>NC_082660.1:16758280-17073905 GCF_028023285.1 Balaenoptera ricei
ACGGAACAATTTTGGCTGGCATGTGTCTTTGGGCTCAAACAATATGAGCAAAGAACTGTGTTCTCCTTGAAGGCAAAGAAACAGATACAAAATACTTATTTGTGGTGTCTATGTTTGGAAGAAACAGAATATGCTGAATTTTCAACATGAAATAGATGTTCACAATAGGAAGATTAAAATGAAGCCAAAGTGTTCCAAGACTGATACCCAATTCTGCATTTTCTGATGAGTAATCCCATGGCCTGATTTATGAGTCAACACAGGAGTACAACATTAATTATTTCAGACACTTCCAACATCCACAAAAGCCTAGATGTGACTGTTGAAGCATTCGGGTTGAAATGTCGGAGAGAACTCAGCATTTTACATCTTGTTTTCCTGTCGGCCCAAGTTCAGTACAGAGTTTATTAATTAGTAAGATCCATGTAAAGTTTCCTATCTTGAAAATAGATAAACCTCTTGTTAAGTAAAAAGAGGCTCTCCACTCTATTTATAATTTATTTTCATTGCAAATAATCACTGCATGTTTTTGCTCCCTTTCAAATCAATATTATTATTGATTTAGCATCACTTGGCAAACAAACAGAAGGAAACAAAAGTCTTAAGTACTTTCTAGGCAAAAACACCCAAAGCCACAGTGCTATTTGTAAGGCTGACGTTACTCATGACATAAATGCCAAAATGAACATGGGGCACTTCATGTCTTTCTCAAGTAGAAGATGTTTAATACAGTGTGTGCTTGTAGTAAGTCAAAAGATTGAACTCTCACATTCCAACGTGACCATGGAGTAATACAGATAAACAAAACCCCTAGGAAAGTCTCCAAACAAGGCAGCCATTGGCTTTAATCTTCTCTCTAATCGATATTATGAAGCATTTCTAAACGGCAGATAAGACATACAATATCATATAATCAGAGATCAAAATCCAGAATGTTATCCTTTCCAAGTTCTTAGGTTGAAATCAGACTATGATAATAATCTCAGCCCACAATCCTCCTCGCCCACTTAAAATGTAAACATACAGTATAGACCAAGGGTTCTGACCCTGGGATTCATAGACAAACATCTAAATGTTAAAATGGGCAAAAGTTATGAAAAATAGTTCACCAAAGAAGAACTACATATGGTCAACAGACATATGAAAATATCAACTTAGTAGTAACCAGAGATGCAAATATCCAACAATGAGATACACTGCAGGAGACACTGGATTTGTAAGGGAGATTCTAACCAGGGAATGGGGAACGGAGCCTTCTCCTACGCTACTGGTGGCAGTCCAAGTTGGCACACTTGGGCGAAGACCAGTTGGCAACAGGGATCATATGGTTTGGGGAAAAAAACGAAGCAAAAACCACTCATGCTCTAAACCCTGTAACTCGACTTACAGGCACTCATCCAAGGGAAGTATTTGCAGATGTGCTCAAAGGTGGATTTAAAGGATCACAATTTGCTCTTTATGAAAAAATTAGAGCAGTCTAAGATATTAACAATTGGGACACAATGAGGTAGGGCTTTGTGTTTTCAAAGTCGACCTCTGAGAGTAGCCGGGATGCCTAGGACCCCTCAAAGGCTATGGGGAGGGTGACCGTGGACCGTGACCTTGAGACGATCGGCCTGGGTTCCCCACCCCTACCTCAATGGTACAGCTCTGCTTCCATCTGACTTGCCTTTGAAGAGAGGGTTCTGCAACTTCAAAAAGCTTGCAAAACATTACCAGTGTTGTAGAAAATGAAGTGATACTATGTTAAACTTAAAAGTTGGTTATAGTGAAGACTTGGTATCCAGGTAAAAATGACTGTTATTTCTTTTAAGAGTGTATCTTTTTAGTGCACTATTTTTAATTTTTTTCCTTTGCTAAGCATTTATTTTAGTTGTTTTATTTATTCTAAAAATAAAAATATTAATAGTTTTGAATACTTTAAAAAATTGGTTACAATTTTGTTATGTGTATTTTACCACAGTTAAAACCTTATTTAAAAAATTGGCTGCAAAACACCACCTACAGTATGATCCCAGTTTTGTAGAAAAATAATACTTATCCATGTTTAAGACAAATGACTGGAAAGTGAGAAAGTGAACTCTCAACCATGGTTATCTCTAGAAGGTGGGATGAAGATTATTTTCATCTCACGTTCCTTTCTTCATTTTATAAATTTTAAATATGTACATTAAGAAAGAAAATACCTGTGTTGGTGGTAAAAAAAAAATTAAAGAAATTCAAAACATTGATTAAAGTGGAAGAGAAAAAGAGAGAAAATAGCTCAGGAAAGTTACTCAAATTATTTTTGATGACAGTGTCCTTTTTAACACTCAAGGTTATTACCGACAATAAGAGAGTCCCTTCTGCTTCTGAGAGCGATGTTAGGAGAAATCCATTGCTAGTGGTGAACTCAAATAGCTGAAGAGCAATCGTTCAATAAAGGGAGTCCCCAGTCACCTCTAACAGCTTTGGGAAGCTTTGGGACCATCAAGGCAGAAGCAAGGGGAAAAAAATGGAAGGAGAGAGGTCAAAGGAAAGATAGCAATCAGAAAACTCAGGCCAGAACAGCTCGGGGCCAGTTTTTAAATTTTCAAGGGGAAAATTCTAGACATAATAAGGGATATTTTCCCAGCTTCCTGAGTCACCACCCACACTCCCTCATTTCCTCTCCTTTGCAACACTGAACACTGAACACGAAAATTAACAGGAGCTGTAATAATGACTCCCAGGAGGAATAGTTTCTGCACAAGAGAAAGTCAAAGAAAGCATTCAGAATTCTGGGAATATCCCATGGAGATGGGTGAGGGTGAAAGCAATGCAAAAGGAGAAGTGCGGGGGTGGTTTGTCAGGGAAAGGGTGGGGCAGGGGGTGTGAGCTCTAAATTACACACAATTCCAAAACCTCCAGCTCTCTCCTCCTCCTCACCTTCCCCCCCCCCCCCCATGACAGGTGCCACATGACCATGAGGAAACCTACTCACCGGGTGGGGCTTTGAGGCGCACCTATTTTTGTCTGCTTGCAGCATTTTTTGCACTGGTCAGAAACCAGATGTAGCTTCGACTCAGCCCAGCTCACTCTGCCTGACAAGAGTTCCTGGAGCAGCCTATTTACTCCAGGAGAGAGAGAGACCCACACACAGACACACAGAGGCACAGACATACAGACAGACACAGACCCACAGACAGTCACACACAGACATACATAGAGGTGGACACAGACACGTACAGATGGACACACGCAGACACACACAGACAGACACAGACAAACAGGCATAGACATACAGACACAGACATGTACATAGAGAAATATAGACAGACAGACACACACACACACAGATACACAGAGAGCAGAGACACCCAGAAGAAGAGATCCTTCAGGCTCCAGAGGCGATCCATCGTGAAGGTAACCTTAATAGCTGTGTTTCCTTCCTCTCTCCACCTCTAGCTTACCAAGCTGTCACTCACTCTAGGGGCTCCTTTGTCCTAGATCACAACTTGCTCCTTGGAATTCTACCTCATTTCCAATTATTCAAATTGAGCAGAAAATGTATTTTTCTTTTCTCTAACTGTAAAGCCACAGGGTCATGTGCATATCTGAGTCATCCACATTCACTCGTCTTCTTTTGCCTGCTGCTTTCACAGATGTCAGGTCCTATCTCTGAACTCAAATGCAAATTTCACCCAGCAATTCACAGTCCTGTGCGCGCGCACACACACATCTATGCGAACCATCATTTTCAGAACAGCTAAATGAACATCCAGGGAGGGTCTGCACCGGCGTTTCCTCCCCAGGCCCCAGCTGATGGCACTCCCATGTGAAAGGCATGTGGCTTTGGGAAGCGGCTTATGTCCTGAGAACACCCTGTCACCCACTGCTACTCTTCTGTACAAAACAGAGTTAGCAGCTGTTCGTCAGCATTCGCAAAGGCTACACGACTTGAAGAGGCAGAATCCTCGGAAATCAGTCACTGTCGCCAAAGTCAAATGGTCCTCCTCATGGATCAAAAAAAATCTCCCCATAGTCCTAACTGTAGGGTCTTTTTTTATTGTCTTTTTAAAGGGTTTGACCCTGATGTTACCTTTCTCCCATTTTCTGCTATAAATAAAAGTGCTTGATTTCCTACTCTGTAGTGTGTGCTTTGGTTTTTACATCTTAACTTTTATAAACAACCATTTGAGCAAAGTGAAACAAATTTTCAGCGTATATCCTTTTGGTAATCTTCAGAGATGCTAACTTGGTTAACTCTTAAACCTGAGGAAATTCTAGTTCATACTGTTTTCCCCAATAAACTGAGAAAATGTGTTAAAACCTCCGAAAATGAATCTTCAACTTTACATTTTAAAAGCTATCTTCTCAAATTCTAGAGAAATCCAGAAAGGTCCTGGCTAGAAAAAAGTAATAATTGCAGGGGCCATCCTACTTTGCAAAGCTAGACCTCAAAACACACCAGACCTGCCAAGAGGCCGTCTGAGCGGCGCTCCACCCGGGCTTCTGAAGGAGGGGGCGGTGAGTAAAGCCGACAGCTGAGCAGCTATTCCCCCGCTCCCCTCCCCGAAAGCCTGAAGGCAGTGCCCAGCCAGGCTCCCTCCGTTCCTGTCAGCCTGGCTGAGGTAAAGCACCACGCCACTGGCAGAAGCTCCGCCATATGCCAGGAAAGGGACAACATCACGGAACCAGAGAAGGGTTTCTTTTCTTTCACATTCACTTGGCTTCTCAACGACTGAAATATTGGGCAGGCTTGATTTTCTTCCAATTAACTGCTCTTATTCAGCCTATAAGTCTTTTGGGGAAAGTTTCACCTCACATTTTCAACTACTGATTTAAACATCATGCCTCATTCAATGTTGCTCATGAAATATTAGCACTGTATCTTAAACCGACATGCCTGCTTACTCGAAATCCTCATTACTGGGGGAAATTTAGTGTAATTAACTCCAAATAGAAGAATTAGCTGTATTAGTCAAGTGTTGATTCTGGTCCATTAATAAACCACACAGCAAATTAGTCCTTGGTCTGTTCGGAATACCTGGGCCCTTGATGGTGCCATTCTGTGTTTTAGGCACCTCTGCTCCACGTTTATTCACCTTTTTCAGAGACCCACTCACCCCTATCTGTGCTTCTTAATGACCCAAAGGCACTGAAGATCTGGCTTAAATGGCCTTAAAGAAAATTACCTTCTCAGTTATAGCTAGGAAAGTATCTTAGCAGCTGTGTTTTCACTGAAACGGCTATAATATCAAAAGATTTGCAAGCTACCTCACATTTATTATCCCCCATCGATATTTAATAATTTCACTCTCAAGTACCGCAGCCTAATTTACCCCTTGCACACTGGCAACAATAAGACGGTGTCCTTCTCCCACAGTGTCCTCGCGGAGCTCAGCTGATATTCAGCAGCAACATGATTAGCCCAAAGGATGAGACAGAGCGGGCCAAGAATTCATCTCCCCGAAAAGGACTGATTTAGCTGCTTCCATCAGTTTACAGAAAATAAAGACCTCAGAAGACACTTTCTTCAAAATGATCTAAAGTCAGAACTCTCAAAATACCACACACTTATAAGCGGTCATACTTCCTCGGGGTGGGATTTGGAATCCCCCTGCTGTTGGAGGGAGTCTGATACAGAAATGTTTTCTGACCTGGGCCTGCAGATCCCTGCTCAGGTGGTCTAGCAAGAAGATGCTGGGGGGCTTCCCTGGTAGCGCAGTGGTTAAGAATCCGCCTGCCAATTCAGGGGACACAGGTTCGATCCCTGGCCCGGGAAGATCCCACATGCCACAGAGCAACTAAGCCCGTGTGCTACAAATACTGAGCCTGCGCTCTAGAGCCCGCCAGCCACAACTACTGAGCCCGAGTGCCACAACTACTGAAGCCCACGCACCTAGAGCCCGTGCTCTGCAACAAGAGAAGCCACCACAATGAGAAGCCCGCACACCACAACAAAGAGTAGCCCCTGCTCACCGCAACTAGAGAAAGCACATGTGCAGCAACGAAGACCCAACACAGCCAAAAATTAAAAAAAATTTTAAGAAAAGAAGAAGATGCTGGGGGAGAAGGGAAAACACCACCTCACAGATGCAACTCTGTGGAGCACACACTCCCAGAAAGAGTAAGGGTAGGCGAGGGCCTGAGGTGGCCACAAGGCAGTGAGGGCCCTGGACTGACGGACAATAGAGTTAAGTGTAAATCTAGCTTAACAGCCGGGCCCTTTGAGCCAATCCCTCTATTAGTTGTCACAGGAGCCCTTGCCATCCTGACTATTTTAATGTACCCCTGATTTATAACAAACTGCCAACCACCTGCCACCCGAACCTGTACTGAAACAGCACACGGCCACCACCAAGGCTGCAAAGGCCCATCAAGAGATGACTGATGCCCTCCATCTCCCCTAAGCCAGTAATTGTCCTCAAGCCTTTTGGGGTAAATGGAAAAGCTAAGCCCTCGAGGCCCCACAGCCCATTCCCTCCCCATTTCGCTAAGGGCCGTAGCTTCCACCACCAGCGGGCTGGGGCTGTGTGGGGAAAGGGCCTGCTGCCACCGCGGCCCTTCCAGGAGAAGCCGCCCTGCCCTAGCTGAGGCGAAAACCCTACGCGGGGGAGAGGAAGTCAAGAGAAAGAGCTGGGTCTGAAAGGTTGTAATGTTCAGCTCAGCCCCGCGTGAAGGTAAATGCAAGGGTCCCGCACCTGCTGGCTTTCTGGATCAAGTTCCCTCAAGGCCCCAAGGACCTGGGGCTCCTGTTCATATCCCCCGAGTCCCCTATTTCCCTAAATGACTCAGTAACCCCGGTCCAGCTACGTGAAGCAACTTGAATGAGCTGATATTCCTTATACTCAGAAGGGCCTATCTAAAGCCTCACTCATTAGCCAAATTTCACCAACCCAGCGAGCAAGCACTCCCACAGCAAGGCGCTGCATCTGGACGTCTGGACGTGATCCTCGGCTGCAGGAGCCTTAAAAACACAGGTCCTCCAGCGTCTTGTTTCACTAACCTGGAAGTGATCGCCGGGCAAGAAGGCAGGCCCCGAGCAGTGGCTCTAGAAGGGGAGTTCCAAACCAGCAGCATCCCTGGGAACTGCAGAAATGCAGATTCTCTGTCCTCACCCCGGACCTCCTAAATCAGAAGTCAGAGGGGTGGGGCCTATAGCAGTCTACGTTCCACCAAGCCCTCCCGGAGGTGCTGACGCCCACGCTGGCGTGAGAACCACTGTCCAGAGGAATAAGAAGGTTGCCCGCACCGCAAGGTTACAGGAGGTCCAAGACCCTCCGAAGTGGTGAGCTGGATCTGAACTTGCAGGAATGAGCACTTTTATAGCGTGCTCCTCTCTACCCCCTACCCGCCAGGAAAAAAACTGGTTCTTGCCAGGAAATATTATAGCCATGGAAAGCTCAAAGCACATGGCAGTACAGAAAAGGAAACGGGAAAATTCTGACTCCCCCTCTTAGAAGAATCCAATTCCTCCTCGGTCTAATGACCCTGGCAAGAGGGCAGATAAGAGGCAGATATGCGAGGCCTGATCTCCTCACTTGCTTCCCAAGGACCCAGGAACGAGGGAGACCAGTAAATATTTAAGAGACTACGATCCTTGTGACAAGTGGGAAAACTGAATTGAAAGCCTAGTACATTCTGAGGAAGAGACCGTCACTCCCATGTCCATGACCTCCCATCCTGGAGGAGTGGTGAGCTATAGACTATATAGGCAGCAGGGGCTTCCAGGAGTGACACGTTGGGCTCCTTGCAAGGGAAGAACTAACCAATGGAGGTTGGAAGGTTACGGAGGATAGGATTCTAACAGAAGAGAAAGTTAGTACACACAGGTCCAGTTTTTTGCCACTTTCTATTTCACCACTGCTTAGTAACAACCTGTACTTCACCTTTCGGTGACATTTTCATTCACTCATCTCATTCAGCAGTGAAGCTGAAATTCAAGAAGATGGAGGTGAGAGTTAGCAAGATGCTCTAACATCAGACACTGGGGTCCAGATTTCCCATTATCTGCTTGGCTTGAGGTCCAGTTTCCAGGAAAATGGTGCATTAAATGACCAACTACACTGATCAGCATTTACACACACTTTCTAAATTTTAGCAGTATATCTATAATGATTGCCTTAGGACAAATTCCGAGAAATGGAATTACTGGCACAGTGGATGTGAAACTATGCACAAAGATTTACATACAAAGATGGCCACCATAGTTTTATTTTCAGTGGCAAAAAAGATAGGAAACCTGATGTCTGCCCTGAAGTGGCTGGTTAAACAGATTGTGGTATATTCTTACAATGGGACTAAAATGTTCTCAGAAGAGATTTAATGATTTTTGGGAAATTCTCCTAATATACTAAGGGAACAAAGGATCAATATAGCAAATACCATGTTTCAGGGCTTCTATAAATCTAAATGGCATAACAATCCCCTGGAGATCTTGTTAAAATGCAGATTCTGATTCAATAGGTCTAGGGTGGAGCCTGAGATTCTGCATTTCTAATGAACTCCCAGGTGATGGGATTGTATTTCTCCACATTTTACAATCAGAAAAAAATGTATTTTTTAAAGTTTTCAATGAAACTCTACATGAAACATCCAGAAAAGGCTGATCTATAGAGACAGACAGTAGGCAGTGGGACTAGGGGGTGGGAAAGAGAACTATAAATGGGCATGAAGGGTCTCGTTGGGGTGGTGAAAATATTCTAAAGCATTTTATGGTGATGGTTGTACAGCTGTGTACATTTACTAAGAATCATTGAAATGTATATTTTAAATGAGCGAATTATATGATATGTAAAATATGCCTCAATAAAATCATTTTTAAGTGTTTTTTTAAATGACCAGGCAGATTTTTTTAAATGATCACATAGCACTTCTAAAAAAACTGAAAGAATTTTAAAATAATAATAATTTGAGGGAAGGGTAAGTGGGGTGTTCATGTTTAATGGGTACAGAGTTTCAGTTTGGGAAGATGAAAAAGGTTTAGAGATGGATCATGGTGATGGTTGCATAACAATGTTAATATATTTAATGCTACGGAACTGTACACCTAAAATGGCTGAAATGGTAAACTTTGTGTTATGTACAATTTACCACAATAAAAATGATAATAATAATTAAATACCTAACTATGAACAGGAGCTGCTTTAAAGTATTGCCAAAGAAGGGTTTCTTTCTCTGCTTCCTTCTTGAGGCCCACAGTATGATTCCTGCAAGGGCCCCATCCTGGCTTGGTGCTCCCACTATAGTGGGTTGAATGGTGACTGTCCCCCCAAAAGCTATGTCTACATCCTCATTCCCAGAACCTGAAGATGTAATTAAGTTAAGCATCTTGACTCACGACCCTTTTTCTCATTGCAAATCCCACTATGTTTTAAAGAATTTCTTTCTTTGAAAAGCATTCATTAGGATGATAGAATAACAGACCCCAGAACTCTGAACAGCTCTCTGAAAATGGGGAATAAAATCAGATGAGTGTATTTTAGATGTCTATTCGTATTCATTAACTCAAGTTTTGGAAAACAAATGGGCAAAAACTGTAAACACTAAAAAAAAAAAATTCTCATCTAATTTTACAAATTTTACCACTTCTAAAGCTGGACATTTGTAACTAAAATAACTATCTCCATATCCTTAACTTTCTATCCCAAGTACATCATGCAATCAATTCATTGGTTCCAATTTTCCATGGGTTACTTCCAAGACATTAGAGAACTCAACTTCCAAAAAAACCCTGCTGGCATTCAAAGACCAACAGAATTACTAAATCTTCCTACTGGAAAATCCAGGCCACTGTTCCCCCAAATGGGCTTAAAATGAACATATATCAATTATCTGACGACCATCTGGTTGCCAGCAAGAGACTTTTGGAAACCGGGCTTAAAACAAAAATGCAGAAACCAGCACATAGTTCAGAAAATCAACAAGATTCAATACTCAAATCACATCTCCCTCCATAGTTTTTTTTACCAGCTTTTTGATCTCTGATTCTGGAAGCTTCATTTTCCTTAGTTGCTATTCCCTTGACTTCTTCTCACGGTAAAATTATAACGACAACTTACTCTGAGATTCTTTGAAAAGACGATGATGTGAAGAGTAGGTTTGTTTTCTATTCTTGTATATCTAAGAAACGTGGTACACAATTAAGCTAAACTCAAAATAACTGTTTAGCTGGTGGCTTTCTGTTATTCGAAGAATGTTATCACCACACAAAGAGGAAATCTCAAATCCAAAATGTTATTTTAAGAAACACTCTATCCTGGGGTGGTTCTATTTGTAGGCGACTGCCTCTGGGGTATAATTCAAGGGGCACTGAAAACGTATCTCCCCAAAAATCCCTCTCCCCCATCCCCACTCTCCAGTCTTCCAGAGTTTGAAGTTTTCAGCATGAGATTTAATAATGGACTCAAACAGTGCTAGAACCAAAAGGAGCCTTCGAATTCATCTGGTTCAACTCCCTAAATACACAGATATGGTTATGTGACTTGTCCAAAGTACGGTTCATTCTGTAACAAACATTTCGTGAGCACCCAACCAGCACCAAGCACAGCGCCAGGTACCAGGCAAAGGGAGATACCTCCCCACCCTCTGTCCTGCTCTCTCTAAATTCATAATCTAGTCTAATGAGAGACAAAATTCAATACCAGAGCTTTAAGAAAAAAAGGTGCCCTCAGTCACAAGAGCAGAAGGGAAGGTTTGCTGGTCTTTGCAGGTCAAGTTTTTGGCATAAAAATTCTCAAACTGCTCAGGATTATTCTCTTAACTGGAAGATGAGGGTGCTGTGGCATGAAATTATTATGAGCCACAAAACACTATATTCTAAATGGGGGCATAAAGTAAACCCCAGAGTCCGTTGATAGATGAATGGATACACAAAAATGTGGTCTATCCCTACAATGAAATATTCTTCACCCTTAAAAACGAAGGAAATTCTGACACATGCTGCAGCACAGATCAACCCTGAGGACATTCTGCTAAGTGAAATAAGCCAGTTACGATAGTACACATACAGTATGATTCCACTTATATGAGGTACCTAGTGTAGTTAGACTCAGAGAGACAGAAGGTAGAATGGTGGTTGCCAGGGGCTGGGGGGAGGAGGAACGGGGAGTTGTTCTTTAATGGCTACAGAGTTTCAGTTCTGCCAGATGAAAGAGTTCCGGAGATGAGCTGCACAGCAATGTGAATACACTTGACACTACTGAACAGTACCTTTAAAAATGATTAAGATGATAACTTTTATGTTATGTGTATTTTACCATAATTTTAAAAAACTGCACCTAAGGAGATGAGCCAAATTCAGTTAAAGACAATTTTTTCCACCTCAAGCATCCAATTTTCTCTGCATGTCTGAGGCCATGGTGGGATCCAGGAGGTCTGAGTCATAATTCTAAATAAAACAATGAGAAAGGTGCTGCCTGCAAAAGAATCAAGGTCAGGAGTGGAGGGGAGAGTAAGGAGGAGGGAGAACCAATGAAATGAGATTGGCCAGCCGCTGGTGATTGCTGGAACTGGACGATGGGTACAAAGAGGGTCATTATACTATTCCCTCTACTCTAGTGCACATGTGAAACATTTCTAGTGATAACCCATAAAAGTGAAAACCTGGTTAAGAGAATTTCCTTCTCTGGGCAAATGCAAGAGCTTATCCCTTAGATGTCTAGTGTAGCCGGTAATCTTCATTCATCCTGTCCCTGCAAGGCAAAGCCCCCGAGACATTGCAATCAATTTCAGAGTAGCAACAGTGTGAGCTAACACTACTGTCAACATGCCTAGCTTTCTTTTTACCCTTTTGAATAGGATACACTTATATCATTCAAAATCTCTAAAATAAAACACACACACACATACACACACACACGCACAGACACACACAATCTAGCTCCCACTACCCTAGTTTACCACTACTGCTCCTAATTGTAATTAGTTTCTTGCATATCTTCCAGTTTCTTTAAGCAAGTATCATATGTTAGTATATGATTCACGCTCTCCCGATCCTTGCTTTTCTCACTTAACAATATATTTGGGAGGTCTTTCCATGTCAGTGAAAAGTGTTCTCATTCTTTTTTCTGGCTGTGGAGTATCCCATATAGTATGGAGATGTACTATAATTTATTCTTCCCAAGTTGATGGGAAGCTTAGTTGTTCCCAATATTTTCCTATTATAAACTAGATCATACCTATGCTATGAGCAAAATTAATTTTATTAAAACAAGGTCGCTCAATATACACTGGGACTATTATATACCTCCACAGTGCGTTACTATTATTCTGGACTAGTACTTTTCCTCTTCTCCTCGGATCTTTACCTGTTCCAGGTGTAGCCTAAGCTTAAGCTAAGCTTGTCCACAAGGCCTTTCCTGACCCGCTGGCCCACGGTGAGCACTCTTTTCTTCTTAATTTCTACACTACACATCCTCGTTCAACTTCGCATGGATTGTTGTTTATTTTTTGACTGTTTGGTGCAAATGAACTGTGTGGCGCTGGAGGCCATAACTATTATCTATACTGCCTACTGTCTGCACAGCACCTAGCAAGGTTTTAGCAAATAGAGCATACTCAATAAACACAAACCGATTCACTGGAATCAGTAAATGCTTCCCTTACTCATAATTCGTAGGTTTTCTAGACCTGAGAGGTCCTTCAGAGAAGGGTTCTAGCCAGTTTTGCTCTGTGAATTACTGTAAAATCATAATCAAGTTGTAATTCACTGCAAAAAAAAATTAAAATCCAACAGATTGAGTCCTCCTGGCATGCTCTGCACACAGAACAGGAAACATCATGACATTCGGGAGGTGCCCGACATCTCAATTCACAGGCACAAAATGATACTTAAATAGCATCTGTAGTGGTGACACAGCCAAGATACACAAGAAAGCTACAAGTAACATTTATGGGGGGTAGAGAGAAGCTCCCACACACTGTTAGGGCAAAATATCGGCATAATTCTCAGTCACATTTCAATTTTACTCCGTAATCTATTTCATTCATTCAATCAGTCTATACTGAGAGTAGCTGCAGAAGAGCTCTTTGAGGAGGTGACTTCTGAGCTAAAACCTGCAAGACGAATGGAAGCTGTAGACCAGGCGAGGACACTTCTCCTGGGAAGCTGCCAGCTGCAGGCAGAGGGACACAGATGGCAAATTGGGTTCCAGTATCATTGCTGTTATGGCTTGAATTGTATCCCCCAGAAGACGTTTAAGGTCCTACTCTCCAATACCTGTGAATGTGACCTTATTTGGAAATAGGGTCTTTGCAGACGATCAAGTTAAGATGAGGTCATTTGAGTGGGCCTTGATCCATATGACTGACATCTTTATAAAAAGGAGAAATTTGGAAATGGAGATGTGCATGCAGAGAGAACGCCATGCGAGGATGAAGGCAGAGATCAAGGGGATGTATCTACAAGCCAAGGAACGTCAAAGATCACCAGCAAACCCCCCAGAAGCTAGGATAGAGGCCTGGAACAGATTCTCCCTCAGAACTTCAGAAGGAATCAACCCTGCCCACTCCACAATCTTGGATTTCCAGGCTCCAGAACTGTGAGACAATACATTTCTGTTGTTTAAGTACCCCTAGTTGGTGGTACTTTGTGACAGCAGCCTTAGCAAACTAATACAGTGGATATTAGGTACAGGAAATATACCACACCCAAAGGTGCTTTCAATTAATTTTAGCAGCAGAATCCTTGTCCTAAATAAAATTGTACCTGGAACCCCAGTATGTTAGGAGATTAAAAGGATGAAAAGGATTACTCAGAAGAAAATATTTCATTGCTTGTTAAACCCATGAAGTACCCACTTCCTCTGATCCCAGGAGTTCTTTGCAACCCTGTTTGAAAAGCACTTAAAAGGAAAGTAAAAAAAAAAAAAGAAAGAATGAAAGAAAGGAAAAAAACCCTCAAATCAGGCTGAAGCCAGAAAACCTAGGTGGGGGACAGGGCGGTGGTTTCTATCATTATACTATTAAATCACCGGCACCATTTGTGAGTACCTGCTCTAAGCCAGGATTATGTCTGTCCCTCACATAGACTCTGAAAGGCAGGTGTTGTGGTCCTCTCTTTAGTGATGGGGGAAGCAAAACTGGAGGAGCTGACTTGCTAAAAGCACCTATATTCATTTGCTAGGGCTGTCGTAACAAATACCACAGACTGGGGGGCTTAAACAACAGAAATTTATTTCTGACAGTTCTGGAGACTAGAAGTCCAAAATCAAGGTGTCAGCAGGTTTGGTTTCATCAGAGGCCTCTCTCCTTGGCTTGCAGGCGGCCACCGTCTCGCTGCATCCTCACATGGTCTTCGCTTGGTGTGCGCATCCCTGGTGTCTCTCTGTATCCTAGGCCCCTTCTCTTACAAGGACACCAGTTAGACTAGCCTCATATGAATTTGGGGGGGGGGGGGTGTACAATTCAGCTCATAACAGCTCCTTAAGGAAAAAGTCACAGAGCCCAAATTCCATCCCAGAACCATTTGGCTCCAAAGGCCATTTTCCTTGGATCACACTGTCTGCCTCTAAAAGGTCTTCTTTATTTGCTATAAAAGAAAATCTATTACTTGAACAATAAGAAAAATAAAGTTCTCCGGCTTGTTTCTTTTTTAAGACTCCCTGCTGAGGTCTAGGCCATGCCTCTGGAAGCTCCCCGGAGAGCAGTGTCAGCGGGGCCCCGGGTGTAAGCCCTGGAGGGATGAGGAGAAGGCAGAGGAGAGCCCAAGGAGCCCCGCTGGAGGCCAAACCTAAACAGACGTCAGCTTCCACCTTCAGGGCAGGGGCCCCATGCCCCAAGTTCCTAGGTCATCTCCTAGCATTAGCTACAGCACTGGACAAGGGGGTGCAGACCAAGAGTTGCCCCAATTTCAGGCTCACTGTCAGGAGAAGTTAGTTTCCTCAGCCCTGCTTTCCTCTCTGTATCTCGGCCTCAGGGTGGCTCACCCCAGGCTGACTCAAAAAATTCTGGCCAAGACTGCAGTGAGTGAACATTTGAAGTGCCCATCAGAAAGCCCCCCGACTTCTCAGAAAATACAGGCGCCTCACACTGTTACCCAGGGCTGTGGCAGCTGCTGCGCCCACCAGGGGTCATGGAACCATCTTCAAACATCGGCCAGCCTCCGCGGCTTCAAATACAAAATCAGTAAAAGATGGCACCTTGCTGTGCCCTCCCTTGGGCAGGAAAGCAAGGCCCTTAAGAGTGAGGCAACAGAGACCTTAATGATCACCGTCCTGGGGGCCAAAGGGGGGCCGTCCAGGGATGGTCCTCTTTTACCAAGCCCCGAGACCCCATAAAATAAGGAGGATTCTGAAGTGAGCAGCCAACGCAAATACGTATATGCCAAACACTGTGCTAGGGCGATGAGGACTAGAAACCAAAGGTTGGTGAACATTTGATCAGGGAGACAACGCTGGTCACAAATAAGATAATAAAACAACAAAAGGCCCAAAATGCAGCACTGACCATAATTATCAGTTTTTTAAAAGGACAGTACAAAAAATTATCAACATGGAGTGGACAAAGACGGAGAAGGGAGAAACATCAGAAAAGACTTTACAGAAGAGGTAAGGGGAGTGAAAATGGTTATGAAATGAGTGTATCACATTATATTTACATTTATTATATTGACATGTTACATTTAGTACATTGTACCAAATGCTAAATGACATGCTCTTCTATTTCAGAGACTCACTGAGAAGTAAATATTGCAACCTCTTTAGTAACAAAGGTCCATTTCTAACCACCTCAATTCTAATTGAGACACTCCATCAACCATCACCAGAAAGTCACCTACCTGGGTACCGTCTCCCAGCTTTACACATGTACTTCTTACTCCACGGTTGACAAAAGTAAAAGCCAGTTCCAGACCAATTCCAGGAGAAAGCCAGTAAATAAATATCCCCCTTGGTTCCCCCAAGGCCAGGAACCAATCCCTAGAATGGTCACTAGGGAGACTATGGGCTCCTCCTAACCAATTATGGCCCTTCCCATAGATGAGGTTCAACCGCAGGGTTTATTAATCCATAGTTTATGCCAGGCAGAAAAAAAAATGCCTGCTGGAAGCAAGCCAGGATATATATGTATGTATGTATGTATGTATGTATGTATGTATGTATGTATGTGTGTGTGTGTATATATATATATATATACACGATTGGTAGAAGGGCAATTAGCAGTATCTATGAAAATTCTAAGGACAGACTCTTAACCCAACAACTCCACTGCTAGGCATTTATCCTACAGGTGGACTCACATAAATAGGGTGCTTTGTTGCAGATGAAAAAGAAAGGCCTGAAATGACCCCGAATAGGGCACCAATTATACAGAATAAGGTGCAGACACAGAAGGAAACTTTAACTGAAAAAAGCCAATTGGATCAGACCTTGCATACTGTCTAGTTTGTGGGGTTTTAAAAAAAATTTTGTATGTTTTTATTGTTTGTAGTTGCATTAAAAATATCTAGGGAATTAAAAAAAACAAGGGGGGAGTAAAGTAGGGAATATTTAAGCTCTTCTGTACTGCTTCAATGTTTTTACCACGAGGTTTTTTTTTTTCCCATTTTAAACACGTATAAGAAAAATACTTGAGCAATGAGAATTCATGAGAACATAGCCCTAAATTACTCTCAGCAGTGAAGAGAGTGTTAAAGGAAGACTCACTGATTTTCAATGGGCTGTAATCCCTACTCAGGAAGTAGCCTGATACAGTTAAGAGTGGTTTTCATGAGCAAGGCCTGAAACCTAAATGGTTTCTCATTAATCATCATTTAATCAGAAAACCAAAGAACTTTCCACACTCCATTCTGCAAGCTGAGTGCATAATCAAAATTTTACCAATGCACTTTCCATAATTTTAAGGGGCAAAAATACGTAATATAATCAAAATACAATCCAGCACATTATGACTTGGATACCTTGTTCATTAGATGCTAAAATTTCCTTATTTCTATAAGGAAAAAAAAGCTGTGAAAGGCTTAGATGCACACACATGAATCCTCAACAAAGCTCTGCATGTAACAGCAAAAGCAAAAGTAGAAACAAAACAAATGTACACAACAGGAGGCTGAGTGAATAATTTATACTGTAGCCATACAATGAAATGCTCTGCAGCTCTATATCATAGATATAGAAAGATATCTGCGGTGATTATAACAGCATTTGTGGCACAGCCCTATTTGAAAAACGATACACATATTTATACACACGTGTTGGAAAAGGTTAGAAGGAGCGAAAGCATAATGTGAATTGTATCAACAGTTATCTCTGGGCAGTTGGATTACAGGAGATTTTGTATGTGCATATTTCAGCTGATCTCTATTCTAACTTTTCTATTAAAAAACATTTTTAATTGTGTGATTTTTGACTTTAAAAAATGCTGGCTATCTTATCCTTCCTTGGGATAAGAACCCAATGTTCTTTTGTGGAAGTGAATTCCACGTGAAATGTGTTGCTTGTCCTCTTTTCTGCCCCTTTGTGGGGCTTCCAATAGTTTTTCTGGTGCTTTAGAAACTAGAGAGAGAGGGAAATGACAGGTCTAACCAGGGGCAATTGTGTCGCAGGGTACATTTGACACTGCCTGAAGACATTTTTCACTGTCACAACTGGGGGAGGAAAGGAGGTGTGTGCTATTGGCATCTAGTGGGTAGAGGTCAGAGATGCTGCTAAACATCCTACAGTGCATAGGACAGCCCCACAATAGGCTTAAATAGCCAAAACTGTCAACAGTGTCGAGGTTGCGGAATCCTGTGTTGGGGTTAATGAATCTCCAGGTGACGTCCTAATGCTCCATAAACAGCACCCTCGAGGTATAAACTAGTATATGTAGGATGCATAAACAACAAGGTCCTACTGTACAACACAGGGAACTATACTCAATATCCTGTGATAAACCATAATGGAAAAGAATATGAAAAGAAGAATGTCTATATGTGCATAACTGAGTCACTCTGCTGTACAGCAGAGATTGGCACACCATTGTAAATCAACTAGACTTCAATTTTAAAACAATAAAATTTAAAAACCCCCACAGCACCGTCGAATAGCTGCATAAGGCGTGGCTGGCAGGGTAGAAAATGCTGATGGAGGCAGAATATCTGCGTCGAATCGGGGATCAGCTCCTTTTCTGGCTGTAAAACCTCAGGCAGGTGACCACATCGGCCTGCTGACCTTGCATCCTCCTTCCGAAAATGGAAATACCACCACCCACGCCACAGGGCCAACAAGAAGTTTCAACACAATACAGTAGGAGAAAGGGTTTTGTTAATAATAAAGCACCAGGCATTTGTGAACAGTATTATCACTTCGGGCTACTCATCATCTAGATTCACCAATGAGCTCACACAGAGGATTTCAATGGGTCTTCGCCTAGCACACTCCTACTGCCCTTAGTCACACATCACGGCGGTGACTTTCACTAAAGACTGGGACTGGAAAACATCAAGAACGCTGTTTTTATACTACATGTTCCTTGACCTAAATTGTGAAGCAGCAGGACTTAGTGGTCAAATGACAAGATCTGAAGTTTCAGAGTGAAAGAATTTATCAGGACTTCCCTGGTGGCGCAGTGGTGAAGAATCCGCCTGCCAACGCAGGGGACACAGGTTCGAGCCCTGGTCCGGGAAGATCCCACATGCCGCGGAGCAGCTAAGCCCATGTGCCACAACTACTGAGCCTGCGCTCTAGAGCCCACGAGCCACAACTACTGAGCCCGAGTGCCACAACTACTGAAGCCCGCGCGCCTAGAGCCCGTGCTCCGCAACAAGAGAAGCCACCGCAATGAGAATCCCGCGCACCACAACGAAGAGTAGCCCCTGCTCGCCGCAACTAGAGAAAGCCCGCGTGCAGCAACAAACACCCAACGCAGCCAAAAATAATGTATATAAATAAAGTAAATAAATTTTTTAAAAAAGAATTTATCATCTGAACCAGGACATTTTGGAATGAAAAGGACGCTATCGATGTCAATGCTAGGACAACAGGCAGACACCAGGACAGTCCCCTGGCAAACAGGGACATGAGCTCACTCTAAAGGTAAGGATATTCACAGTGCCCACCTCAAAGGCTTGTTCTGATGACTAGATCAGATAAAAGAGGCAAAGCACATAGTACATACTAGTAAGTGCTAGCTATGGTTTTTTTCCTTTCTCCCTCCATTCATCCAGCAAGTACTAAGTGCCCTGGCATGACGCTCCGCTCCAAGAAAGGAACAGTAAGTCATTCTTTTTTTTTTTTTAATAAATTTATTTATTTGTTTATTTTTGGCTGCATTGGGTCTCCGTTGCTGTGCGCAGGCTTCCTCTAGTTGCGGCGAGCGGGGGCTACTCTTCATTGCGGTGTGCAGACTTCTCATTGCGGTGGCTTCTCTTGTTGCGGAGCACGGGCTCGAGGCGCGCGGGCTTCAGTAGTTGTGGCACGTGGGCTTCAGTAGTTGTGGCTCGCGGGCTCTAGAGCACAGGCTCAGTAGTTGTGGCGCACGGGCTTAGCTGCTCCGCAGCATGTGGGATCTTCCAGGACCAGGGCTCGAACCCGTGTCCCCTGCATTGGCAGGCGGATTCTTAACCACTGCACCACCAGGGAAGTCCCAATACAGCCACTCCCTATCCCCAGCAGGGTGCCTCCTCTTGGGCCACAGTGTGTGTGTGTTACAGTCCCAGGACTTTTCTTGCACAAACACAGTCATGACACATGCAGAATTAAGCACCAACCCACAGTGAGCACCACAGGTCAAGAGCTTATCTAGTCCACAATGACTAAAGGATTTTATTATTATCCCAAAGTCCCTGATTCAAGGACGCTTCTGCAGTTTGACAAAATTCACTATCATTTCATTTCACCAAGGGCATTGATTACTCAAATTTTGTAACAGCATGTAATGTTTAAAAGCCCAGTAAATGCTCTCTTTCATTTCTGCGGACATCCCATTACAACGAACTGTGTACAATTTGTCCACCTAGACAGCCTTGCAGAACACACATATTACGAAAGCTGAGTTACTCTAGCTTGCGTTTGTATTGAGATGCATTTATGTCTTTCGCCAAGAAATAAGCAGTTTGCTTCAGTGTGCTAGAACAATTTTCTCTAAAAGTTAATACCCCCCATGAGAGGTAGACGTTCCTTATTTCACACAAAAGTTCATTGGCTTCTAGGGGCCTGGGACTCTAATTACAAGTTCCCTTCCCTCCTTCCCATTCACACCCCTCCCCCAAAGTTCAGTAAAATTGGTCTCAATTACTATCACCACCCCAAATTTCAGTAAAATTGGTCTCAATTACTATCACCATAAATCCTCACACCTGAATGTTTCCATATCCAACTTCGGGGCCTGGTCCTTTCCCCCTCCTCCTCGTTGTTCATATTTTGCCAGGCCCATGCTCAGCCAGCCTCCTTTTCTGCCCATTTCTGACAGCCCTTACAGGAGCCTTGTTCCATTCCTTGGGTGGTTGTTAGATCTAAAATACCAGTCAGGCCCCATCACTGGAAACACAAAATATCGATCTAAAAAGAGAAATTCTATCAAGTAAGCTGGATGTGCATAATTCAGAACAAATCGTGGGCATACCTGTTTCTGTTGTACTCCATGCCTGCCTGTCTTGATTCAAAGAAGCTTAAATCAGTGGTGTGTGTTTTGATTTCATGGTTACACAGATATGTTCAGTTTGCAAAACTTCAACAAGCTTACTCTCATGTGCATTTTATATATGTATGTTATACTTCCACAGACATTTTAGAAAGTAGCTTACATCGTGTAAAGCTCTATGTAAAGTAAGCATATATTACATATCACCTACACTAGTGTTTGTCAAGCTGTTTCCAAAAGAGTTCCGGTTGCCGTCAATTACTGGGCCATGCAATCAATTTAGAAGGTCCACATTATATTTAGTGTCATATCTCTTTAGGATACTTCTGTCTGTGATCGTTTTTCAGACCTTCCTTGTTTTTGATGACCCTGAAAGTTTTAAGGGGTAATGGTTATGTATTCTGTGTCACTTCCTCTTTTGGGATTTGTCTGATGTTTTCCCAGTGGTTAGATTGAGTTATGTATTTTGGGCAGAAGACTGCAGAGGTAAAGCGCCATAGTCAACACATCATGTCAAGGGTACATATTATCAACATGACATTGATATTGACTTCCATCACCTGACTGAGATAGTGGTTGTCAGATTTCTCCACTATGAAGTTATTCTTGTTTCCCTTCTTCCATAATTTAAAAGGAAGTCATTATGCATAACCTAGACTTAAGGAATGGGGATTTAGGCTCTCTCTCCTTGAGGTCAAAGTATCTACATAAATTATTTGGAATTCTTTGGCAAGGGGTATTTGTTTATTTGCCCCATTTATTTACTTATTCAATCTTCTTTCCATCAATATGGACTCATGGAAATTTACTTTATACTTTAGGTTTTAATCCAATACTAATTTACTTTGTTATTCAAAGTATTTCAGCTTTGGCCACTGGGACCTCTTCAGTTGGCTAATTAGTCCCTTTGACATACCTCCCTCAATGTAGACTTTTTAAAAATCACTTTCTGGCACTACAAGATGCTCTGTCTCATCTTGTATATTTCCTGCTTCAGTCCTGGAATCATTTTTCCAAGGAGCCTTGGTTACTTTGCTAGAGAATGTTTTTAGAAACCTAAATCTGACTGCTAGGTGTGCTTTTGCTACTGGAGATTCACTTCTTCTAGGTCCTGTCAGCTGCTAGAACATGAAGCATGTTAGTACATGTGTGTACTAACCTGTATATATACATATATCTATAAATACTTAATATATGAAATCATCTGAATCTATTTTCAGCTAAACATGAGTTCAAATTAATGTCTTCAACTATAAATCATTACCCCAAGAATCATTCTAGCCTATTCACTTCTATAACCTCCCGTCTAGTCAGTGAGAAACTTGGCTCTCCCATCTGCCATTCATTTACTTAATTGTTAAATTCCAGTACAGATGTATAACAGTATCAGAATTTCTAACCTGTACCCCCAGGGGAAACAGCTTCATCAACTAAGGTACAGCACTTATGTGCAGTTTCTTTTGCCTTTACTCTTACAGATTCTACTCATTTCCAAAGTCATTTAGGGCCACGCTTTACCCCCATCCCCTTCACTAAGATTGTTTTATGCAATTATAAAACAACTAGGGCTTCCCTGGTGGCGCAGTGGTTAAGAATCCGCCTGTCAATGCAGGGGACACGGGTTCGAGCCCTGGTCCGGGAAGATCCCACATGCCGCGGAGCAACTAAGCCCGTGCGCCACAACTACTGAGCCTGCGCTCTAGAGCCTGTGAGCCACAACTACTGAGCCCGCAAGCCACAACTACTGAAGCCCGTGTGCCTAGAGCCCGTGCTCCGCAACAAGAGAAGCCACCGCAATGAGAAGCCCGCGCACCGCAACGAAGAGTAGCCCCCGCTCGCCACAACTAGAGAAAGCCCGCACACAGCAACAAAGATCCAACGCAGCCAAAAAACAAAAAAACAAAAAAAAAAACAACTAGACTAGCTTGTCACAGTATGCATTCCTTCCTAGGATCACTCAACTACTTAAATGATTTTTAAAGTTTGCATACATTAATATTTACTCTTTGTTCTGCAAACTACTCTGGGCTTTCACAAATGCATGTCATGTATCTAGCATCGAAGTATTATACAGAATATTTTGACCACCCTAAAAATTACCTGTGTTTCAGCTAGTCAACTCTCCTTCTATTCCCTAAACCCCTAGCAACCACTGATCTTTTCACTGCCTCTACAGTTTTGCCTTTTCCAGAATTTCCTATAATGTGGGGTCATACATTATTGTGCCTTTTCATACTGGCGTTTTCCACTTAGCAATATGTATGAAAGATACATCCAGACCTTTCCATAGCTCAGTAGCTAATTTCTTTTTATAGCTAAATAATATTCCAATGAATGTACTATAGTTTGTTCATCTATTCACCTACTGAGGGGCATCTTGGTTTTTTCCAGTTTCTGGCTATTATGAATAAAGTTACTATACATTCATGTACATGTTTTTGCGTCAACCTAAGTTTTCAAATCAGTTGGGGAAATATCTAGGTGCATAAGTACTAAGTCATATATATTTAGCTTTATAAGAGTATGTTAACTTTTTAGGAAACTGCCGAACTGTCTTCCAAAGTGGCTGTACCATTTTGCACTCCCATAAGCAATGAATGAAAATTATGGTTGCTCTGTAACCTCATAAGCAGAGGTGAAGTGTTGTTCAGATATTATTTTTAATTGGGATATATGTATTCTTATTTCTAAGTTTTAAGTGTTCTTTTTAATATTTTAGACACGAGTCCTTTATCAATGTGTTTTTGAAAATATTTTCTCCCAGCCTGTGGCTTGTATTATGTAGAGAACAAACGTATGGATACCAAGGGGGAAAGAGGGGTTGGGATGAATTGGGAGATTGGGATTGACATCTATACACTATTGACTCTATGTATAAAATAGATAACTAATGAGAACCTGCTGTATAGCACAGGGAACTCTACTCAGTGCTCTGTGGTGACCTAAATGAGAAGGAAGTCCAAAAAAGAGGGGATATATGTATACGTATAGCTGATTCACTTTGCTGTATAGTAGAAACTAACACAGTATTGTAAAGCAACTATACTCCAAAAAAATTTTTTAAAAAAGGAGTGAAATAAAAACAGTTGAGTTCAAAAAAAAAAATTTTAGAAGGTCCTCACCAGCATTTTGTGTGTGTGTGAGGGGGGGTAAGAACACTTCACTTGAGCCTACCTTCTTAAAACTTAAGTGCACAACACAGTACTGCTGCACAGCAGAAGTTTACAGCACATTCATCTTGCATAACTGGAACTTTATACCCACTGAACGGCAACTCCCCATTTCCCTCTCCTCCCAGCCCCTGGCAACCAAGGTATGGAAACAACATCCATCCATTGATGGATGAATGGATAAAGAAACCATGGCATATATATACAATGAAATATTATTCAGCCTTTAAAAAGAAGGGAATCCTGCTATATGCTGACCAGCATTCTTTGAAAAGAACAGAGAATGAAAGGGTGCATCACACACAGTGAAGGCAACTACTGCTTCAGGAAGTGTTTTGCAGCTACATGTATGCGTACATATATGCACATGTGTACTGTATGTGCACATGTATGCTAAGTTGCCAGACTGTTTTTTAACTGTAAGACATAGTCCAAAAAAAAAAGCCTTGGGGCTTCCCTGGTGGCGCAGTAGTTAAGAATCCGCCTGCCAACGCAGGAGACACGGGTTTCAGCCCTGATCTGGGAAGATCCCACATGCCGCGGAGCAACTAAGCCCGTGCGCCACAACTACTGAGCCTGTGCTCTAGAGCCCACGAGTCACAACTGCTGAAGCCCAGGCACCTAGAGCCCGTGCCCTGCAACGAAGAGTAGCCCCCGCTCGCCGCAACTAGAGAAAAGCCCACGGCACAGCAACGAAGACCCAATGTAGCCAAAAATAAATAAATAAATTTATATTAAAAAAAAAGCCTAAGAGGGAATTCCCTGGTGGTCCAGTGGTTAGGACTCCACGCTTTCATTGCCGAGGGCCCGGGTTCAATCCCTGGCTGGGTAACTAAGATCCCGCAAGCCGCGCAGTGAGGGAAAAAAAAAAAAGCCTAAGGAACACTGAGTACACCAACAAATAATACGTGGATTTGGAAGCCAGAGAGACCTGGGTTCTGATTCTGGCTGGTTATGACCTACCTAACCTCTGTGAGCCTCTATCTCACCACCTCTAAAATGGAGGTAATACTATTTACTTCCCGGAGTTGGTGTTAAGGAATCAATGAGCTGGCAAACAGTCCACCAGAAAGCACTTAGACACCATCCCCACCCCTGCCGCCATTTACATGGTGCCCTGGGCTAGGTTCCGGAAGGACGTTTAAAGGAAATATACAAAGATGGGCACTGTCAACGCCAAGCCCCCATCACAGGACCCCTTCAAGCCTCTCAGGAGAACAAATCATCACCGTTTGAGAGCCGCAGGGTGGGGAAGCTATTGCCCAGCACACTGGCTGATAAATCATCCAGCTTTGGATTCTGACCAGAGGGAAAAATCACTTTCCAAGATAAGAGTGTTTTCCCATTATTCTTGGCAGGAGGTGGGGAAAGGCAGAAGGGGAGGAAGGCCTTGGTAAAGAAATACGCATTTGTTTTAAGCAAATCACTTTGAAGACGGGTGGTTTTCATTTTGAGAAAAAAAGTGATGCTTAAAACAGAGGGTGACTCCTGATACCAGCCACGGGCTTGCCAGGAGAGGGAAACGGGGCCCTGGGGTCTGGAGTGCTCCCAAAGTGCCAGAGCAGTGACGGAGGCACATGGGGTGGGGAGGGTCTGGCACAGAAAAGAGGGGACTAACTTCATCAGCTTGCAGTCGCACACTACTTAAAAGGCATCCACTGTATCAGTCATCCAAAGCCTCTATTCATTCAACAAATATTTGTTGAGCATCTACTATGTGTCTAGAACTGAGTTAGGCGCCGGGGATACAGTGGAATAAGACAGAGAAGGCCTCTGCCCGCACCAGGGCTGAAATTCCAGTGAAGGAGACAGCAAGTGCCAAGTAAATCAATGAGGCAACAAGGGATTTACAGGCTGTGATGTAAGCGCCCTGCAAGAAATAGATGTGGTGATGTGACGGGAAGGGAGAAGGAAACTTAAGATGGAGGAAGTCCCTTTAGATAAGATGGCTCAGGAGGGCTTCTCTGAGTAACACCTGAAAGCAGAGCAAGAGCCAGCCAAGCAAGAGCCAAAGAAAGGGTGCTCCCAGGAGAGAGCACCTCAAGTGCCTGGGCCCAGCAGCAGGAAGGGGCTCAGCAGGTGCCGGGGTGGCCAGGGCGGTGGTATGGTAGAAGGAAGTGGCCAAGTGGGAGGGTGACCACGACGAGGCTGGAAAGATAGGCACGGGCCAGATCATACAAGGCACAGCCGGCGGTGGGCAAGAAGGTGGATTCCAATGAAGAGCAACAGAGAGCTACTGAAGGTTGGTACATTGTGATACATGACTTTGATGTTGATTAAGGAAAAAAAGGCACTCTTAAATCATTGCACACAAAGTGTACAGATGATACAATGTCTCCAAAATCAACGATAAAAATTATCACTGTGTTAGAGCTCATGGGTACAGTTATTAAGGAGTCTTGCCAGTTAGAGACAAACTGTTTTAGCCTAAATATGAGATGAAATACATGGAATTCAATGGGGGCAAAGGGGTGGGAGAACTTGTAACTGACAAGGGAACACTAGTATTAGCAATTAACTCACAGTCAGCAAATATAAAGCACACGGTGAAACTAATTAACAAGACAGGCTCTAGAAAATCCCCCTAAACAAGCGAACACACATAATGGTGGGAAGGCAGCTGGGAATTGACCCATGTGCATGGAGGTTGCCTGAATCCATGAACAGGATGACTGAAACAACTGGACGTAAAGTCATCACAAAGTAGCTCTACACCTACTTCGGAATCAGAAATCAGATAAATTGCTGAGCAGCGTTCTTCAAGGTTTATCTTTTCTTTTTCTTCTCCTTGGGGCCGGCTGAACATAGGTATTGATAACGTGGAAATTCAAAGCTGAACCAGAAATGGCTCTTCTGAATGATCACTCTCCTTCTAGGACTCACAGCACAGCGTCCCCAGCCCCCATGATCTCTAAGGCAAATAGATCTGTGAGACATGAGCGTGACCCACTCACACCTTCTCCCCGACACCTCCTTGTTCTGGGGAGTCATGTACCCATGAATAAAAGGGCAACCAGGCCAACTGGCCGACCTCAAGATAAACCTATGACACCAACCAAGAGAACTCGACATCCACAAAGGCTGCCCCCAAACAAGCTGGGGACAGCAACATGGGTGGCATTTCAGAGCCCAGCACACTGCTTGCACTGATGGTCTAATATCTCACTGAGGAAGGAGAAGGGGTAAAGGAGGGCAAAATACATCGCTTAGGGAGTGCTGACCAAGTGCCAGGTGCTTTCACGCTCATCACTCCAAATAATACAGCAATCCCATGAAGTGCAGTGATCACAATTTTCAAATGAGAAGAGTAAGACCAGGAGAGATTTTTGTTACTGGCCCCAGGCTACAGTTAGCTGAGTGAGGATTTGAGCCTTGCCTACCACCTGGGCTGGCATCGAGCAACAGGCCAGTGGTATGAAAAGACCCCGATCTAACTTTCTGTCCTGCCTCCCTGTCATTCTCCTCTCCTGCCCCCTTACTCCTTCCCACCACAGGAAAGCTGGATTCCACACCTGGCTTCATCCCAGCCTCCCAACTCTGTCAGCTGCCTCAGAAATGTTACCTGCTCCCAACCCTTCACAGGGACACTTCACCCGTGAAAGGGCCACCTGCAGGCGTGGGGACTCGGGGGTGGGCTTGGCTGACTGGGGTTGTCTCGTGTGCCGTGTCCCCTGGAAAAAACTCATTGATAGCGGTCAGGAGAAGGAAAGAGCCATCCCGCCAGATGACAGGCCTGTTCCAAATCTTTATAGGTGCCGCTACCAAAGGGGCTCAGCCAAAAGCCACTTCTGTCACTGAGGAGGGCTTGGGGAAAGAAATTCCCTTCCTCCGCAAACAAGAAAACTGAAACACCCGAGTCCAAATGGAACACGGTGTTGCTCACCATCTCGGAAGGACTGAGCCAGGACCAAATTCCCCATCGTGCCTCCCTCCCGGCCTACGAAGCAGTCGGGCAACAGGCTACAAAAGAGGCAGACATAATAACAATCGAAACAGATGTATGGCCTACTTACAATCTCAGATGCATCGGCAGCACTCGGGGCTTTGGCTGCGGAAAGCTCCATACCGCGGAGTATGAAATGGTGAGAGCGGGCTGCCTGTGTCTGAACTCTGGGCAGGAGTGTGTGTTCCCTGCTCGCCGAGAACTGCAAGTCTCTGTGATTCACTTGGCAGCAGAATTATTCTAAGCATCCTGTCCCGTACCCAGCCCACCCGCCCCTCCCGCTACACATTCACACTGGGTGGGTTTTTTTTTTTTCCTCTCTCTGCGCTTATTTCTGTCACAAATCGAGTGAAATGCGTTTTTTTTCAAAATGAATCCAGTCTCTGGCACTTGAGAGTGTGGAACCTTTATGACCCCGGGGAGAACGAGGAAAAAGAGCCACCTAATTAGGAAGAAGTTGTAACTAACATCAGAGAGGAGAGCTGGAGAACCACAAAGTCTGCAGTCACAGCAAAATGGAGATTATTCGAGACAGCTGAAACACTCCACCCAGCCTCCAGGAGGGGACATGCACGGGAAACAAAGGGCATATGGTGTTTGCTTTCTTCAACATCCGTTCTCACCATTAAGAGCTGCACCAGCAAACGCTCAGTACTTACATGAGGACAAACCTCACTCCAAAACAGACTTGAAAATACAGCTCATAATCAAATAAATGACTGTGCAAAGCAGAGGCCTACCTTGATTTTTCTACTACATATAAAGCACAGTTTAATAAAGTCCAGATAACTGGCAGAATGTCTATTTGGCTTAGTGAAGTGTGAATTATACTTGAAAGAAAGTCAGTTTTTGTTAATTCCAAGTTCATATAGTAACTCGAAAACTGACATATTCAGGACAGGATTTTATTTTTTTTCCTCCAGGAGAGATTCCAAGGGGCTAACTTAATAACTAGATAAGAATGATGTTCTATTATTTACTACTAGTGACATTTAAACATTTCTATCCTAAAGCAAACAGGTTTTTCTAAAGAGACTTAAATCGTTAATATCCCACATAAGTTAATGTTACCACCATTCCCACTACTGCCCACACTATTACATCATCCAAAGGTAAACTTCAGAGCACTCCCTGACCAGACGGTGATGAACTCCTGAACTGGTGAGATCTGAATTGATGACACTTTTCACAGAGACGTAAGGCTAGGGTCAGCTTCAAAAATGCTCAGGTACCATTACTCACAAGCCTACCCAGCAGAGTCCACTCTTGGTCACAGGTGCCCACCTATCCCCCATAGAGCCCATTCCCAGCTCCAGAGTGGCAGCCTAATTAATTGTAAGCCAATTATTGGTTCAGGGTGGGCAACAGGAACTAAGCTCACCCAATCAGACTGCAGGAAAGGGCTCCTCCTACATACCAGCTATGAACAAGGAAGCAGAGGGCCCCGCTGCCAAAGGATGCCATCCTACAACTGCCTGACAACCACAGAGAAACCAGCCCTTGGGTGAAACTACTGCCAGACCGATACCATGGCAGAGAGACAGCAAGAACACAGGTCTATGATGTCACATTAAGCAGCTGATCACACTGCCCTCAGGGTCCACCCTACCTGTAGCCTCCCGATTACTGAGATAACAAATATCCATGTTTAATCCAGTCCCAGGGAGGTTTCTGTTACATGTGATCTAAAGCACTGCTGACAGGAACGGTCTGGGGAGCCAAGAGCAAGAGTTTGTAATGTGGCAAAAGAGACTCCTCTAAAGTTAATAAAACACTCACAGAAAACATTCCGCTTAATGTTAAAGAAAAGGGAGAAATTACAAACATGAGTGGTTGCCTAGGGCTGGGTGTGGAAATGGGAGTGACTGCAAATGGGCACAAGGTTTCCTTTGGGGGTGATGGACAAGTTCAAAAATTAGATTGTGGTGATGGTTACACAACTCTGTAAATATACTAAAAACCACTGAATGGGACACTTCTAACGGGTAAATTTTACAGTATATAAATTAGATCTCAATAGAGCTGTTTAAAAAAAAGGGGGGGCTTCCCTGGTGGCACAGTGGTTAAGAATCTGCCTGCCAATGCAGGGGGCACGGGGGGAAGATCCCACATGCCGCGGAGCAACTAAGCCTGTGCACCACAACTACTGAGCCTGCACTCTAGAGCCCACGAGCCACAACTACTGAAGCCCACGTGCCACAACTACTGAAGCCCGCGCGCCTCGAGCCCGTGCTCCGCAACAAGAGAAGACACCGCAATGAGAGGCCCGCGCACCGCAACGAAGAGTAGCCCCCGCTCGCCGCAACTAGAGAAAGCCTGCGCGCAGCAACGAAGACCCAACGCAGCCAAAAATAAATGTAATAAATAAATAAATTTATTTTAAAAAAAAAGCTACATGGGAGCAGATGCTCATTCAGGAGAAGTCACAGGTTGAAGAGACTTTTCCTCCATCCACACCTGACGGCAGCACGCCCCTGCTTAAAATCCTTCCTTCAGTGCTTCCTGATTCCCCGTAGACTCCAAGTTCCTTACAAAGGGACGCAAGGTCCCTGTCACCTCCCGACCTCACTTTCCCCACTTCCCATTTTACTCGCTGGCGAGGCTCACTTCCAGAAACTCATCAAATTGTTTCCCCTCTGCCTCTGCTCACAAGGCACCTGCTTCCTCGCTCGCTCTAGCTATCCTCTTCACCCGATCTAGTCCTTCCTATCGTACCCCGGCTCTTAGGTCCCCTCCCTTTGGGTTCCCTGAGCAGACTGACTGCTTGTCACAATGGGTGAAAAAGTATGTTTCTGGGTCTATCTCTCCCACCAGGCTAGACTCCAGGGCCTAGAACAGCACTCCAGACATGAGAGACACTTGATGGACACCCACTGAACTGGTCTGAGCTTTCTCTTTGGGGAAGGACACCAGCTTCTCCTATAGGTCCCTTGTGTCATTGACGTTGGGGGTGGGAGAGCCAGAGGTAGGTCCTGAGTGTCCTGGCTCCCACCCACACCCACTTTCCTAGAGCGACTTCAGGCTCAGAAAGGGACACAGGGGCCCACAACATGTACATGCCACCCTGTAAGAAATCCCTGTCTCCGACCATGCTGAGCACTTCTGCTTCTCGGCTCAAACGCTCCCTGATGCAGAAGGTAATGGTGACAGTGCACAACATCTCTCTCACTGTGTACAAGCTTTCAAGAAAAGGAAGAGCAGGAATGTCTGACTTTTTTTTCTGATTATGGAATGTCCCTTATTTTTTTTTAGCCCTTAGACAAGGTAAGGAACTGGGGTACCGAAAGTCACAAACGCAACAAGAATGGGAAACACTTGGTTTTAAAGCAAGACTACACATTTTAAAAGGGACCCAATAGATGCAGGAATGTTGGCAAGATCGTCTCCACCTGGTGTCTGATCTTCCTGCAGATCTCAGGGGGAAAGATTAATAGCAAAATTTAAGAAATGTTAAAAGGCCAGTTCCTGGAGAGTCTCGGTGTTCACAAAAAAGAAAAAGTCACTCTGTGAAAGGAACAACCTGCAGAAACCCACCGTGGAGTTGGTGCTTCATCACAACAAAGATATGGCCCAGCCCTCCTGCTTGTCCCGGCTCTCGCTCTCGGAACACCACCAGAAATGAAACTCCAACACAGGAGAGCAAGGAAAGAGCTGAAACAACACTTCAAATATTCGCAATGGTAATTTCAACTCCTACCTCATAATCATGACTCCTCTTTCCCATATTTGGGCCCCAGCTTCCCTGGACACACTCCGGGAGCCTTCACAGACATTATCTAATGCTAAGCAGGTCAGCAAACCAACCATTAAGTACTCTCCTTTTTCTCTATGCTCCCTGATTTAAGCCAGTCTGGGCACAATCTTAAAGAACTGGTCAATTCCCTTGGCGGGGGGGGGGGGGGGGGGGGGGCGGGCGGGCTTTCTCAGGGAGTTTAGATCAAACAAGAAGCCCTTGGGATGTCAGATAGTTTGTCTTCAAAGCTGTCATTATCCCCCTTCTCCCCCCCCAAAAGAAAAACAAAGGTGACAGATTTATTACCAAATCACTTCAGTAGCTTTTTTTCTCCCTAAATACCTGCCTAGCCTCAGCCCCTGTGACTCTAATCCAATCAGTTTGGTGTGTGGCCTGGGAATCCATGGTGTTCAAACTCCCCCAGGTGATTCAGGGGATCAAGACAGCCCCAAAATAGAGGGCTGGGTGAAAAGGGTCAGTTACACCCTTGCTACTAAAAGAAGCATCAGTCTCGGCCTTCCCCCATTCACCCAGCCTAGACCCCCTGAATCCGAATCTGCATTTTAACAAGATGGGAAAGGATGGATCCGGAAAGCTGGAAGGCACGATAGAGTTTGAGAAGCTTGGGCTACACCATCACCTGGCTTCACAATCTCCTAGGCTGTGTTTTGTTTGTTTCCCCTTCACAATTGAGAGAAGCAGCAGTGGGAGGTCACCATCAGAATTCACATCCCACGGTTTGTCAGGATCTTACTGATGAATGGCAAAAGGGCCAAATCCGGCTCCCTCCCTCCCACCCTCCCAGAAACTATTAGATTAAATGTAAAGGGAGTCAAAAGACTAGACACAGCCTGTTTTTTCAATAAAAGCAATACATTTTTCCATTTGTGCTGGCAGCGTCAACACTTACATTACTGCGCATGTTTAAAGCTACCAGCCACATTCGATTCCTGCACGGGCACAGCAGCAGGACCTGCAAAGTCTTTGAGTATTAAAGAGCTCTGCGTGGACCCAAAGCACGCCAAGGTGAATAATTCTTAGGACTCATGAGAACTATTAATTGCATCCATTCTTAAAAATCAATATACTTCAAGAAACTTTTAAAAAATTCATATGCTTATTTCTCTTGTTCAAATAACATCATAAGGCATTCACAGGAAGTCGTGGTTCCAAGTGAATGTAGCTGCGTATTAAAAAAAAAAAAATCTCTCAGCAGCCTAACACCCAGCTCAGCAAAGATTTCTAGCAGGTTCTTAGAACCTGACAGATTATGGTACCAGGTACCCCTCATGCTAATTAAGCTCCACATTGTTGTTGCTGTTGTTGTTTTAATGTAGCCAAGGCCACCCAGACAATCCTGTACCCCTGCACCATAGTACAGTCAGGAGTGAGAGAGCATGGACTCGAGTCAAACCACCAACAGGTTCAAATTCAGCTCTGGCATTGACTATTTGTTCTCCCCTGGGCAAGTTACTTAACCTCTCTGGTCCATGGGAAATGCTGTATAAGAGCAGACCTACTAGAGAATGGACTTGAGGACACGGGGAGGGGGAAGGGTAAGCCGGGACGAAGCGAGAGAGTGGCATGGACATATATACACTACCAAATGTAAAATAGATAGCTAGTGGGAAGCAGCTGCATAGCACAGGGAGATCAGCTGGGTGCTTTGTGACCACCTAGAGGGGTGGGATAGGGAGGGTGGGAGGGAGGGAGATGCAAGAGGGAAGAGATATGGGGACATATGTATACGTATAACTGATTCACTTTGTTATAAAGCAGAAACTAACACACCATTGTAAAGCAATTATACTCCAATAAAGATGTTAAAAAAAAAGAAATGTTGTATAAGAGTTTGCTGTTTTTCCCTCCCAGTATGTAGTACCATAAATGGTACAGATAAGAGAACTATGTACACAGGAGGTGCTCACTTATTACTACTGGTTAGAGAACACTCCACCCAGATTGCATTTCCTTCAACGAATGTTTCATTACCCAACACGAGTAACCTTCTGGTTGTAACAAGAGAGGTGCTTGCGGGAAAGTTTTTTTTTCTTTCCTCTAATGGCAAAAAAAAAAAAGAAAGAAAGAAATCAATGAATATGTAAAGTTCTCCCCCTCAAATCGTGTACTTAATATGGTTTATTTATATTATGACTTATTTATTCTCAGTGGATAAGCATTATTATAGAAAAAATTATGAAAAGCATTTGAGCAGGTGAAAAATGCATTCTACAAAACAGGAGACTGGTACCAATGACATAACACTTACTGAGATCACAAATGCTGCTTTCCAGAACGTTCTGGGTAGGCAAATGCCAGACAACTGCCTTCACAGTATTAATACTACATAGTAATATATGTAGTAGTAAGACAGCAGAGGGAATTGGGATGTTGAAACTGTTTAAGCTACCCATTTTCATCTGTTTTTAAGCACTCATAACAAATGAACAAATGATAGATCATTCAGTGTATTTATTAAATCCACTTCCCTGGGCAGTTTCACTAGCCAACACTTTAACGTAAACTGAGTTACCCTAAGAATTAAACAATAGTGTTCCTTTTTTTTTTTTTTTTCCCCCACCAGAGGCTCACTTTCAGAATACCCATCCTTCCAGTTAGTTCTTACGAGGCAATCATGCGAAGTTGGGCTACTGGTGTTCAGATACCAAGGCTGACCTATAATACAGCTGCAATCTCCATCAAGTCAGGTAGCCTCTGTGGGCTTCAGCTTTCTGTCTGTAATACAGGAATAATCACTACCTGGGGTGGGGTTGGGGTGAGGATTAGCTGAGTTAATGCACATTCCCTACAATTAGGAGAGGAGTAAGTAATACACCCTTACTGGATAAATAATAAGGCCTCTACTCACAACAGCAAATTCACATTCCTTTTCACTCTGTGCCAGGTCCTGAAGTGGTTATAAAAAAGGTATAATAGGCTCTCCCCGTCCCCCAAAATGGGGGGGGGGAGGGGAGAGGAGTAATTACTGTCTGTGTTTAAAAAAGAGAAGAAGAATGTGAGCAGAAGGGAACCCACCCACTACTTCCTCCCTGGGTTAGCCTTGACAGTGACTCAGCTGCAAGGGTCGCGCTCATCAGCAATATCTCCCTAGCACTGTGACCTTCTAAAGCTGAGGGGATCCAAGCTTGTTCATGCCTCAGGGCCTTTGCACTGGGTGTTCTAGACTTAGATGGCCTGAGTAATGGCAGGAACCTCCTCATCACTCAGGTGTGAGCTACAATGTCACCTCCCCCAAGAGGCCTTCTCTGATGACTCTGGCTGAAACAGCTAACACACTACACCGGTCAGTCAACTCTATCCTTTCCCCCTCCTGTATTTCTTTGTTGCATGTTTCACGGTTTATGGTTTGTTTGGTTTTTTTTTTTTTTTTTTTTTTTGCTTGTCTGCAGTTAGGCTCTCTTTCCTCTGTTAGAATGTACGCTCTCTAAGGGCACAGACCTTGTGAAGCACGTTCCTAAAATGGCACCTGGCACATGGAGGGCACTCAGTGGACAGAGCTACGTAATACATGTGTTTGATAGTTTCAACAGCTGTGTCATATCTGCATCTGGTTCTGATGATTGCTTTGTCTCTTCAGACTGCATTTTCTTGCCTTCTGGCATGCTTGTAATTTTTTGGTTGAAAGCCAGACATTTTGTATAGGGCAGTAGCTAACTGAGGTCAATGAGCCCTTAGTGTGGGGATTTATGTTAATCTAGTCAACAGTTGGGCTATGTTGACGTGTGTTGTTCCTATGGACATCAGAAACTTCAAATTCCTCTAGTGATCTTCTTGTTTTTGGTCCCCCTCTTGGCTTTGGGGATTCCCTTTGTACTGCTCCCCAGAGAGAGCCTGTCCCTAGCAGCTCTCCCTGCTATGATCCACTGTTGTTACTCCTGAAGGCTTGTTAGCATGCTCGGGGCGGGGGGGGGGGGGGGTGCGGGGGGAATGGGTTCTCGAATATCCTAAGCCTCAGTCTTTGGAGTGCACATGGGGCCTGGGCCTGTGTCTGGGAGGTGAGGGTTCGCCTTCACAAGCGCTTCTGCCCCTCTTCCGGGGACAGAGCTCCGCCACCCCTTTTCCCCAGCTGCAGGGGGTGCCCTCCAGCGTTCTTAGTCCACAGCCTTGACGCCCTTCTCCATGCAGATTAAGACTTTTTTTAGGTGAGGTGGGGGGCTGGGGGCTGAGTGGAATTCCTTCCCCCAGCTGCAATGGCATTTCACAAGTGCCCTCAGACCATGTCCTTCCCCCTGCAGAATAAGCCTTTTGTTCCTTAAGGGACAAGGGTCTGAGTGGATTTCTCAATGGCTCCTGAGCCAGTACCCCCAGCCCACACCGTGAGTTTTCTCTGGATTTTCCTCAGTCTTCCCTGTGAGAGCCAGGTGGGGTTCCTGGAGGGAAAGCCTGCAAAAGGGTGGGACCCCCTTCTACCCCAGTGCTGCCCCCAGGAGCTTCGCACTCAAGCTAGCCCACACTCAGCCTCCGGCAATCTGTCAAAACTTTAGCTTCATCTTTCTACCTTACTGCTATGGTGTCTGGTGGCTTCTGTCTCTAGTAAACAAAAGTCTTGTGTCTCAGAAAGTGCCCCCCTCTCTCTCCAGATTTTGAAATGGCCGTTTGCTCTGCGAACTCAGTTCTCTGTTAATTTCTAGTCTGTCCAGATTTTTTCTTATAAGCGTGGGAGGGACGTTTTTGCAGCTCTCTCCATCTCTGAGCTGAAACCAGAAGTCTCTTTACTGGTTTTTAAAGAATCAAAAGTAAGTATGAGAAAATGGTAACATTTGATAAAACTAGGTGGTGTGTAGGTAGATGTTGTTTATATTCTCGTGTCCTTCTATTATTTTAATATTTCAGTGACATTTCAAGATCAAGGTGTGGGTGGCCACGGTGGAAAACAGCACTACTGTATAAATAGACTGAGATATGTATACAACATCTGGTTCTTGTTCAACAATATATAGAAATCACCTGAATTTTAAAAAACAACCATCATTTTTGGCAACACTTCAGAAACTGTCATGAAAATATATAAATCACCCCAATACCATTAAAATTTAGTGTTAAAGAACTAAAACAAGAAACTAAAATAGAAAAATTAATGCCCTGAAAGAGAACAATTTGTGCATGTTTATAAATCAAAGTACATGACAATATTACATGTTAATTGGTTCACTGTCCTTTAAACTGATAGCCAACCATTATTATTCATATTCATGGGAATTTGAAGTTACTAATGCATGTGCCTGTGGACCACAAGGTCATTCAGCAAGTGCTGGATCCCAGGCCACAGTATATCAGGCAACACGTGGGAAGCTAACATCGCAAATCTCGGACTGCCACGCCTCCCCTTACCTGCATTCCTAATTTAATATAACCGTTAATCGCATATAAATGAAAGCAGCAATGGCTTGGTAAGATCCATCTCATGCAAAGAACTTTCCCTTTTACTTAAATAATTCACTACCTTAGATAATAGCAAGTAAATTATATGCTATGAAAATAAATGAACCATTAATGACTCCAAAACTTCAGATTAATCTTAAGGATTGTATGTTAAATTCAATTAAACTAGATGAATATTTAACACACTTCTTCTCTATACTTACGACCATTCTAGCCACTCTGGGGGAAAAAGTGGGTAGACATGAATAACCTACCGATCTCTGCCCTCACAACAGACCCCATGATGGGTTACAGGGCTGAGAGGAGCCTGCGTGACCACGCAGTCTGGGAATGGCAAATGCCTGGCACAGGCGAAGAAGGGCCCTACGGTACGTTGCATTAGCAAAGAGGGTGACTTTTAATTATTTTTATGCTTTAGTATTCACTTGTACATGCCAATTAAAAGGAAAAAAAGGAAATATCATTTTTAGTAAAGTGGATGCGTTTGGCTTTTATTATAATGAATGAAGACAGGCCTAAGTTTGCCTGTAATGAGCCTTAAATGGGATGACTCCACCAATGATGAATCCGTAGCTTTAATTACCATGTGTGGCTCTGTTAGATGTACCCCAGGTAGAACTGGAATCAGGGTGACCAGTTAGACAGCTAAATAACACACTTTCCCCTGCCTGAGAACCATCGCTTGCCAACTGTGCTATGTCATTACCAGAGCTGTTTACACATCAGCTACATCCCTGCATTGCAACAGGCTCGAAATTAAACTGCACCTCCAGCTCGAGGGCTGGGGGTGATGTTCGGCTGACAGTTGGCAGCACCCTAGACTGATGGTCACCTTAAAATACCTGTTAATGGGGCTTCCCCGGTGTCACAGTGGTTAAGAATCTGCCTGCCAATGCAAGGGACACGGGTTTGAGCCCTGCTCCGGGAAGATCCCACAGGCCCCGGAGCAACTAAGTCCGTGCGCCACAACTACTGAGCCTGCGCTCTAGAGCCCGCGAGCCACAACTACTGAGCCCGAGTGCCACAGCTACTGAAGTCTGCGTGCCTAGAGCCCGTGCTCTGCAACAAGAGAAGCCCCCGCTCGCCACAACTAGAGAAAAGCCCGCGCGCAGCAAAAAAGACCCAACGCAGCCAAAAATAAAGATAAATTTTTTTTAAAAAATACCTGTTAATGGAACCCATTCAAATTCCAGCTTTAAAAAAAGGATGAGTTAAATTGAATAAAAAATATCAGAGGCTAAAAGAAAGGTATATGGATTTTTAACCACCACTGACAGGAGAAGCTCACACTATAATTGCACGGATTATATGTACCAAAGAGATCATCTGTCATGTGACACTTTGAACCAAATAACAGAGTGTTCCCTGAAAAAAAATATCAATAAGCACAAAGAAGCAATTTCTCAACAGCTGAAACCACACAAACCTGACATGCTCCAGGTTCAAATGTGTTTCAAAATTCATATTATGTGCCACCAGAGCCTAATGTCATAATTATTCATTTAACACAGAATAGCCGAAGCTACTTTCATATGGCAGATGTACTTTTTTTGTAGTCAGGTTGGCAATTATTCCAGCTTCAAGATTCGGAGAGAAAAAAGTTGTGCACACACTCACGATTTTGCCACTGAAAGGAATAGTTAAAGACTGAACACAAGCCAAGCTGTGAGCAGTTACAGAATGACAGCAATAAACCTGATTCCTTTTCTATTTGTGCCCAGAAGGCCTCAATATTACAGTGTGACTACAGGTCTAGCAGTTTTAACTTGATAATAATTATGGTGTTAAACACTCATAATGTATCTTTTGCCCATAATCTGCCAAACTATTGATTTGGATGCCGTTTCTTTACTATGAATCGTATGTGGTCAGAAAACAAATCCTGAGTAACCGAAGCCTTCAGCAGCTGGCATCACGCTGCAGACAATGAGATGCTGTCCAAACACGCATGGCCTTGCTAAGAACATACTCACGTTTTAACACATCAATGCCAATTATAGTTTATTATAGTCATGACTAAAATGCACATCTATGGTAAATCTTTTAAACACAATCTGAATTTATTCTTTTCTTCCATGATGTGCAAAAACCGGTCCTTTTTCATTGTAACCTGGTCCCCCACTGTACTGAAACTAGTTATCTCAGCTCTTGACCATGGCCTTGTTTTTACAGCCAGGAAAATTACAGCCCTGAGAGCTTCAGCACGGCCACCAATGAGCTGTCCTGCCTCCTTCGAAGAAAGGCTGGGCCTAAGAGGAGACAGAGGTCAGAGTGTCCCCACACCACCTGGGAACGGAGCGGCGTCCCAGGTCTCTCGGGGGAGCGAGGTCCACGGCTCCTCGGCTCCTCGCTCTGGGCCTCCATCTGGGACCACCTGCCTCAAGAAAGCCGGGGCAGGATGTGGTCTGGCTCGGACAACCTCCTGGCTCACAAACGCAGGCCAGCCCTCTTTGTTTTCCACCCGGACACCCAGACACAGGATATCATCCCTTTGTCGGTTTTCTTGAGAAAAACCTGGTGGTCCCAGAGGGAGGATGACAACAAATGAAACACTCCTTCCTTCATGACGAGCAAAACAGGCAGCGAAGGGCGAAAAGGGGCCAACGTCATGCACCTCATTCCACAAGTAGCTAAATACATCTGTGTGTGGCTTTCGTGTTAACGTATGCAGTGACCACATATTAAAGAGACATTCACATTTTCACCTTTACTCTCCCTGAACCTCCCTCAAGAACTTCTTGTCTCATGTTCCTCAGTGGCAGAAAGACGATGAAATTTACCCCTGAGCCTGGGGGCAGGGGGAAACACGTTATTTCAAATCCCCTTGGGAGTTAAGAAACTAAAGTGAAACGAAACATCTCCTGGGCAGCCCTTGAGGTGTGCTGCCCACATGTCCCTTCAGGACAGACCTCGTGTCTTCAGCATCTGCCCCAGATCCTAGGTTGCTTTCTAGCTGAGGTCGCGCTCCCCTCAGCAGCCCCTGCCAATCACTGCCCTGGGGGACAGGCGGGGAGTGCCAGCGCCTGGCCACTTCTGCCTGTTTCTGCCCATTCTGCTCCTCCGTTGGGCAGCCTTGGCTCAGAAGCTCCCTGCCAGGCTGACTGGGACGAAGGGCATCGCAGACTGTGGCCCTCCCTGCACAGCTCCCCCGCCCTTCCATCTTCCAGGGCTTCTACTTCCCCCACCACAAAGAAAACCTGCACCCCTACCTCCAGCTCAGCACCACTGCCCACAGCATCCAACTGACAAACACCATCTCTGTATTTTTCCAGTCTCTCAGAGTGGTTGAATACGTCTATTAATAGCTAATATTTGTTGACTGATTAATAAGTATTAAACACTCCTCTGAGTTGCCCTACACGTGTGATCTCATGCATCCTTCCAAGGACACTAACAAAGAGGTATACCGTTGTGGCCTTCCCATTTTTCACGGGAGGAAATAAATGGATACCTGGGCATAGGGATTAAATAGGTTCCCCAAGGTCTTGGGGCTAATAAATGCAGACTCCGGCTTCTAGATCACTGGGCACAAACTGCTCCAGGTCAAAGCCCGCTGAGTCCTGGGCACAGACCTCAGTAAGGACGTGCTGAATGTGGCTGACCTGACCAGGCTCACAGATCACAGCAGAAGAGGCTGAATGAAATGACTTAGTAGAAAGACAAGGGCACAACAGGCTCTCTTCCAGCACACAATGTATTGTGGGGAAGGGGGAAGATCAGCTTTTCAATATTACCCATGCTACAGACGTTTTATATATATATATAAAGAAAGCTTAAATGAAAATATGATTTTTAAAAGGTCATCATCAGGACTTCTCTGGTGGAGCAGTGGTTAAGAATCCGCCTGCCAATGCAGGGGACATGGGTTCGATCCCTGGTCCAGGAAGATCCCACATGCCGCGGAGCAACTAAGTCTGTGTGCTACAACTACTGAGCCTTTGCTCTAGAGCCCGTGAGCCACAACTACTGAGCCCGCGTGCCAGAACTACTGAAGCCCGCACACCTATAGCCTATGTTCCACAACAAGAGAAGCCACCGCACCACAACAAAGAGTAGCCCCCGCTCACCACAACTAGAGAAAGCCCACGCACAGCAACAAAAAGACCCAATGCAGCCAAAATAAATAAATAATTTTTTTGAAAAGGCCATCATCAAATAAAAGTCGAATGGACGAGTTGAAAATCTAAAACGGAGAAGTTTAGTTATCATGCAATTTGTTCACGTATGAAAACTTTTATTCTAAAAATTACCCTTTTTATTTTAAATGACTACGATTGATTCCATTTCATGTTCTTCAATAAACTTTGGAAGATGGCATACATTCCTTAAGGGCTCCTTAAATAAAGATTTTATACAATGCATCAAATTTACTTTGTGCTATAAACTTGGAATGTTCTGCTTCCTGTTTTTGGAGACGACAACTTTTTTTTCACCTCGAATTTATCAGCCTGAAGAATTCGTACATTTGGCGGGCATGTGAACCTAATTTTTTTTTCAATTCTAACTCTTACAATGTGGTTTAAGAGCTCCAATACTACTGATCAGATTTTTTAAAACCTTAGAGACATTCTGTACTTAAATGAATGAACATAATAGGAGAGTGTTATATTTTGCGGTTAAGCATAGTAGCAATTTTCATTTATATGCCCAAACCTGGACTCATTCTGGAAGGGTGGGGGGGAAAGCCCCTACCCTGAGCTCCCATTATACCAGGTGCTCATCATTATTAATAACAATATTAATAATGTGTAGCTGGACTTAACATACATTATTATTTATTCATCCTTGTGTTCCCAGAGCTCCCCAGTACCGGGCACGTAAGAAAATAACTGCAGCCCTTACAAAAACTCTACCAGGATCTGAACTGTCTCCTTTCACAGATGAGGAAGCTGCTTCAGGAACTTCCCTGGCCGTCTAGTGGTTAAGACTCCTTGCTTCCACTGCAGGGGTCGTGGGTTTGTTCCCTGGTTGGAAAACTAAGATCCCACATGCCGCGCAGCACGGCCAAAAAAAAATTATAAAAAAAAAAGAAGAAGAAGAAGAAGCTGTTTCAGAGGCAGAGGAACCATCTGAGGCTGCTCCGCTGCTCGCCATGGGCAGCGATCTGGGCCCAGCCACCTCCCCCCACCCAGATCCCCCCCTGCAGTTCATGCCCCACGCTGGGAGCCACCTGGGGAGAGGGTCTGGGCCCAAGTGACCACTCTCTCCCCCTGACCTGGAGCACCTTCTCCTCCTACCTTCCAGAACATTCACTTGCCTGGCTCTTCTCCTCCCCTTCTGACCACTCCCTGTCAGTCTCAATGCTGGTTTCACTTTCAGCACTGGATCCAGGACCCAAGACTCCTCTCTCCTCTGACCACACTCTCGCCCCTGGTGACCTTGTCCAGTTTGGGCTTTGAAGGACCCCCAAATTCCTATCTCTAGCCTGGCCCTGCCCCTTGAAATCCAGACTCACCTCCTCAATCTGCTTCCCAGGGCTCAGTACAAAAACCTTAGGGTCACCCTTCACTCCTCTCTCCCTCTCTCACAATACACATCCAGCCTTCTCAGCAAATCCTGGGGGCTCTAACTTCAGAAATATCCAGAATCTGACCACTTCTCCTCTGGTCTCACCTGGATTCCTGCATTGGCCTCCAAACTGCCCTCCCTGATTCCACCCTTGCCCCTTGCAGTCTGTTCTCAACACTGCAGCCAGAAGGAACCAGTGAGAGCATCCCCGGCCACATCACTCCACTGCTGCCGTGAAAACTTCCCGTCTCACTCAGAGTCCCAGGGCTTACAGCGGCCCCGTGACCTCTAAGCCCATCCCCTGCTGCTCTCCCCTGGGTTTCTCCCCTCCAGCACAGTGGTCTCTGTTGTTTCTCCAATGCACCAGGGACTTTCCCTCCTCAGGGCCTTTGCACGTGCTATTTATTGCCTCTGCCTGAAAGGCTCTCCCACAGATCCCCACAGGGCTCCCCTCCTCACTTCCTCAACTCTTGACTTAAAGGTTACCTTTTCAGTGAGGCCTTTGCTGGCCTCCTTATCACAAACTGCAATCCCATTCCCAACATTCATATTCCCCCTCCCCTGCTTTTTTTCCCTCCAAATACTATATAACTTATTCATTATATGTAAGTCACACAAGAGCAAGGATTTTTGTCTGATTTGTTCAGTGTCTTCCCTGGTGCCTATAACACAGCGAACACGCAATAAACATTTGATAAATGAATGAAAGAAACTCAGAAAGCTTAAATAACTTGCCCAAGGTGGGAGAGCTCAGCTCCGAACCCACAACCAGTGCTCTGAGTCATCATCTGTGATAAAATAAAGATGCTTTATCACTGCACACTCAGATACCTACAGACCTGATAAAAATTCAAACCAAGTTACATAGCAAGGGGTCCATTAACCCAGCTCATTTGCTGCTTTCATTAACCTGATATTCTCTTGGAAGACTAGGGGGATTTAAAAAACAGCAATTTAGAAAAAGTAACATACACCTGGGAGCTACCCCAATCACAAGAAGCTGAAGGATGAATGCACCTCAATCCTTGAGGAGAAGTAAACAAATCAGATCAAAATACATAATTTTCCATTTTAAATAAACTTTTAAAAATCTGAGAAATAAAGAAACCAAAACCCCTACTATTAACATTTTAGCATTTTTTTTCCCCTGTACACACTGTTTGGTAGTTTGTGTAACATGCTACATATACAATTATGTACCCTGCTTTTTCACTCATAGCATACGTATTTTCTATATTTCTGCATACATCCTTATCGCCCCCAAATTTAAGGCTATGTGGTATCTTGTCAGCAGGCAATGAAGTCTAAGCTGGTAAAAAAACAAAGAACATAAACATCAATTCAACATGGAAGCCTGAGACCGCTGCTCAGCATGCCATCTTCAAATCGACTGCTAGCTCCACCACTGAGCTTGACCCAGCTGCATTTCCCAGGGGCCAGGAGGATCAGTTCCTTTGGCAATCCTCAGGCCATATCGCTTCTGGGAGTCACAACTTAAGACCACGGGCTATGTAAGTGGCCACTGCCACCACTGTGCAAAGAGTAAGGGCTAAGTTTCCAACGGTGCCAATAACCACAAGTGTGGGGAAACAAGCAACAAAGATAGTCACCCATTCAACAAACATGGAAAAGCACTGCTGTGCGCCAGGCACCGAGGACACAATGCTGCACAGAGGCCATGGACCTTCAGTCCAACAGGGAAGAGGGACATCGTCAAATAGCCACAAAAACAGATTTTAAATCCCAAGAGTGACAAGTGCTACTGAGGAAAGAAATATCGCACCACAAAGGCTCACAGAAAACGGGTATTTGTAAGAGTCAGGAGGTTGAGGATGGTTTCCCAGGCAGAGAAGGCATTAATGGGGTGCAGGGAGGGGAGGCGGGAGACAAGGCCAGAAAGAAAGGTGGGGGTCGGCAGCCCACGGGCTGACCACGTTCAAGAGTTTAGTCTCCAGCTTAAACCAAGGGAAAGGCCAAGGAAGGATCTTTAAAGTATGTGCAGTACCTGGGGAAAGGGATGTGATCAGATTTGTATTTCAAGATCGTCACTGGAGCCTCAACGTGAGGCAAAAGCAGGACGGCTGTCAGAGCAGTCCCAGGAGGAGTTTGCCCCAGGAGACCTGCCAGGCAGTGTCCTACACCCAAGCCCTTTCATCAACACTGTCTCCGAGGCCCTCCACCTCCTCTCGCCTGCACCCACTTCTTTCCTCCTCCACTCTTCTCTCCTCCCGTTCTGCTTCTCTCATTGGCTCTGCCGGTCTCCAGGCCAACCACAGACAGGTCAAATGGTGACACCTCCCTGTACCTGCACAGTGGGCGGGGCTCCCCTAAATCCCAGCCATGCCCATCACAACACAATGCAGATGACAGAATCTGACCACGGGAGAGATGACTGGAACACCCAGGACAGGCTAGAGAACTATGGCGTAAGGAAAAGAGGATGGTTGTTTGTTTGTTTGTTTTTATTTAAAGATTTGTTAATGTGGACCATTTTTAAAGTCTTTATTGAATTTGTTACAATATTGCTTCCATTTTATGTTTTTTGGCCACGAGGCATGTGGGATCTTAGCTCCCCAACCAGGGATGGAACCCTCACCCACTGCATAGGAAGGCGAAGTCTTAACCACTGGACCACCAGGGAAGTCCCTGTTTGTTTGTTTTTAATTTAATGGAAAACAAGAACAAGAGTTAGGAATCCTAAAACATACCAATGCTGGGACTCACGAGCAGAGATACAGGTGGGTCTGGGGTACAGCCTGGATGTCAGGATTTTATAAAGCTCCTCAGTGGATACTTAGGTACAACCAAAGGTGAAACCCAGTGGCATTATTTTTTTAACTTTTTATTTTGAAATAATTATTTACTCACAGGAACTTACAAAAATAGTGCACAGAGTCCCATGAACCCTTTACCCAGCTTCCTCCAGTGATGGTATCTTATATGACTATAGTACAATATCAAAACGAAGAAACTGACATGGGTACAATACTGATAACTACACTATGCATCTTATTCAGTTCTCATCCGTTTTTGCATGCCCTGATTTGTGTGTGTGTGTGTGTGTGTGTGTGTAACTCTATACAATTTGATCCAACGTATAGATTTGCGTAACCACCAACACAATCAAGATACAGAACTGTTCCATCTCCACAAAGTAACTCCCTTGTGCTACCCTTTTATAGTTCCACCAGTCTTCTCCCCGCCCTCTCACTGTCCCACAGCAACCAGTAATCTGTTCTCCAACTCTGTAATTTTGTCATTTGGAAAATGTAATATAAATGGAATCATACAGTATATAACATCTGAGATTGGCTTTATTCCCAAAGCACAATGCCCTTGTGATCCATCCAAGTTGGTGCCTGTATTCATTCCTTTTTATTGCTGAGTAGTATTCCATTGAATGGATAGACTGGAGTGTGTTTTTCGTTTTTTGTTTTTAACATCTGTATTGCAGTATAATTGCTTTACAATGTTGTGTTAGTTTCTGCTGTATAACAATGGAGTGTGTGTAACCATTCACCCACTGAAGGACATCCAAGTTGCTTCCAATTCGGGGCTATTATAAATAAAGCTGCCATGAACATTCCTGTACAGGTTTTTGTGTAGACATAAATTTTTATTTCTCTGGGATGAAATGTCCAAGAATACAACTGCTGGGTCACTTGGCAAGTGCAAAGTTAGTTTTATAAGAAGCTGCCAGACTATCTTCCAGACTGCATGAACCCTTTTACATTCCCACCAGCAGCGTCTGAGAGAACCAGTTTCTCTATACCCTTGCCAGCATTTGGCATGACTACTATTTTTTTGTTTCAGCCATTCTAGTGCTCATTCTAATAGATATTAGAATACATAGTACTGTCTCATTGTGATTTTAATTTTCATTTCTCTAATGGCTAATGATGTTGAACATCTTTCCACGTGCTTATTTTCCATCTGTATATCCTCTTTGGTGAAATGTCTGTTCACATCTTTTAACCATTTTTAATTGGATTTTTCGACTGCTTACTATTGCATTTTGAGAGTTCTTGATTCATTCTGAATACAAGTCCTTTGTCAGACATGTGGTTAGCAAATATTTTCTCTCAGTCTGTAACCTGTCTTTTCATCCTCTTCACAGGGTTTTTCACAAAAGTTTTTAATTCTGAAGAAATCTGACTGATTTTTTTTTCTTTAATGTTCTTTTGGTGTGATGTCTAAGAACTCCTCACCTAGGCCTAGGTCCTGAAGATTTTCTCTTGTGTTTAATTCTCAAACATTTATAGTTTTATGTTTTACATTTAAATCTATGATCCATTTTGAGATAATTTTTATAAGGTGTAAGGTTTAGGTAGAGGTTCATTTTTTGCCTCTGGCTGTTCAACTGACCCAGTACCATTTGATGAAAAGACTCTTTCCTTTATTGGATTGCTCTTGTACCTTTGTCAAAGTTCAGTTGGGCCTATTTGTGTGGGTCTATTTCTGGGTTCTCTATTCTGTTCCACTGACCTCGGTATCTTCCCCTCCACCAATACCACAGTGTCTTAATTACTTTAGCTGTTAAAGTAAGTCATAAAATCGAATAGACGCCTTCTACTTTGTTCTTCTTTTTCAAACTTGTTTTACCTATTCTAATTCCTTTGATTTTCCATATAAATTGAAAAATAAGCTAGTCTACAAAAAAACACTTTACTGGGACTTTGACAGGAACTACAGTAAACCTATAGATTTGGGGAGAACTAACATCTTTACCTTGTTGACTTTTCCAATTCACGAACACGGTTATCTGCCTCTCCATTTATCTCGATCGCCTTTGAATACCTTCACCAACATTCTGTAGCTTCAGCACACACATCATGCCCATGTCTTGTTAGATTTATACCTAAGTATTTCAATTGTTTTAGGATTGATTATAAATGGTATTGTGCTTTTAATTTGTGTTTCCATATGTTCATTTCTAGGACAGAGAAATAATTTTTGTGTGTGGACCTTGTATCCTGTGATCTTGCTGAATTTACTTATTAGTTCCAGGAGTTATTTTGTAGATTTTTGGGATTTCCTACGTAGAGAATCATGTCATCTGCAAACAGGAACAGTTTTATTCTTCCTTTCCAATTCGTATGCCTTTCATTTCTTTTCTCAGCATTGTGCTGACTAGGATCTCCAGTACTGTGAGGAATAAGACTAGTGAGAACAGACATCCTTGCCTTGTTCCTGTTCCTGGGGCGGGGGAAGCATTCAGTCTTTCACCACTTTTAGCATGATGTTAACTGTAGATGCTCTTTATCGAGCTGGGGAAATTCCCCTATATTCCTACTTTGCTGAGAGTTTTTATCATGAATCTGTGTTGAATTTTGTCAAATGATTTTTTTGCATCAATTTATAGGATTATGTGATTATTTTTTCCTCCTGTAGTCTGGTGATATGGTGGATTACATTCATTGACTTTCAAACAATGAAGCAGCCTTCCATACCTAGAATAAACCTCACTTGGTCACAGTACATAATTCTTTTTATATGTTTCTGGATTTGTCTTGCTAGTACTTTGTGGAGGATTTTTGTGTCTATGCTCTTGAGGGATATTGGTTTGTTGGGTTTTCGTACTGTCTGTCTGGTTTTGGTATCAAGTTGTAATGGCCTCATAAAATGAACAAGAAGGCATTCTCTCCTCTTGTATTTTCTGGAAGAGATTATGTAGAATTGGTGCCTGTTCTTTAAATGTTTAGTGGAAATCTCCAATGAAACCTTCTAGTCTTGGAGATTTCTTTTTTGGAAGCTTTTAAATTATGAATTCAATTTCTTTAACAGTTATAGGACTACTGAGATTACCTATTTCATCTTGGATGAGTTTTGGTAGTTTGTGATATTCAAGAAATTGGTCCATTTCATCTAAATTGTCAAATGTATGTGTATAGAGTTGTTTGTGGTATTCTCTTACTGTCTTTTTAATAGCTGCAGGATCTGTAGTGGTAGCCCCTGTTTTATTCTTAATATTGCAATTTGTATCTTCTTTTTTATCTTTTTCAGTCATCTTAAAGATTTAACCATTTTACTGATCTTTTTAAAGAACCGGCTTTTTCATTGATTTTTCTCTGTTGTTTTTCTGTGTTCAATGATTCCTGCCCTTATCTTCATTATTTCCTTTCTTCTGCTTGCTTTGGTGGGGGCAGGGGGTCTTTTCTCTTTCTAGTTTCTTCAGGTGGGAACTTAGATTATTGATTTCAGATCTTTCCTCCATTCTGACTTAAACATTTAGTGCTATAAAATTTCCTCTCAGCACTACTTTAGCTGTGTCCCATAAACTTTAATATGCTGTGTTTTCATTTTCATTCACCTTGATGTATTCTTAAAAATTTCCTTTGAGACTTCCCCTTTGACTTATGAATTATTCAGAAGTGTGTTATTTGATTTCCAAGTGTTTGGAGATCTTCCTGTTATCTTTCTGTTGTCAGCTTCTAGTTTGATTACATTATGGTCAGAGAACATACTCTGTATTATTTCCACTCCTTTAAATAAATTGAGGTCAGTATTATGACCCAGGGTATGGTATAACTTGGTAAATGTTTCATGAGTACTTGAAAAAGATGTGTTTTAGGCTGTTTTTTGAGTGGAGTGTCCTATAAATATTAATTAGAACTGCTTGGTTGATAATGCTGTTCAGTTCTTCTATATCCTTGTTGATATCTTATTTAGTAGTTCTTTCAAATGCTGAGAGAGAGATGCTGAAGTTCCCAACTATTATTATTGTGGATGTGTCTGTCTTTCAGGTCTATCAGTTTTTGCTTCATGTACTTTGCAGCTCTGTTGTTTGGTTCATACATATTTAGGATTGTTGTGTTTTCTTAGTGTAATGACATTTTCATCATTGTGTAATGTCCCTCTTTGTCTCAGGTAATTTTCTTTGCTCTCTAGTCTACTTTATCTGATATTATATATAGCCATTCCTGCTTTTTTTCAAATTAATGTTTACATGGTATATCTTTTTCCACCCTTTTACTTTTAATGCACCTATAGCAATATATTCAAAGTGAGTTTCTTGTAGACAGCACATGGTTAAGTCACATTTTTTATCCATTCTGTTATCTCTATCAATTGGTATATTTAGACCATTTACACTTAAAGTAATTATTGATGTTAGGGCTTAGGTGTGCCATTGTATTATTTGTTTTCTCTTTATTTCCTGTTTATCATTCCTCTTTCCCCTTTTTCTTGCCTTCCTGTGAGTTACTTGTACATTTATCTATAGACTTTTTGAGTATATCTCATTGTATAGTTTTTTATTGGTTTTTAGTTTTTTTAGCCGTTTGGGGTTTTTTTTAGTTATTACAATATACATATGGAACTTACCAGAGACTACTGGTATCAATGCTTTCCCATTTCAACTGAAGTGTAGAAACCTTACTTCCATTTGGGTCTTCATTGCTGCATGCAGGCTTTCTCTAGCTGTGGCGAGCGGGGGCTACTCTTCGTTGCGGTGCGTGGGCTTCTCACCACGGTGGCTTCTCTTGTTGTGGAGCACAGGCTCTAGGCACGTGGGCTTCAGTAGTTGCAGCAGGCGGCCTCAGTAGTTGTGGTACACGGGCTTAGTTGCTCCGCAGCATGTGGGATCTTCCCGGACCAGGGCTTGAACCCGTGTCCCCTGCATTGGCAGTTGGATTCTTAACCACTGCGTGACCAGGGAAGTCCCTCTCCCCACTTTTTAATATTCTTTTTTAAAAATATTTATTTATTTGGCTGCGTCGGGTCTTAATTATTTATTTGGCTGCGCCAGGCCTTAGCTGCGGCAGGCTCCCAGTTGTGCCATGTGGGATCTAGTTCCCTGACCAGGGATCGAACCCGGGCCCTCTGCATTGGGAGCACAGAGTCTTAACCACTGGACCACCAGGGAAGTCCCCTCTCCCCACTTTTTAAACATAATTTCTCATATAGTATCTCTACATATATTGACATCACACCAGATGATATTATAACTTATGCTTCAACCATTAAACATAATTTTAAAAGCTAATAAGGATAAAAACAGCCTATTAAACGTACTTCTATTTTTACCCATCCACTGTTTTTGTTTTGTTTTGTTTTGTTTCTTTCTGGAGTTCCAGGCCTCCTCCTGTTATCATTTACTTTTCTGTTTAGAGAACTTTCTTTAGCCATTATTTAAGGGTGGGTCTGCCGTTGACAAATTTTCTTTGTTTTCCTTCATCTGAGAATGTTTTTATTTTCTCTTTATTCCTGAAGGATATTTTCACCAGATGTAGAACTCAGAGTGCAACGTTCTTTTTGTTCAGCGCTTGGAAGTGCTGTGCACTTCCTTCTAGACTCCATGATTTCATATTAGAAATCCACTGTCATTAAAATCATTCTTCTGCTATGGGTAATACATTGTTTCTCACTCTCTGTTTTTTCTTTGTCTAAAGACAAAGAAGTTTTGAGAAGTTTCATTATTATGTGTCTTGGCATAGATTTCTTTGGGTTTATCCTGTTTGGGTTTTGCTCAGCTTCTTGATTCTGATGGTTTATCCCTTTTGCCCTATTTGGAGAGTTTTCACCCATAATTTCTTCGAATACTTTTTATTTCTATAGTCTTCTCTTCTCCTTCTGGGACTCCAATGACACAAATGTTAGACCTAATGTTATTGTACCAAAGGTCTCTGAGGCTCTGTTCATATTTTTTTTTTTTTAGACTAGTTTCCATCTGTTGTCTGGACAACAGATAGACAGGGTAAATTTTATTGATCTGTCTTCAACTTCATTGATTCTTTCCTCTGTCATCTCTATTATTAAGCTCATCCAGTGAACTTAATATGGTGATTTATTTTTCAGTTCTATAATTTCCATTTTTTTAATACCTCTAATTTTTGCTGAGATTTTCTAATTATTTGCTTGTTTCAATAGTGTTCGTAATTGCTCATTAAAGCATTTTTCTGATGGCTGCTTTTGTCAGACAGTTCCAACATCTGAGTCTTCCCAGTGTTGGTATCTGTTGATTGCCTTCTCATTTAATTTCCAATTTTCCTGGTTCTTCGTAGGACAGGTGATTTTTTTTTTTTTTTTTTTACTGTATCCTGGGCATTTGAGCTATTATGTTATAAGACTCTGGATCCTATTTAAATTTAGCAGGCACTGACCCTATTTAGATTAAGCATGTAGATCCTGGGCTACTTCTGTGGGCTGTGATGCCAATGACGGTTTAGTTTCCAGAGCCCTTGCAAGGCTATTCTGGTCTTCTTCATTTGTGTTACCTAGAGGTCACTCTGAAAACCTGGGTGGCATTTCACACTGTAGTTTATTTTCTCAAACTTTTTGGCACATTAATTCTGGTCAGATTCACGTATGTGTTGGTCAGGATTTTGCTCAAGATTTCCTACACGGGTTTAATGAATCCCTTTCTCCAGCTCCCTCCTCTGGAAGATCTTCCCCACGATCTAGTGGAGAGGGTGAGGGGGGCCACTTACTACTGCTGCGCCTAGGGCAGAGGGTGAGAGTCCAGACTTCCCATTTGGTCTCCACTGACAATACGCCAGTAGGGAAGGAGCAAACTGCCCCAGATACAGTTTGCTATCTGTATTTTAAGCCACACACAACCAGGCTGGACTCTTATCTAGAGGCTCGGGAGGACAATCCACTTCCAAACTCACTCAGTTTGTTGGCAGAATCCAATTTTTGAAGCAGGAGGTCTGAGGTCTCCATTTCCTTGCTGGCTGCCAGCCAAGGTTTGCTCTCTGCTCCAATAAAGATGCCTGTATGCCTTCTCACATGACCACTCCATCTTCAAAGCCACAAGTCCTCCTCACACTTTCAATCTCTCTGACTTCCTCTTCTGCCACTAGGCAGAGAAATTTCTCTTCTTTTAATGGCTCACGTGCTATGATTAAGCCCACCTGGATATCTCTCTTTTGTAAAGTCAACTGCACCATATAACATCACATTCACAGGTTCTGGGGATTCAAGGAGTGGAATCTTGGGGACCACTGCTAGAAATTCTGCCCACCTCACTACCACTGGGTAGAAGGCAGCGTTTAGTCCACTGTTTAGTTAATCCAGAGTATCTGCAATCAGAATGTATAAATTCTAATGGACTCACATAGAGCAGTTTACATATTGGTACATTGTTTTTGTATTTGTGGTACACATTTTTTTTTACAATTTCCAGCATGGTTATGTTTCCTTATACATTCATAAAGGTACTTTAGAAATAACATAATATTTTCAAACGTAGAACTACAGGTCACAGGCTACCAAGCCTGCTTGAGAAAAGATATTAAAGAGGATGACACTGCCCATCAGTCCCACTGTACAAAAGGAGTGCCCAAGCTTCATCAAGCAGCAAGTCACATGAACTTTTAAAAATATTCCAAGGCCCCTACACCAACTCCTGCCCCTACTCCAAACTTCTGACGATGCAGTGTGCCTGGAGCAGGGCCAGACTGGACACTCAGTGGTTTAGGGCCCCCTGTGGGACCACCACACTATACAAGTTTTAAGTGTCCAGTAATGATCACAGCAACATCTTACATGGTTTAGATGTTGACCTGTTAGAAAGCTGGGGGTTGAAACACATGATTCCAAAGTCCCTTTCTAAGCTCAGATTCGATAATCCGGTCATTAAGAAGATAAAACTCCATTATGCATAATCAGCAAGATCAATTCGGTCAGGGGACCGCTCTCCCTGAGTCACAAGACACCCCTCCACACACACACACACACACACACACACACACACAATTTCCTGCGCTGCAAGTGACAAAGCCTGAGGAATCTGCCAACTGGTGTGGCTTTTATTGGCAACACACTTGTCTTTAATTACTCCGGACCCTTCCTGGAGTACCATTTTTTATAACAGCATCTAACAGGCTCCAGTTGTTAGTTTTAAGATTTTGTTCCCTAAAAGAAAACTATATATTGAAAGTTTAAAGAATAATTCGAGTTGGAATTGGTTGTTTGCAAGGGCCCCATGGATGGGGAACAACTAGATAGTCACACAACTGGATTATTTACCACTCTTAGAAAAGACAACCAAGATCCTTCTGAAAAGCATATCCTTAACACTGCAAAATAACAAGCCTCCTTACAAATGAGTAAAATGAAATATTTTCCCGAATTGACTTGCTTTCAGAATTCATAGGACAAACAGCACCAGCCCATAAATCCAGGCAAAGATTGCTCTTTTGAGCTGAAATACCTGATTTCTGAAGAGAATCCTTTAAAATGCAGAAAACAAGTTCACAACCATGATTCTGAATATAGAATAGCAACCTGGAAATCTCTACTTGATGCCACTTGTAAAGTAACTTTGTAATTTTTTCTTAACTCAAGACTAGCAGGGGCTTCCCTGGTGGCGCAGTGGTTAAGAATCCGCCTGCCAATGCAGGGGACACGGGTTCGAGCCCTGGTCCGGGAAGATCCTACATGCTACGGAGCAACTAAGCCCGTGTGCCACAACTACTGAGTCTGCACTCTAGAGCCCGCGTGCCACAACTACTGAAGCCCGTGTGCCTAGAGCCCATGCTCCACAAGAGAAGCCACCGCAATGAGAAGCTCGCGCACCGCAACGAAGAGTAGCCCCCGCTCGCCGCAACTAGAGAAAGCCCGTGTGCAGCAATGAAGACCCAACGCAGCCAAAAGTAAAAATAAATAAAATTTTTAAAATGTGCAAAATATCGACAGGACACTCAGGGAAGGCAGGATGCAGCGGGTAATAATGGTGAGGGGCTTAACCCCATCAGAACAATTTGGACACCCAGATAGTGCTGCCTGCTTCAGCTCAGGGTCTAGCGCCAGTCTGCTCAAGTTCCAAAGTTTTCTGCTCCTCATAGCTTGTAAGTCTTTTAACCTTAAGATGCCTCAGTTATCTCTTCTAAAAAACGGGCATGATAAAAAAAATGGTACCTATGCCATAGAGTGGTGTAAAGGATTTAATGAGATAAAGCATGTGAAGGGCTTAGGCTCATTCCTGCCTGGCGTAAGTGTTCAACAAATTCGATTCCTTATACACAGACAGACACGAGCAGATTATACATAATGCATACAAAGCCAGGCAGCCAGCAAGCCTGCAAGAGAATGTTGTCATTATTATTCCATAAAGTAACACAGCAATCAGGGCCAAAAGATAACTGTAGGTTCATTTAGCGTGTTCCAACAGAGCTGCCTGATGAATCCAGTCAAAACCCTCACAAGTGGCATTTTAATCAGGATCATATTTGCAGAACAGTGTCTAACATGTGCGCCCCAGAGTAAAGTGTGACCAAAGGCCAGGTCACAGGAGCTAACACTGTCCTCCTGTGGAAGAAGTTACATTCGTAACGATACCTTGTTCCATTTCAGGCGTCTCATTTGTGCTCACAGCCTCTGGTGCCAGCACGTCGCAGACGCCCGGTAAACGCTCCCTGAGGAGTTCGGCAGACCCCACCCCCGAGCACATCACCGCGACGTCGTGAGCAGGAGGAGGCTGGGCACGCTATGAAACACACCTGGAGAACGCGCACCACCTTTCCAAGAGAGACAAGTACCTTGAAGACAATATCCCATATACTTCACAAAATCAGTGGCCCTTGGGGTGAAAAAGCAAAGTGAAACTGGATCCAAGAGATCTACTTCAGGGTCTCTGAGTATAGAATAGCAACTTGGAAATCTCTCCGTTATGCCACTTGTTGAAGTAAATTTGTGATTCTTTCTGAAATCAAGACAAGCAAAGTAAGCATGAGCTTTATCTCAGACGTGCAAATATGCAAAAGCCTCACCTTCCACCTCATCGATGAAAAAAACGACCATTTTCACCAGCCACTTTACACAAACACAAAAAAGGCTCTGGATACGCCAGACAAGAGATCTAAAACACCTAGCAGATTAAAGCTGAGGCAATAGGAAACCGAGCTGAAAACTGTTACACTCAGCATAAGACCTGCAACTACAAGTAAACACACCTCGGCCTCCGACAAAGGGGCCTGTGGCTGCGGCGCGTGCTACGCGCACAGAGCGACTTAAAGATCAACAAGCACGTTCTTTTAACCCCTGCTGCAGCTTCCTGCTTTCTACTCGAGAGCCTGGGTCCCACCGCCCCTCACCAAAGGTCGCCCCCCAAAGCAGGCAGAGCCGTGCGTGGCGGTCCAAGCCATGGGTTCAAGGCCTCTCTGCCTTTTGAAATTCCGTCGTCTGTCTGGATACATGTCAGGAGAACTCAGGAAAAGGCTGCTAATGAATCCTTTGCTGGACTCATGGCCACTGTTGTCTGCCTCTGAGGTAAGGTTCTGAAAGGGGGACACTGGTCAGTGAATCCAACATGGGGAAAATGAACCCCTGTGAAAGAGCCCACATCTGCCTCTCATTGCTGGCTGTCCTTCTGGTCTAGGTGGTAGTTTCAGGTCTCAGGAGGGCAGCCATTTTTTTTTAAATGAATGACTTTGAGGATTTCATCCTAGTGCCTCCTACTATTATATACCATATTATGGTCTATTGTGGTCTATGCAGAAAAGAATACCCAAAACTTGGAAATGAAGCCAAAAATGATCATCGTGTGAACTTTTAATGTCATGCTGATCCATTTTCTAATAAGTGTGCCCCCCGCACCCCGAAGGGTCATCTGATTCCCTCTGAAAACATAACCTGATGTAACCAACACTTTATTAGGACATTTTACAACTCTATAAAAGTCCGAGGATAACATGTAGAAAAACCATAAGGTACGCCATAGCCTCTTTTTCTTTTCTGGTAGAGATGATAACCCCAGAGGTTAAGACTTTACTGTCCTCTAAGACATGAACCCATTTTGATCTTCTTTGTCCTTTTTTTAAAAAATTTTATTGAAGTATAGTTGAATTTACAATGTTGTTTTCATTTTGATCTTCTTTGAACATTCCTTTTTCCAGGGACTTTTTAATCAGTTCCTCACATCCTCACTGAATCAGTTTTGTTATTATGCTAGTTCTCTCATCAGATGAGTTCAATAAAACTTTGACACATGCTCTCTATTGGCATGTTTTTAACAATCTAAGAATGAGCCTTTGATAGTTCACGGGCCCAACAATCAAATGATCCCTGGGACATTGAGTTCTGTGCTTAAGGACCCCTCAGTGGTCATACTCAAAGGTCAACCATGCAAAGACCACCACACTCAGGCACAAATGAGGCCCCAGCACAGGTGGGACACCCCACCTCCACAGAGGCCACAGATTTAAACAGAGAAAAACATATATGTTGAAAGTGAGGGAGGGCAGTAATTCCACTCCTACACGTATATACACAAGAGAAATGAGTGCCTGTCTCCATAAGATACCCAAACTGGAAACAACCCAAATGTCCATCCACAGGAGAGTGGATAAACAAATTACAGTTTATTCATAAAATGGGATACTATACAGCAAGAACAAAAGTACTGCCATACACAACAACATTTTGTTGTGCAAAAGTAGCCATATATAAAAGAGCACATATTGTATGATTCCATTTACATGAAACTCCAGTACAGGCAAAACTAATCTATGATGACAGATTACCTATGAGAGGGGGAATGACTGGGAAAAGGCATGGTGGAACTTTCTAGAGGGATAGAAATAAAATTGATCTGGATGATGCTTACAGAGGCACGCACTTACATTAAAAAAAAATTATCAAGCCATACAATTATGACTTCAACATTTTACTCTATGTAAATTGCACCTGGAAATGAATAAATTTTTTAAAGGAGGAAGGATAAAGAAAAATGTATTCTAAAAGAAGTGGATGAGAGAGAGGTATAGAGAAGAAAGGGAAGAGGGATTTTAAGATTCTTCTTCTACATGTACAGTAAATAAATTAAATAAGAACTAACTAAATAAAAGAAAAAGAGGAACCAACCCAAAAGGCCATGGGGCCTGGTTAGGTACATTTATGGGTGCCAACAAATCTCAACCCCAGAGGTGGCAAAGCCCAGGCATCTTCTTAACGATGGGGTGGCCGGACTGCCTGGTATTTTTCCTTTGAGACAATACAGAGTTGCAGGTGGATACTGAATCCACACACTTTAGGAGATCAGGTTCATTTGGGACACTGATTAAGGATCCGATAAATGAATCAAGAAAATGCTTAAGGTAAGCTCTCTGACAGTGGTAACTGGCATAAAAGTACACAAATAAACAACGGGATGCCACAAGATTACCCAATTCAGTCTGGGGACAAATGATTCTTAAGCTAAATAAGGCATGTGTAAACCCACTTCCAAAACTGTGAACTTATGCCAATATGATTATTATTACCTAAAGATGTATTTTCAGCTTCTAGAACTCTCTACGGCAGTGTTCTTTATTGTTAAACTCTACGGCCTCCACCTACTGGATTTTCAATAATAGGCCTAAAACATTCCCAGCGGGTGAAGACTTGAAGATAGACTCAGCCATCCGAAAGAAGAGAAGTTTCTTTTTCTGCCAAGTCTAACAGCCACAAGTGGTACAGCCCCAGCCGGTCCTGTCACATCCTTTCTGGCCCAGGGGGAACAAGCACCTCCCAAGCATGAGACTTCCCCTCCCTGGAGGTGCTCTAGCCGAGGTGAGACAAGTGTTAGGCAAGGGCAGGGGCTTTCAGGCCAGGGGAGAGGGTCCCTTCCTCCACCACAGGGACAGCGGCACACTCGGAAGGTGGCCGGCCACATGCTAAGTGATTTCCACGCACTGTCTCCTCTAATCCTCAGACTAGCCTGATGAAGTAGTCGGGCTCGGGAGGGGGGAAAAACCCAGATGGCACACTCGAGTTAGGTAATCTGAGGTGGGATTAATAAAGAGACTTTTACAAAGTAGGTGAGGTAGAGAGACGCTCCGGGGCGGCAGCTGAGGGCTGGAAACAAGGGAGCCCCAGGCCTGCCGGGATGAGGGGAAAGGAATGCACAGAAGAAAGGGACTTGATGGGAGCAGCCACCACCTGGCGGAGGGACACAGCCAGACCCAGGCAAGCCTAGAGCGGGGAGCCGGCGGGATAACCCCTGACCTTGCTGGCCTCCCTCCCGCCATCTCCCACCAGCCTCCCCTTGAGACAAAGCCCGTGGGCCACCGTGGGGCAGGACCCGCTGCCGTGGCCCACGCTGGCCCAGCCCAAGGCTGAGCGAATGGAGAGGGCTGGATAGAGGTCCTGGCAGCGAAGCACATCACTCCCCTGCTCACAGTGACGAGCTCCTGTTCCCCGGCGCTCCTGGGGCTCTTCCCGCGCTGCCCTCCCTGCCCTGGCCTCCACAAACACTTATGGTGCCCCGGCCCTGAGCAAAGGCCAACCTTGAAGTTTCAGAGTCTGTGGATTTGTGGTTTGGAATAAGCCAACAGGACACATTAAAGGCTTCCAAAGCAGGGCCCACCTTCTAAACTGGAGCTGGAGTCCCCTCTCCTTCCCACGGTCCTCCTCCCTCTTTCCGACAGTCCTCCCCTCCTTCCCACGGTCCTCCCCTCTCACTCCTTCCTCCTGCATCTTCACTGCAAGCTTTGCCTCTTTTATCCAGAAAAGTCCCCCTTCCAACCCAGAATTTGGCTCAACTTCAAGGATGGTCCTTGTCCCCAAATTGGGGATTTTGTTTGGAAGGGCAAAAGAATTCACCCTCATTTACACATCAGTAGACTCAACCCAAGGGGACCCAGATGTGAGGCTTTCCTCCTCTTAAAATGGGAGAGAGAGGGCTGCCAGGTTCAACTGTAGTCCAAGAAAAAATGTCTATCCTCCCACGACTGTTCACAGAGAGCAAGGTTTATCAGCATGTAACCCACAAAACTCTCCCCAGCTTTCTGCACACCAAGAAGAAAGAACAAGGAAAAAGTTAGCAGGATCCTCTGAGGCAAGATCCTGAAGAAAGATGAAACTGGCTTTCTATTTGTTCTAGACTGGGGGCGGGGGGCGGGGTACCGGTAGAGGGCCCAGGGGGTGAAGCCTGGAGCATATCACTGTTCTTCCTCAACAACCCCCTTCCATAAAACCCTCCCATGTAGCCCACATGGCTCTTTAAGGGAGGCACCTGCTTCTCTGGGCCCAGCGTCCCCTACACCACCTGCCCCCCACGGCCCCAGGTCTCAGGCATGGTCTGGTGCCACCGGAACTACATCAGGAGCCCCGGGGATTCCTGCACGCAGCCCTCCCCACCAAGAACAGGCCCACCTGGTCCAGCGCTGGGCGGGAAGGATACAGTCCAGGGACTTTTTAGACCCACTTGGTATTTCCCTCTGGGATCAGCCTGCAGGTGATTTCCCGCCCCCCCCCCTTTTTAACCTAATTCCCACTATTATTTACAACTGTGTGGTATGAAATTTCTTAACATGACTGAGTTACATTTTTGTAATTAACCCTTCTGCAGAGAGCATAAATTTCAAAACCTTACTGAAAAAAATAGATTTTACTCAATGCTTCATGGCCATAAAGGGGAAAAGGAAAATAATACCGCTCCTATCAAAAAAGCAATATGATACAAAGGTAGAAACATGGCAGAATTGGAATTCTGCATTTAGTCTGACTGCTACTTGATTTAAGTGGTCAAAACTGAGTTTCACCTCCATTTTGAATGGAATGGTAAAGGGCAAGAGTCTTTGAAACTATCAAAGCATATAAACAAGTCCACAAATAAAACAATTTGACAAGCTTGACATTTTTCCAGCATTTTCTAAGTGATACACAGTTTGGAAAGAGAACATTCCGGGCCTTAAGAAAGTGATTTCAAAACAAGTACCCCCCGATATCAAGGGCAAAGCTATACGTGCTCCTCTTGACAGCATCCAAGAGGTCAAGCTGTCATCTCATCCTCTTAAAGAGTCCCATGAAATTCCTCCGCAAGTGCCACCACAGCTTTGGTCAGTAGAACCCACACAGGAGACAGGAAAAGGGTTTCGCTTTGTACTCACTCTTACAAAGTTGTCAGGGAACAAACCTCTCCTGCCATTGATCTGTCCCTCCCACCAGCCTCCATCCTCCTTCCTGATGTTGGTGATGATCTCACCCACGGTGATCGTCAGCTCATCGTCGTGCTGGGCCTGGTAGTCAAACTCCACTATGGCCTCCACTGGAAGGAACAGGGACCAAACAAAAACAAGAACAAAACAAAACAGCACTTTAGATCAGATGTTGGAGAAGTCCAAAGCCCAGCAGCCCTGGAAGGTCAGGAAAGTCATATTCAAGGGGCTTCCCCTCTACCAATACTTAAAATAACAGGGCCACACACGGTTGCCCGACTTTGGTTAACCTGAGGCCTGTAGCACAGAAACCACAAAGTGCTGGTCTGCGGTCAGGCACAGGCAGAGTGGCCTACAGGTCTCAGGGCCAGCAGGGGCTTCAGAGGGGAAACCACACAATGACAGAAGGCCAACAACACTTGTGCACCACCCCGCCCCCAGACGGAGTCCAGCATCATTTCCCCAAGCGCAGAGGTGGCAGATAACTACAGGTGCAGGTTTGGCTCTCAGATGCTCTCTCCTTCACCAAGGCTAGGTGATGCTAACCTCTCTGGGCCTCAGTTGTGCAAAATGTGGGTGATGATCATTCCCACCCTACAGAGATAATGCCCGCCTCTCAGCGACAACTCGTGTGAACACAGCCGATACAGAGGGCCCCGCCAGCCCAACCAACAACTCAGACCGCTCACATCTGCGGGCACAACTGCCTTCACGACAGATGGCTTCTTAGGCAGCAATACCATTTTAAACTGTTCTCCCAATCCACGGTGATTTTGTATACTTGGTAATAGATGGAGGCAACGGATGAGGCAGACGGGTCTTCTGGTACCGATGCAAATTAGCAGGGCCAACCAATCCAGAGGCTGGTTAGTTTATCTATACATGGATTAAACAACTCATGTAGTCTTTGGGCCTCGCCTCATGCCCACCTCAATCAGTCAATCTCCTGTCCTTTTCCTTTTTTATTTGCAGCTTGATATGAATGAATGGATGGACGGACGGACGGACGGACGGATGGACAAAGGGCAAATGAATAAACACAAGGGTAATGAAAATTAGGTGTAACCCCAAGCAGCGAATTAGCAACTTAGAAATTACAGTAAAAGAATGGAAGTTGAAAAGTTAAGTGAGCTCTATAAAGAACACATACGCAAGAATGAACTCAAAATGAATCATAGGCCTGAATGTAAGAGCTAAAACTGCAACATTTTTATAAGAAAGCATAGGAGAAAATCTTAGTGATCCTGGGTTTGGCAAAGATTTCTCCAATGGGGCTTTGGTGGTGCAGTGGTTAAGAATCTGCCTGCCAATGCAGGGGACACAGGTTTGAGCCCTGGCCCGGGAAAGATCCCACATGCCACGGAGCAACTAAGCCTGTGCACCACAACTCCTGAGTCTGCACTCTAGAGCTCGCGTGCCACAACTACTGAAGCCCACGCTCCTAGAGCCCATGCTCCGCAACATGAGAAGCCACTGCAATGAGAAGCCCGCGCACCGCAACGAAGAGTAGCCCCTGCTCGCCGCAACCAGAGGAAGCCCGCGCATAGCAACAAAGACCCAACACAGCCAAAAATAAAAATAAAAAATAAATAGATGTATATAAAAAAAAAGATTTCTACAATAGGAGACAAAAAAAGCCCAAATGACTTTTACAAATTCAATATATTGGGGTAGGTTTTCCAGGAAAAAGGTTGGTAGGTGAGTGGGCTCCTTGTCAAATGCACTTTGCATATCCATTAGGGATAAATTCCCAAAGTGTTTCCAGATCAAACGACCCCATCCACCCAGACTGGTGTGCTCACCTTGTCCACTCATAATGTCAGCTAACCCAGACAGTTCATAAGCAACTCAAAGCAGAAGTTCCTTTCCGAGATTATTTTTTCATTCCAAAATTAGCTGGCTGACTCTGCTGTCAGAAATCTGCCCAGGCTGAAGTTGAGCTGTGAACCATTTTCATCACTTATCAACAGAAAGGAGAAGCCTAAGAGCATAAACAAGGCAACCTTTTCAGATTTCTCCTGGTTCCTGACAAGTACAAAGGCAGAAACACTCCAATTTTCTTGTATCATATTCTCACCCCAGCAGTTAAAATGAGTCATCATAACAATCAGAACCAGGTCGATTAAAAAGCAGCTTTCTTCAAATTACCTAGACATGGATCTATTGAAGCTTTGCTATCGGAACGGAGATTACAGTAACCACTGTTTATGTGCCAGACACTTTTCCTGCGTTTTCTCACTTAATCCTCACAGTATTATGATGCCCATCTTCCCAATTAAAGAACCTGAAGCCTAGCAAGGCAGTTAAGCTTATTTTCTGAGCCAGTGCCCTCCAAACTGGGATGCACTCACTTCAGGAATTAGTTAACATGATGGAAAAAAAAATGAGAACATCTATTCATTTTGTTTTCCTTTTAAAAAGAGAAAAATTCAACTTCTCTAACGTTCCATTTGCAGAATGACACCAGCTCCATCATCCAGCCTGTAGGTCAGGCAGTCAGGGGCGCTCGGAGGGCATGGAGCAGCCTGAGGGACAGCTGCGCCCCTAGACAAGGGCACCGCCAGTGCCAGCTTTCAGCTCCATGCGGCGCCCTGCAGTTCTGGGAGGCCTCTTGGTAGAGCCCCTTTATGACTATTACCCCTTTTAACTAAAATCACCCTCACTAAATGGATGAGAGACTTGAGAAGACTTGGGTAAAGAAAGTAGGAAAAAAAAAAAAAAAAAAAAAAAGAAAGTAGGGGTTGTAGATAATACTCAACACACGACCAAGTCAACAAGAAAATGGTGGAGCTGCCACTTCAGCCCCTGGGTGGGAACTCTTTGTCAGCCATGTTGGGGGGTGAACACGAGGACAAGCCAATCAGCACAAAACACTCTGAGTTATCAAGATAATTTGTAATATGGGTTTTCTCCCACCCTTGATATAGGTTTAAGTTACCTAATTATGATATGGAACTATTGGGTTTAGCAAGATATTTAAAACTATGTACCTGAGCCATGAAGACAAATGTCCATTTTTCACCAATGTCTAAAATCATATAATAGTCAATCTTATGCTTTCCATAAGTTCATTAAACCTAATAATAAATATTTAGAAGCTTCTTTTGGGTTTTCTTAATCAACTAGTACAGCAATATATGTACATGATCTATAAATAAATATATGTATGGAGATAGTCATTTTTTTAAACAACAGGTATTTTTTTTTTTTTTAAGAAGAAAAGGCTTGGAATACTGACCTAGGCTCCCCAAGGCTGATCCTATTTTAGTACTTAGAGATGAAAGCTCATAGTTTTTCTGATGGGGACAGAAAATCGCCCTAAGCGGAGTTGGAGGGAAGCAGCACATGGGGCCTGCCTGAAGGAGCGGGGGGAGGAATCTGGTCAAGGGTCCATCTCGACGCTGAACTTAAACCCTGTGTACTCTGGGGAACTCAGAACCCCATCCACTTCCAGCACACAACCTTGCTTCTCCTTTCCTCAACAGCAAGTCTCATTTTCTGCATTCTGCACGTGGGCTCTATCAAGGTAAAGCTGGAAGAGGGCAAAGGAATCTGCTTCAAGAAGATAGGTCCTAAGAAATAAACAGCTGCTGCCTGTTGTTGAAAACTGGAGAGAAGCACATCCTGGGTTTGCTTCCATCTCCCTCTTATGAGGAGTCCAAGAACACAGCTTAACTGATGGCTGCTAGAAGTAAGGCTGGGGATTAGGGACTGGGGACTCAGGGATATATAAAGCATAACTGCATAATTTTCAAGTCTTCCCAATATCCTATTGAGCTGGTCTTTCCTGATCTACCCTTCCTTTAAACTCCTGGACACTTCATCACATGCACCCCGCCTGCCTTCTGGGCACAACCCGGCCCTACGTGCCTCCTAGCTCCTTCCTGGCTCATCCAGCCCCCAAGCCTCCCTGGGCCCTGGTACTGAGGCAGTTCCACACTGTGGTGGCTGCATGGGTGTCTCGCCCTCCCAGTGAGCCTCTAAATGTCTTCTGGGTACAGATCTCCCTTAGTTCTGTCGTGACCCCTACGAGCATCCCTGACATACAGTAGGTACTCAACAAAGCCTTGAGAAACTGACGGTTCAGCTTGCATTTGCATTTTATAATGGCAGATAGCTCTCTGCCCAACAAAGATGCTACTAAAATGCCAAGTGTCAATCACATTTTTGCAAATTGAGTCAGATCTTCAGTGCACTAAGGGAGCTTGCTATTTAAAGGATCCTGCGGTTAATTCTTTTGTAACATGAATAATCACTTCCTGCTTTACCTTTCCTGTCAAGAAGAGTTTTTACATCTCAGGTTTCTCTAAGAGAAGGAAACCTATGTATGGCTTTATTAAGAGCTCACAAAACATGAGGCTATGTCTCTCCTACCCCTTCTAAGGGCTCTTCCTGTGTCCCTTGTAAGCCTTTGAAAGGTTTAGAACTTTGCTGTCCACTAAAGTGTCACCTGCCACATGTGGCTGTTGAATACTTGAAGTCTGGCTCGTCCAAATTGAGACATGCTGTAAAATACGCAGCAAGTTGCAAAGACTTATGAGGGAAAAAAAAGAATGTAAAATATCTCGTTAATTTTTATATTGATTGTATGTTGAAATGATCCTATTTTAGATATGCTGGGTGAAATTCTTCAATTTCATTTCAAGCATTATTCAAATTAATTTCACTTGTTTCTTCTCCCTTTCTGAATGTGGCTACTAGAACATTTAAAATCGCTTCTGTGGCCCGTATTATGTTTCTATTTTACAGAGATGCTTTAGGATAATACTTGACAGACAGGAGCTCTAGACCTCACACAGCACAAACACAGTCGAAATATTCACAAGAGCCCATGAGAAAGTGTGTGGCCCCAAAACCCATTTCCTTGCCTTCAGGAAGCTGCAGGTAGCTGCAGCAAGGATAAAACCCGACCTACAATTTTTTTTAACAGTACCCTTTGGGAAACTACCTCTGGGCATGAGCACAAAATTAAAACATTAAGCTAAATAAAATATAACAGAGGTGTAATTAGGCCAACAGTAAACAAAATCCCATATTTAAAGACACCATAAATTACAAAACTTAACGATGTCTCCCTGTCAGAAAATACCACCCTCCACCTGCCTGCCTCCACAAGTCGGCTCCAGCTACCATCGCTGCAAAAGCCAAAGCTACAGTTAACCGAGGGCACAGAGAGACAGAGGCAGAGCCAGAGGAGATAAGAGATCTGCCTCGAAATGCAAAATGCTTCAACCTCCCCATCTCCGCCTTCAAACCTGCTGGGATGTCTCCTCCCCCCAGAGATGAAATGGGTGGTTTTAACCGTCGGTTGGCTAAGCCAGCTGCCAAGCAGCTTCTCACGGGGGCAGACTTCTCACAGTGGCGGTGGCATTTCAGAGGCCCCGCTCTGTGACCGGCCCCTCCCCACCTCTGTGCACTGAACTTGATCTCTCCCGGGAGCTCACCACAATGCGTGAGCGTTCACGGCGGCTCATTCCAATCAGACTATGAGCTCTTGCTGGGAAAAGCCCTTCTCTTTTTCAGGATTCCACCTCCCTTGGCCAGCATCAAGTTTTATTCCAGCCCTCTGATTGAAGAGAGCAGATACAATGAAGAAGTAATTTTTCTTTTTTTCTTTCAGGATAGATTTTTTTTTAATTGGAGTATAGTTGCTTTACAATGTTGTGTTATTTTCTGCTGTACAGCAAAGTGAATCAGCTATACGGATACATGTAATTTTTCACCAAGAAAGATTTCACCAAAAAAGATCACAACTGCTGGTCATTAGAGATAGAAAGCACATGAGTTATCATCTTGTCAAACCCTTTTCTTAACTTTACAGATGAGGAACTGAGACCTGGAAGGTTCCGTGACTGAGGCTTACAGAGCTAAATAATGGCAGCATCAAGACTAGGACTAAGCTCTCCCATCTTACAGTCCAGGTGAGAGAAGGGAAAATCTAAAGGAAAAAGGAAGGAAAACTGAGACCATGAGGTCCAGACTTCCACACCGTTGGCCTTTTTTCCTTCTTTCTTTCACCCATAGCATAGTTTGCAGGATACCCGGAAAAAATTACACCGGTCAGGAACCTATGTTCAAATCTACAGAAACAGAAAACAGATGAGTGGTTGCCTAGGGCTGGAGTGGGAACGGGGCCTGACTGCAAAAGGCTACGAGACGTCTTTGGGGGGGGACGGAAACGTTCTAAAATTAAATTCTGGTGAGAGTTTCACAATGCTATAAATTTACTAAAATCATTGAACTGTACACTTAAAATGGGCAGAATTTTATACCTCAATATAGCTTTTAAAAATACAGAGTTTGTGTAATGTATATTTTGGAATTATGAGTGTAGAGATTCACGCATCGAGGTGGCTGCCTGTATCTGTGTCCCAGGGAGAAACCATCCCCACTCGGGGAGGGGAAGCCGTTTGGGGGACTTTCCCCTCCCTGATGAGATACAGTCTGATGGGACTGTCCATCAACATGCCCTGCCCGCTGCCAGCACAGGACTCAACTATGTGGCACAGCAGCAGCTGTGACAAAGACTGGAACCGGCTGCAGCAGATCCCCCAGCAGGGCCCCCAGATGAGGCAGGGATCCCCGGGGCTGCCTGGGTGCCATCTTTCCCAGACCTGATCCTCCAGCTTTTCCTTCCACCCTGTAAACCAGCCCGTAGCCTTCCAGTAAATCCTCTTCCCTATTTTAGTTAAAGGAGAGTTGGTTTCTGTTGCTTACGGCCAGAGAACCCTAATGGATACACTCAAGCATCAACTTTTTTTTTTTTTTAATTTTTTGGACTTGCCGGCAGCATGTGGGATCTTAGTTCCCCGACCAGGGATCGAACCCATTCCCCCCGCAGTGGAAGCACGGCGTCTTAACCACTGGACCGCCAGGGAAGTCCAAGCATCGACTTTTTAAAAAACCAGACTCTTCCCAACACGAGTCTGCACGAAGCCCAGTTCTCATCAGCTCATTCTTTCTCGGTAGTGTCAGGGCTAAGGGTTTGGGGATCTGAACTTCCCAGGTGAGGACCACAGGCGCTGCAGGGCTTTCAAGTCCAACAAAGCTGACCTTGACACCAGCCATGTTTTCCTTTGGTGTCTTCACAAACACACCACTAAGGGGCACCAGGCCAACAAGGGGGTCATTCCTAAGGCCTGAAACTTAAAAACTGAGTGTTAGCTCCCCCGAGGAAGATAGGCTCAGAACGCAGACCTCAGTGAACAAAGAGCCACTGGGCCTGAACTCTCTCCCTGGGTAGGAGGCAGCAAACCGTTGTCTATAGCGGGCCAGGAGCAGCTCCCAGAACTGGGCATCAGCAGGGAAGTGGAAAAGAGAGAAATCAAGATGATAAAGGAGAAACCCAGCTGTGAGAGACAAACGAGGCCCACCACCAGCTGCCACAGCCAGCACTAAGGCCACTCCTGTCACACTGCTTTCTAGAACAGCCCAAGGAACCCGGGCCTCCCAGCCCATCTCCCCCCCTCTTGTCATCTCTAAGTGTCTTTACAGAGGATGTGAGGTGGAAGAGAAAGAGCACAGGCTTTGGAGCCTGGGAGGCCCGGGAGTGAATTCCAGCTTAGACATTCACTAGCTGTGTGACATGAACCCGGATACCTTGCTTGAGTTCACCTCCTTTGTGCTTAAAATTGGGAGATGATCTATCCACTGGGTAGCTGCAAGGAGAAGGGACGATGCCTGTAAACTCCTGTACACAGAAGCTGCTCCACGAACGACAGCCACTAGTCCCACCGGCCCTTCTCATGCTGTGCTGTGACGGTTTCCCTGTGCCCGTCCTCCCTGTCTGCCCGCTGGAATGGGAGCCCTTAAAGGGCATATCTGAGTGTCCCCACCCCTCACCTGGCACAAAGTAGGTGCTCAGTAAATGATGGTGACTGAGTACATGTCCGGAGAAAGTGTGACCCCCCAAAACAGAGCTTATCACTCAGCACAATGAAATGCAGTTGCCACTGGGAGCCCAGTTGTTTGGCCAGAAGGCTAGAGAAAGTCCAAGATCGGGATGACCAGACAGCCACAGAACAAGTATGGCGCACTGGGCCAAGCCTCTTGAGTGCTACTGGGATCAGCCTCAACTCCATCCCCACCTCTGCCATGACCGGACCACTGCCCCTGACAGCAGAAGGGCACTGGATGAAAGCTGAGAACGGGATGCAGGGCCAGGGCTGGGCCGGGCTGCCCCGCTCCCTCAATGGGGAAGCTTTTCACAAAGCCAGGGGTTAAGTCCCTCACAGCCTGCGCTAGGAAGCCTACACCTCACCAGGGCCTCACCCAAGGAGCTAAGAACAATGAGTTATTAAACACTTCCCGACTAAAATTAACCCTTGCACACCTCATGCACAGCTCTCTTAAGAGCATGCATTAGACAGACTGGATGAGGATAAGTCAGCCAGAAAAAGACTCTTTAAATGAAAAAGGAAACACAGAGAAAGTGTGCAGATGGTTTTGCAGGTTAAAAAACAAAAGTGAAGACTAAAGACAATTGATTAGAGTTAGATAAGCCTGTACAAAGAAGGACTCTGCATAAAGTCATGGAGGGGAAAATAAACTGCCTCTTAGAAAACCAATTTTGTAAAAAGTCAGTTAAATCAAAATGGTTTAGCCACTTAAAGAAAACAGAACCTTTTTTTAAGCAAAAGAGAGAAAGCACATGAATGTTGCTTTCTATAAATATTTAACAGTTTTAAGTAATAAAATGGCTTGAGGATAAGTAGAGATGCTATTTTTTTTCCCTGACTTTATAGTGACAGCCTGGTTCTCAGACTCAAAGGAGATCCAAAGATAGGTGCCTGATTCCAGAGTGACCCCCTATTTTCCCCAGTGAGAAGATCCAAAAGGTTTGGGGCCAACCAAACTTTAAAAGAGAAGATGAAACAGTCAAATGTCTGCTTGTACTATGTATTAATTTAATTAGAGATTACATAAAATAAAATACTCAGAAAATATTGCTTTTGGGACTTCCCTGGTGGCGCAGTGGTTAAGAATCCGCCTGCCAATGCAGGGGACACAGGTTCGATCCCTGGTCCGGGAAGATCCCACATGCTGCGGAGCAACTAAGCCCGTGCGCCACAACTACTGAGCCTGTGCTCTAGAGCCTGCGAGCCACAACTACTGAGCCTGCGAGCCACAACTACTGAGCCCGCGTGCTACAACTACTGAAGCCAGGGGCCCTAGAGCCCGCGTGCCACAACTATTGAGCCCACTTGCCACAACTACTGAAGCCGGAGCACTCTAGGGCCCCTGTACCGCAACTACTGAAGCCCGCGCGCCTAGAGCCCGTGCTCTGCAACAAGAGAAGCCACAACAATGAGAAACCCACACGCCGCAACTAGAGAAAGCCCGCGCACAGCAACGAAGACCCAATGTAGCACCCCCCCCCAAAAAAAAACAGAAAATACTGCTTTTCCCCCAACACCCACTCTTTTCAGGAATAGATTTTATTCAACAGACACTACATGGATTGTTGAAACACGATTATGGATAAGGTATCTAAAAGGTTTGCTTGAACTTCTTTATTAAAAATTAATTTATATTAATTTATAGAGCCCTAAAGTGCAAGATCCTCTGTAAGAACTGTAAAAGAATACATGATGGGGGCGGATGGGAAACCGGCTTCAGAGTTGGACACGTGTGAAAGAAAAAAGGCAAAAGCCTTTCCGTTGATTTCAGTGTAGCTAAGCTGAATCAGCTTTAAGAGGCAAGAATGTTTAGAAGAGTGGAGAACAAGGTCAAAAGGAGGGAAGTGAAGAGGATTCCAGAGAAAAACATGGTCAGTCTGCCCGGGGGGGTTGGGGGCGAGGGCTGAGTCACTGCCTGGCTTTCTGTTAACAAGAAATGTACTGTCTGGTAAGGGAGAAAGTAGACAGAGAGGTGACAGGAAACCACAGCGAACCTTTGCTGCCGAGTTAGTGCCCCTCTTCAGGCTTTGTTTATACCCCAGGTATAATAATCCTGCTAAACTGTGAGCCCCTGGAAGGCAGAAGGGAAGTGTAAAGCTGAAGCTGTGGGTCTCCTAAAAGAAAAGTCGCACTGCCCAACGTATCTTCCTCCCTCAAGTGCTGAGCTGACTGGCCCCATCAGTCACTCAAGAAATGTTTGTTGTTGAGTGGGGAGAAATTTACCAGGGTATTTTGACAAGAAGCTGAGAATCCAAGAAGATGGGATCTGAGACAAAGGCACAGGGCTGAGAGCAGAAAATAACAGCAAAACAGCAGCTCTTCAAAGCAGTCTAGAGTTTCAAACTGTCAGAAGCATAACTACTTTGAACTCCCCAACAGCCAAGTGGGAGATAACACCTAGAGCATTTGCAACACCATAACGTGTAGGTTTTTTGGGCTGGCACATGTCATGGTTTCATACATGATGTTATACAGTAATTGTGACTCCTTCCACACTATAACCACCAACAGTTTCCAGGTCTTTTTGATTGGCATGTTTAATAGTAGGACAACAATTTGAATTGAAAGTTGCTAGTCAAGTATCCACTTCAAGAACATTCTTAATCAACTAAATTATACTTTGTCACGATATCAGAAAACCACTTAGTAAGTATGCATCGTAGATTAACAAAAAATGGAAATAAAGTTAAAACCCAACATTTTTCTTTCCTTTGAAGGTTATAATTTAAAGTTGGACAAACAGAAAAAATACCTAAATAAACTGGACTGAGGCTTAAAACTTTGGAAACCTTTTCCAAAACTGAAACATGAGGTTAATAAAAATAAAGAAAACTAAAAGGATCAACTTCCCCACATCAACAGACTTCTAGGATGATCTGAGTAGATCAATGTGTAATTTTTTTTCAGAAATAATTACATTGTCTCTAAATATTATTTTTCATTTTTTAAAAAAAGCCAGGTAGCCTTGGAGAAATGGCTGATTCCAGGTCTGGGCAGGAAAGGTGACAAGACTGAAATGTTTTGGCATACAAACATCTTGTCAAAAACAAGAAACATCTTATCAAAGCAAGGAAGCCATCAAAGACTAACAGAGTCATGTCAAAAGAATTCAGAACTGAAGGAGAAAAGGCTCCCCCACTCGCCACAAATGGGACAATATGACTATCAGTAAGAATAACTGCAGTGGATTGAAACACATCAAATAGGTTCCATGTCTCAAATTGATACATGTTAATGTGAATCTATGTTGCAGAGTGATTTTTTTTTTTTTTAAATCAAGGCTAGGGAATCGACTCCCTGTTCTGAAAAGTGGTAAATTCAGGGAAAGAACCAAACATTTATCCTGCTTTTTCCATATGAATTCAGGATAACCGAATTGTTGATGAGGAGAAACTTCTCTTTACGGGAGTATTCTGGCCAGTAAGTGAAGAACAAATGAGAGAATTAGACAATCGACATTTCGCAACATCTAATGTAATCAAGGACATGGGCAATGGTCACTAACGGCTGCTAACATTACAAAAAGCGAGACAACCAGGCTTCGAGAGCCTCATGAGGGAAGTACGCACCATTCCCATACCGTGCACTTGCCAACGAACGGAACCTAAGTCAGATCAACCTCTGGACTTACTGCCAGTTTATAGGGAGGACAGGGGTCCAGGAAGATGTTCAATGGCTCCCGAAAGTACAGTCAACCAAATCCAGACTGTAGGAAACTCCACAAGCAAACACGACTTAGTTTCTTCAACAACAACAACAACAACAAAATTGCAAAGGAAAAAGAAAAGAGACGGGAGAACCTAGATTAAAAGAGACTCAGAGACAAGCAACCAATTAGAAAGTTCAGACTTCCAAATCCAGATTCAAACAAACGCCTTTTGAAATATTTTAACTATGTGTAATAATTGGACATTTGAACTGGCTGCCTGATGATAAGGAAACATTGTTAGTTGTTTTAAGTGTAAAAATGATACTGTGATTATGGTTTTGAAAAGAGTCCTTATCTTTAAGAAATACATGCTGAAACACTTCCGGATTGTTAAAATGCTCTAAATGTGCAAGGAGAAGAATAATGTTCTACACTGAACCTAAAAGATGAAGAGAAAAATCTTAATGCTGGTGTAACCTGAGCTGGTGTAATCAGTAGTTTCACAAGTGATTCAGCTGACCATGTTATACACAGCAATGCACCTGAAAAGGAAGATGGGGTTTATAAAGGCAACAAGACATTAAAAGTGTGTGTGTGTGTGTGTGTGTGTGTGTGTGTGTGTGTGTGTCTGTGTGTGTATACCTGAATTTGTTATTAAGGGCACTTAGTATCTACAGATATTTTTAAATAAACAATTGACCCAAAAGTATTTTTCCTTTTTAGTACTACAGTTTATTCTCTGTGAATAATTATAAAATATACCTCCAGTAACCAAAACTGTGATTCTCTCCCTGCAAGACATGCTTTGTAAGAGAAATCCTGAGGCAGCTGGGACGTAAACTGTTTACTTCGGAGGGTGTACAATGCTTAATCCTAATTCCTTTGTTAAGATATACTTTCAGCTACTTAATACAATAAGCAACAAGCACCATCAAAAGTGTGTTTTAAGACTTGTGGTTGCCAAGGGGGAGGGGGTGAGGGAGAGGGATGCACTGGGAGTTTGGGGTTGGTAGATGCAAACTATTACATTTAGAATGGATAAACAACAAGGTCCTACTGTGTAGCACAGGGAACTATATTCAATATCTTGTGATAAACCATAATGGAAAAGAATATTAAAAAAAGAATGTATATATGTATATAACTGAGTCACTCTGCTGTACAGCAGAGATTGGTACAACACTGTAAATCAACTATATTTCAATAAAAAAATAATAAAATAAATTTTTTTAAAAAGTATGTTCACAGAAAACTATAAGACACTGATGAAAGAAATTAAAGATGATACAAACAGATGGAGAGATATACCATGTTCTTGGATTGGAAGAATCAACATTGTGAAAATGACTATACTACCCAAAGCAATCTACAGATTCAGTGCAATCCCTATCAAATTACCAGTGGCATTTTTTACAGAACTAGAACAAAAAATCTTAAAATTTGTATGGAAACACAAAAGACCCCAAATAGCCAAAGCAATCTTGAGAAAGAAAAACGGAGCTGGAGGAATCAGGCTCCCGGACTTCAGACTATACTACAAAGCTACAGTAATCAAGACAATATGGTCCTGGTCACCTTATTTTTTGATAAAGGAGGCAAGAATATACAATGGAGAAGACAGCCTCCTCAATAAGTGGTGCTGGGAAAACTGGACAGCTACATGTAAAAGAATGAAATTAGAACACTCCCTAACGCCATACACAAAAATAAACTCAAAATGGATTAAAGACCTAAATGTAAGGCCAGACACTATCAAACTCTTAGAGGAAAACATAGGCAGAACACTCTATGACATACATCACAGCAAGATCCTTTTTGACCCATCTCCTAGACAAATGGAAATAAAAACAAAAATAAACAAATGGGACCTAATGAAACTTAAAAGCTTTTGCACAGCAAAGGAAAACATAAACAAGACGAAAAGACAACGCTCAGAATGGGAGAAAATATTTGCAAATGAAGCAACTGACAAAGGATTAATCTCCAAAATATACAGGCAGCTCATGCAGCTCAATATCAAAAAAAACAAACAACCCAATCCAAAAATGGGCAGAAGATCTAAACAGACATTTCTCCAAAGAAGATATAGATTGCCAACAAACACATGAAAGAATGCTCAACATCACTAATCGTAAGAGAAATGCAAATCAAAACTACAATGAGGTATCACCTCACACCAGTCAGAATGGCCATCATCAAAAAATCTACAAACAATAAATGCTGGAGAGGGTGTGGAGAAAAAGGAACCCTCCTACACTGTTGGTGGGAATGTAAATTGATACAGCCACTATGGAGAACAGTATGGAGGTTCCTTAAAAATAGAACTACCATATGACCCAGCAATCCCACTACTGGGCATATACCCTGAGAAAACCATAATTCAAAAAGAGTCATGTACCACAATGTTCATTGCAGCACTATTTACAATAGCTGTAAATATTAAATAACACTATTTACAACAGGACATGGAAGCAACCTAAGTGTCCATCAACAGATGAATGGATAAAGAAGATGTGGCACATATATACAATGGAATATTACTCAGCCATAAAAGAAATGAAATGGAGGTATTTGTAATGAGGTGGATGGAGTTAGAGTCTGTCATACAGAGTGAAGTAAGTCAGAAGGAGAAAAACAAATACCGTATGCTAACACATATATATGGAATCTAAGGAAAAAAAAAAAAGGCCATGAAGAACCTAGTGGCAAGACGGGAATAAAGACACAGACCTACTAGAGAACGGACTTGAGGATATGGGGAGGGGGAGGGGTGAGATGTGTCAGGGTGAGAGAGTGTCATGGACATATATACACTACCAAATGTAAAACAGATAGCTAGTGGGCAGCAGCCGCATAGCACAGGGAGATCAGCTCGGTACTTTGTGACCACCTAGAGGGGTGGGATAGGGAGGGTGGTAGGGAGGGAGACGCAAGAGGCAAGAGATATGGGAACATATGTATATGTATAACTGATTCACTTTGTTATAAAGCAGAAACTAACACACCGTTGTAAAGCAATTATACTCTAATAAAGATGTTAAAAATAAATTTAAAAAATAAAATAAAATGGCTACACAAAAATTCACCCGTTTTGATGTCTTTTTTTAAATGCACGCTGATATGACAGCTGTCACATACAACCTAAAAAATTGTTTCGGATGAAGTTAAAGACAACTAAGTGCTACTAGAGCCATCTTATGGAAAAAACTGAACAAACCTTTTCGCCAGCCCAATACATACCACATTTTCTTTACCCATTCATCCATCGATGGACATGTAAGTTGTTTCCTTGGCTATTGTGAATAATGATGCAATGAACATTGGGGTGCAAATATCTCTTTGAGATAATGATTTCATTTCCTTCTGATACATACCCAGCAGTAGGATTGCTGGATTATATGATAATTCTATTTTTAATCTTCTGAGGAACCCCCCCAAACTGTTTTCCATAGTGGTTATACCAATTTACATTCTGACTTTGGGTTTCTTGAGTTGGTTTTTTATAAGGAAGGCTGTGGTTTTGGTTGTTTAGGTGTAAAAGTGATATCGTGATTATGGTTTTTTTTTTTTATAATTTTTTTTAAAATTTATTTTATTTTTAGCTGTGTTGGGTCTTCGTTTCTGCGCGAGGGCTTTCTCTAGTTGGCGGCGAGCGGGGGCCACTCTTCATCACGGTGCGCGGGCCTCTCATTATCGCGGCCTCTCTTGCTGCGGAGCACAGGCTCCAGACGCGCAGGCTCAGTAATTGTGGCTCACGGGCCTGGTTGCTCCGCGGCATGTGGGATCTTCCCAGACCAGGGCTCGAACCCGTGTCCCCTGCATTGGCAGGCAGATTCTCAACCACTGCGCCACCAGGGAAGCCCCCGTGATTATGGTTTTTGACAGAGTCCTCATCTTTAAGAAATGTGCTGAAACATGGCAGAAATGTGGTAGGTCACCTGCCTAGCCCTCGACGACTCACTCTCTCTGCAAGCTGGCTCTCGTCTGGCGGGGGCAGGCCTCAATAGGCATCTCTGCCTGTCCCTTGCTGGTACTACCCACGCCCCTGCTGGCCCTGGCCTTACCCAGCCCTACTGAATCAGAAGCTGCAGTGTAACGAGATCCCCAGGGGACTGACACACACAGTGTCATTTGAGAAGTGCTAGTCTATACCACAGGAACTCCTTACCCAGGGGTCAGAATCACCTGTGCAGCCTCCCCTGCCTCTCCGCTCAGCCACGTCAGAATTGCGGGGGGAGCACATCTAGTTTGAAGACGGTCCCCCAGGTGACTCCACACCTCCACCACTCTCCTAAACCCCTTTTTAGGAAGGAGGAACATAAGTCTACATTGAATGGCAGGGTCAGGGGATGCTGGCAGACCCTGGGCCTGACGATTTCTGAGGCATCTTTCATGGCTACAAGACTACAGGTCCGCAGAAGTACCACTAACAAGACAGCAGCGAGCAGGATCATTAATGCTGGGCAGACCACCCTTCCTCAGCATTCATGGGGGGAAATTCATTTCATTCTCACTTCAAATGAAACAAACAAATACAGATGCTCAACCAGTCCCTCTCCCTGAAAGAAATGGAATCCCAAGTCCTTATCACAGATCTAATCGCACTGGATTGCCACCTGTGTCCCCTCAGTGAAAGCTACAGGAGGGCAGAGAGCACATCTGCTGTGTTTGCCCCTACAGACCCAGTGCTGGCCTAACACCTGGCATATAGTAGGAATATAATAAATAATTGCTGAATGAAAATATACTTTTAATTTCCTGGTGCCCGTTGCCTTTATCCTCATCACATCATTTAACTATAACAACCACTCTGTGGCAGATTATATTTTCCAAGATGGCTGCAGCAGACTTTCCCATCCCTCATGCTCTTCTAGGATGTGACTCCAGCCATCAACAAGGGAAATCTAATCTCGCTCCCTGGGCCTTTGAATTTGGGCAGGCTTGTGAGCACTTTGACCAGGAGAGTGCAGGGAAGTGATGCCGAGTGACTTCTGACGCTGGGTGACAAAAGGCTAATATGCAATTTCCAACCCACTTGCTGGAATACCCCAAAGACAGCCATGTTGTAAGAAAGCCCAGTCATACTGAGGGTCTACACGTAGGCATTCACCACTGAGTTGCTGAATCATCCCAGCCCAGGCCAACACGTAAGTGTCAGAAGCTTCAGATGATTCCAGCTTTCCCGCTATCAAGTCACCCTGTCTTCAAGTCTTTCCAGCTGAGGCCTCAGACACTGTGGAGCTAAGACAAGCCATCCCCACCATGCCTTGTCCAAATTATTATTATTTTTTTAATTTTATTTTTGGCTGCGTTGGGTCTTTGTTGCTGTGCATGGGCTTTTCTCTAGTTGCGGTGAGTGGGGGCTACTCTTCGCTGCAGTGCGCGGGCTTCTCATTGTGGTGGCTTCTCTTGTTGCGGAACATGGGCTCTAGGCGCGTGGGCTTCAGTAGTTGTGGCTCACGGGCTCTAGAAGCGCAGGCTCGGCAGTTGTGGCGCACGGGCTTAGCTGCTCCATGGCATGTAGGATCTTCCCGGACCAGGGCTTGAACCCGTGTCCCCTGCACTGGCAGGCGGATTCTTAACCACTGCGCCACCAGGGAAGTCCTGTCCAAATTCTTGACCCACAAAATCCATGAGCATAATAAAATGGCTGTTTAAAGGTGCTGAGTTTGGAATAATTTGTTACACAGCAGTAGTAACTGACACATACTCTATGACGTGTCTATTGTGGTTCCAAATTTATGAAGAATCTGGTTCCCAGAGAGATCAGATAACCTGTTCAAGGGTAGGGAGCTGATATCCAAGCCACAGCCAGTCTGAATTCAAAGCCTGTCTTCTTGCCCCTGTTCCTGCTCATATTTCTTCAGTCAATGAAGATTTTCTGAGACGTAAGCTCCAGACACTGTGGCTGCACAGATAATAACGTGAAGACACCAAAGGGCACACATGAATGCAGGTAGTATGCCCAAATGTGAAACCAGGCCAGATTAGGCCAGCCTGCCCGCATAAATCCTTAGCTGACATTTTCTTGGACAGAACAGCTCTTTGATCCAGTACGTATTTATTGAGAGTCTGGGGGATACGTATTTATTGAGAGTCTGGGGGAAAAGGGGCACTGGGCTGGACAACATGAATATGAGTCAGGGGCCCAACACAGGAAAGGATGAAAAAGGAAGGAAGGCTATTTCCTTCTCTGACGTTAGATAAAAGAGGATAAAGGGGGATATGTGTTCCAACAGCAATATAAAGACATAAAGATGAGGGTACATGAGGGAGCTGACACCTTCCCTCACACAGAAATCAAGGTCATCTGTTGGTGACAGTCAGGTGTGAGAAGAGAATCTGAGGAGCTTGAGAAAACAGTCTAGAAGAAGCTCAGTGCAAAATGCACATGGAATTTTCTTTTGCATAGTGTGTGTGTGTGTATGTGTGTGAATTTACAGAAGAAAACAAAGGAGTGGATGAGAGGTCAATGGAAGCATTGGTAGGTGGCTGTGAGGACCCAGCAGAATGGGTAACAGCCCCTTGCCCCACCCCTGCCACCTCTCCAGAGCCCACAACAGGGCCAGAGACAAGCATGGCATGGGCGCCCTGGGGCTTGCCCAGGGAGGAGAGAAAGGATTCAGAGTTGAGCTTAGTGGCCTCCAGTTACTGATCTAGGGGGAGTGGGGGAGCTCGATGCCGACCAGCTGCCAAGACGGCAGGATACAGGCTGGGAGGGGGTGGTCACGGAGTAGGGGAGATGGTGGCAGCTGGAAAGGTTATGATAATCCACCAGCTGCATAGGGCTGGGGATCCAGAGGCTGAAAGCACACACCCTGTGAGGACGTGTGCAGGGAGTTTTACAGACCCAGACAAAATGGCAGACAGTACTGAAGCTCTAAAGGAAAGCAAGAGACAAGGAAGTAGCCAAGGATGGGCACAGCCTCCTCCTTCCTTCTCCCCTCCCAACCTCTCTCATCTACACAACATTCCTTTCCAGAATTCCCATCTCAAAAGACTCTCCAGAACATTGTCACCATGGAATGGGAGACTGCCTATCCATACAAGTCTCCTAGTGTTAGTGGCCTTCGGGGGATCTCAAGGTTAAACCTCTCTTAGAAATGACAGCTCTTTCTCCAACACACCTAGAACTAGCACTACATGAAACAAATAAGCCTCCATGAATGCTAACATCCCCTTGGGGTCAACCACATCACAGGTCTGAAATCAGTATCTATTGTGTAAGTGAATGTTGTCTTTGAAAGAAAGTACGTGTTTGGGGAAACTCAAAGGCCACCACCACATGGTACGGGTTTGACGTTGACAAGCTCAACTGCATTTATACCCTGCTTCCAAGCCCAGCCACAACTGGATAGTCCTGCTCCCCATCACCCCACACACTCTTCTCCAGAGGGCATGGTGTATATTCTCACCCACGAGCCTTGCTTCTTATTCCTCGCATCACAAAGCGCCCTCCATCTTCACGGCTGGAGGTCAACTTCAAGCCCCATCTTGGGACACCCACCACTATATTCCCAGACTTACTAACTACAGCATTAACTACCTAAATCACTTCTAACTATCAGACACTGCCTTGAACATCTTTTGAAATATTGTCTTAGACTGGGGGTTGGTAAGCTTTTTCTTAAAGAGTGAGAGAGTAAATATTTTAGGCTTTGTGGGCCATATATGGTGTTCCAACTACTCAGCTGTGTCATTACAGCAAGAAAGCAGCCTTGAACAACACGGAAATGAATGGGCACGGCTGTGTTCCAATAAAACCCTATTTACAAAAATAATCAGCAGGCCAGATTTCGCCTGTAGGTCATAGTTTGCCAACCCCTGTCTTAGACTGTTATTTTAATTCATCTCATAAATTGTATGCCATGCCACCCTAAAACAGATTTAAGTTCCTATAAAGGAAGTGAGCCGGTATTCAATATTTTCATTTACACTTACCCCTACCTGGCAATAGTGCTACACACAGAAGGAACAGACACATTTTCTGAAAAAGCCTTTGAGTATATGTTGAATGATGGGCCACATATCACAACTGGACTCCTCATTTGGCGTTTAAGTGTGTACACTGATGGCGCAAATATTAATTTCTAAGTACTAACTTAATCAAACTGTGTGCCATAAAGTATTTTTTCTAACGGTCAGCTCTTATGCCAGATTTTTTTTTTCTAGTCGTTTCTACAGATGGCTTAATACCCTCATTCTACCAGTGACTTATCAGACTGGCACATTCCACGAGTTATTTGACATCAGTGGCAGGACTTCAGCAGGCTCTCTGCAGATGTGCACTTCGGCATTCAGAGTTTCCCCCATCACTCCACGGGAACATGGAGAGAGAAAGATTTGCACAGGTAAAAGGGAAGCTTTCGGGGGGGAAAAAAGGAGATGAAATCTATTGCCGCTGTTCCCCACAGAAGCAAACATGAAATAATTACGTGTAACCAAAATAAAATAAACTTCACAGTGGGTTAGTGACAGTTCCTGTCACATGCTTCTAGCTTACTTCTAAATCAATAACTGAGAACAGAGAGAAAAGAAAGTAGACATCTTATGAAGAATTTCAAATACGCAATCAACTACATTGCCCCCCCCAAAAAAATCCTGCTTTTGAATATGTTAAGGTAGATCCCATAGCTAAAAAATAATTATGCTCTTTCAGAATGAAATGATAAACAGGTCCCAGAAAGCCCGAGACTTTGCTTCTTGGCGATAGTGACTTCACACCCATACAGTCCTCACTTCCTTTTATCACCTCAAACGAAGGCCAGAGCAGCACAGGCAATGCTCATCAGCTTAGTGAAAAGTTCATCCAATAACTGACTCAACTCCAAACTCTTCCTCCCTAGCCTTCACTGCCTCTTGAGAGGTCCAGGTGCATCGATGGGCTGCTCGTTTCATCCTCCTTCCAAAGCCTTCTGACTTGGGGGACGGGGGGGTGTGTGGGGGGGGGTGGAGCATGGTGAAAGTGTCGGTGCTACCCACGGGGCAAGGTGGGTTCTGGCCTTGATACAAGCTCAAGAGACCGCAGGATCCACAAGCCCGGGAAGGAAGGGACCAGAGGTCTGGGAGCAGAGGGGAGATACAACCATACACGCGGGTTCTCGGAAGATACCTGTGGCAGGAGCGGGACCCATGGGCAGAGGCTGCAAGTGGCAGAGAAAGCAGTTAGACGGCCAAGCAAGAAGGGGGATGAGGACCAGCGCTGAGGCTGGGGAATCTCTACAGACACAGGGTGCTTGATTAAGAGGCATTCCTGGGATTAAAAAAAACAAAACAAAACTATACAAACAAGGACCTACTGTAGAGCACAGAGAACTATACTCACTCAGTATTTTATAATAACCTATAAGGGAAAAGAATCTGTAAAAGAATATGAATATATATATACACACACACACACACACACACACATATGTATATATACATATATATATCTGAATCACTGTGCTGTATACCTGAAACTAACACAACACTGTAAATCAACTATACTTCATTTTTTTTAAAAAAAGGGAAAGAAAATGTTCATAATACTTTACTGCATTCAAGAGGAGGTTAAAAATCTATTTTAAAAAAAGTCTACAGGGACTGGGCTTCCCTGGTGGCACAGTGGTTAAGAATCCGCCTGCCAATGCAGGGGACACGGGTTCGAGCCCTGGTCCAGGAAGATCCCACATGCCGTGGAGCAACTAAGCCCGTGCGCCACAACTACTGAGCCTGCGCTCTAGAGCTCGCGAGCCACAACTACTGAGCCCGCAAGCCACAACTACTGAAGCCCACGCACCTAGAGCCCGTGCTCCGCAACAAGGGAAGCCACCGCAATGAGAAGCCCACACACCACAACGAAGAGCAGCCCCCGCTCGCCGCAAATAGAGAAAGCCTGCGTGCAGCAATGAAGACCCAATGCAGCCAAAAATAAATAAATAAAAATTTTTTTAAAAGTCTACAGAAACAAATGGCATTCTAAGAAATGTGAGTGAAAGTTAAAACAGTCCTATTTAAAGATAAAATGACATCTTTCCTCCACACCAATACCAAACTTCCCGAATTCTACCTTTGCAACTGTAATAAATTCCTTTTAAAAAAGGGGTGGGGGAGGGAAGATGCTTTCTAGATAATCTGAAACAAAGAATCAAAGGCCAGAAAAATAAATCAGAGAGTCACAGAGCTAAAGGAAAATTATAAAGTTCAGACCTCGCTTCAAAAAAAAAGTCTCTAAGGAGGCAGACTTCGCTGCAAAACTTTTCTCATTCAAGATCAAAAGTTCTCAATGATTTCTTAGGTATTCCATCATCACATCCTAACACATTCCACATAGGTTGTGGCAGGTCCCAAGAATTCATGCAGTAAAGCAAAAATATATTGAATAATTATGATCGGAATAAATACAGTTAAAATGTGAAGAGCCAGGAAAAGTTAAGGTATCAGTAGGTATGATATATGACACCGTATAGAGACCTACCACTTGGTCAAGCCAATTTGGCTTTGAGTTTCCTAAGAGCCAAATCAAAAAGGGAAACATGATCAATTACATAGTTTACAGTGTTTATGGGGTGGAGGTAGCAGAACCCATAGAAAAAGGAAAACAAACTGGCACAAAGAACTTCACATGTAGGCCTTCATATAGCACTGTGTTTTCAAGCCAAGGGCAATCACAATAGGCTTTTTTTTTTTTAATGGAACAGTACTGAATCAAAAATATCAGAGTACATTTCACGTACAGAAGTAAATGTTTTCTACGAGATGAGTATTTCAATCGTAACTAAGGATGAGTGTGTGCACCAGGTTGCAATGTAAAATGTATTTCTTACTGGGAGACATGGTCACAAAAATCTGAAAAAGAGCAAGAGGAGATAGTAAGTGGATTTAATTTCCAGCCCGGCCTGCACCTGTTCCCTCCTGTCTGGCTCTGGGTGGTAAGGAATGAACCGCCCCTACTGCACCGCAGTCCTGACTCAGCTTGACCCTGTGAGGGTCATGGCCCTGACCCATCCTCCACCGGTCCTTCCCCTCGGCCTTTTGACTCTGTCCAGTGGTCCTGCTTGGAACCTTCTAGACCTTCCCCCAGTGGCGGCACCTTTGGGCAAGTATGACAGTCTGGCTCCCTCTCTCCTGCTGGCCCCTCAGCCTTCTGGCATCCAGCTCTGAATACCCCTCCCTCTCACTGCCCCGCCACACCCCAATCTCTCTTTCTTCTGTGGAAGCCTTCATCCCACAGGGCATGATGGGAGAAACAGAAGAGTAACTTTTCCTGCCAGCTCCAGCCTGTATCTTTCTCAGTTTCTCCACATTCCGTTTGAAAATGTGAACCAATTACTTATACACCCATGTTTATAGCAGCAATATTCACAACACCCAAAGGTGGAAGCAAGTGTCCATGAACAGATGAATGGATGAGCAAAATGTAGTCTCTCCACACAAAGGAATGAAGTTCTGACACGTGCTACAACATGGATGACCCTTGAGGACATTAGGTAAGTGAAAGAAGCCAATGACAAATGGACAAATACTATATGATTCCACTTATATGAGGTACCTAGAACAGGCAAAATCACAGAGACAGAAAGTAGAAGAGAGGTTATCAGGGGCTGGGGGGAGGGGTAATGGAGAATAACTGCTTAATTAGTCTGTGTTTGGGATGATGAAAAAGTTCTGGAAATAGAGAATGGTGATGGTGTCACAACATCAGGGATGTACTTGATGCCACTGGAGTGTATGGTTGAAATGGTAACCATTATGTTATAGATATTTTGCCACCATAAAAAAATACATGACCTCAGTCCAATCATGAGAAAATCCAATGTGAGGGACGTTCAACGAAAGTGTCAAGGTCAAGAGAGACAAGGGAAGACTGAGGGACTGTCAACAGATCACAGGACACGAAGGAGAAATAACAACTCAGTGCAAGATGGGACCCTGAGTAGGATCCTAGAACCAAAAAAGGACATTAGTGGAAAACCGGTGAAATTAAATAAAATCCTTAGTAAGTAGTATTACAACAATGTTGATTTCCTGGTTCTGATACCAGTACTATGATCATGTAAGATGTTAACATTAGGGGAAGGTGAGTGAGGGATCTATGGAAACTCTCTATACTATGTTTGTATCTTTTCCTTAAGTCTAAAGGGAAATTAAAAGTAAAAAACAATTTTTTAAATCAATCCATCCTTTAAAAGAAATAGATAGTGTAACATACAGATGTACAGTCATTAATCCTTACCCTGAAGGTGGTCAGTTCCTATGTGAAGAACCCAAATCAGAAAAGAACACTCCAAGGATGGGGGGATGGGTGGGCAGCATTTGAAAGATTAAGCAGAGTCCATCTGCATGGGAGCTGGTCAATTAGCATAATGGAACCGAGCAATTATCTCCCTGTTCTCTGAATGGAGTGAAACATTGTGCTGGCATCTCCATCTTAGCAAGAACCACATAGAAGAATCTAAGAAGACCAGCAGTCCACCCACTTCAGCGGGGAGGGGGCCAGGACTCCGTCAGGGCACATGGTCGGCCATGAAAGGAGGGCCCTGTCCCCTCCCAGGGGGCTGGCGGAATCCTCCCACTGGAGCACCATCACATCTGCCTTGACTGTCTCTCGCTTGGCCAGAGAGCTCGAGCCTAAGGAACAGAAGGAGGGCTCTCCCCGTGCCTGCCTGCTAACAAGTGGATGCGTGAGTGGCCCAAACTGGTCTGAGACTTGCTCTCCCTGTCACATATCTCCCAGTCGTGGGACTGTGGGAAAGAACGCACAAGGCTCCCATCAACTGTTTCCCAAAATAATCTGACAATTCTTCAAACGTCAAACCAGTTTAGGTCAGTTCAAAACAGATCATTTCTTAGGATTCCTGAGAACACATTTGCCGTTCTGTGAGCATGCGCCAGGCCGGGTCTACACTCTCCAAAGCGGAGCCCTCCTGGGACGGGGTCTCGAGCTGGGCTGCTGCTCCCTCCAGAGAGCGCCGTTTGGGCAGTGACAAGCCTCCCCTGGGCCACCAAGTGTCCGCACCGAACCCCTCGGGCTTGTCGGGGCTGGAGTGCACTGGATGCCCAAAACGTGACCCAGGTCTCCAAGTTGACTCAACAGTGAAATAAATCACAAAGCACACGACAAAAAAGCCCAAGCTTTTGTTTTCTTTGGGGCCAGATGTAATCAACCCCATCTTCTGTTTTCTTCCTCCCAAGGGGCAAATTCATCTGTCATTTCCTGTCCCCGTCCCCCTGCTTCCTCATTCCTCTCTTGCCGCTCAGCCCAGCTGTTCCCAGCCATCCCGACTCCCCGCTCTCCTTCAACGCCACCCCAGACCCCAGCAGCCCTGGGAGGGTAGCCCTCGGTGACAGACCCAGCTGGGATCATCAAAACTCCAGGAGGGGCCTACAAAGAAACAAGGTATCTGACAAACTTCACAGCCTGCCAGGCTGAGGGAAGCCTCCTTCTCAACTTCTTCAAACTCTGCAAAGATGGAAGCTGTCTCCCACGCACACTGCCACCTAAACAACTGCCCCTTTGGCCCTACCTGACGTGGAGATCAAGAAAAACAATGTCCCCAGTGTGGTCGGCAGAGCAGTGCCCACCCTCCCCCAGATGCTCACATCGTTACCCCCAGAACCTGTGAATACATGGCAAAGGGACATTAAAGTTGCTGATGGAATTAAGGTTGCTAATCAGCTGACCTTAAAATAGAGTCATTAGCCCAGATTAACCAGGTAGACCTAATGTAATCCTGAGGCTCCTTAGAAATCTAAGTTGGGGGCAAAGAAAGGGTGAGAGTGATGCAGTGTGAGAGGGACAGGACCCACTGTTGCAGGCTTTGAAGATGGAGGAAGGGGGCCATGAGCCAAGGAAGATGAGCAGTCTCTAGATGCTGGAAAAGGCAAGGGAATGGAATTTTCCCTAGAGTTCCCAGAAAAGAACTGGAAACACACTGATTTTAGTCCAGTGAGAGCCACATCAGACTTCTGACCTACCGAACAGTAAGACGATAAATTTGGGTTGTTTTAAGCCAGTAATTTTGTGGAAATTTATTATGGCAGCAATAGGAAATGAATACAACTGGTTATCAAATGTCATAATAGTAGCTTGTTTCAGGCCTAATGAATATGTGATTCTTACCTAAGTAAACCTGTCTATGCAAAGTCCATAGCACTTCTAGTTGCCTCTCTTGAAGGTCTGGCTCCATGCCACTGGCTGCCATTGGCCTCCATTCTCTTAGGCCTTCCCTCCAAAGAAACCAGGGCCCGGGGACGGCAAGCACACGTGGTTTCGTGTCACAGGGCAATTCTAAATAGAACAGTTCGCCTGTGCCATTTTTATGAGGTATCTGCTTGACACAGATCTTTAAAAAGAAAACCCACTCAGAGTTATTTCTGTAACTGAAGGTGGGCAAGAATGGGGATAGTAAAATGAGATTATTACTTATGAAATGAGCAATGGAAGTTAAGCCTATTCTTACCTATCTTTGAATTCATCAATTCGCAACTAAGTATAGTGATGACAATTTCCATTTCAGACCACCCCAACCCCACAGTGTGTGGGTGTGAGTCTCACTGTGGTTCTCCGATGGCCTCGAAACTGGTGCATTCCAATCTGTTCCGGTTTTTGGTTTGACCAGTGCTATAAACTGAGCCAGATTTCACTCTTTTCGACCTATTTTTTCTGCAGCAAGTACCCTAAACGCAAGCGGAATTCTCCCAAATAGAGGATGGGGGTAAAGAAGGGGAGCCACATGGCGGTCAGCCTCTATCTTTCCATAGATTTGGATCCTCTTTCCAACTGGCTGGGAATGAAGGTTCAAACTCTAACAGCATCCAACTGACTATGGTCTTGCTCGGTGGTGATTCTTCTTCCCCAGGCTTGAAAATAATTAGGGCTAACAAAGGCTGGCCTAAAAATAAAAAGCCATGCTTTCCAGTGCCAGAATAGTGAGGCCATTTAAGCTCTGTTTTTAGCAAGTCTCAGTTACCTGGGCAGCAGCATATGGCTCCTATAATTCTCCAAAGCATGAAAGCATTAAAAGATTAAAGTGCCTGCCAAAAGTGGGCTGGGCCCCCAATGAGTGTTCACATGCTCAACCCCATTGGTTTCCACAGGGACTGGCCACCACGCTGCCATCTCGTCCCCATTAACCACGGTTAAACTATTAAGCCAAATGACAGGCGTTTCCACTACCAAATTATGATATTGGAGACTTTATGTTTTTGACAGGAGGGCATTTTCTAAGCAATTACTCCAGAGAGAGGAAGAAAAGCATCCTGAAGCAAAACGCCAGGGACTGGGGTCAGGCTAACGAAAAAGTCCAGCAAGAGGAAAAGCGAAGAAAAACATCCCGTGGCTCAGGGCGCACAGGGGACCGGCGACACTTCCCTAAAATGCAGGATGAGAGCCCTGCAGAAACGAGCCCGCAGGCTCCCTTATCGCAGCTCTACTCTGCACAGCCCAGGGCACAGGCACGCGCTTCATCATGCCCCCCCCCGGGCGGAAGTGTGGCAAGCCTGAATGTGGACCACAACTGAGAAAGATCAAGGAGAAGATTTCTTCTGTGGTGGACCCGGGGCAAGGAACCTTGGAGGAGCAGTAAAGCAAGCCAGCCTGCCAGCTGCCCTAATGACAGAGCGCGCCCCACACCAGGAGCCACCACTGGTCTTCTCTTGACAAGTTCAGTGCGACACAAATGTCGCTAATGGCTGATCAAGAGCCACAGGAAGATTCCTGTGTGTGCAGTCGAAGGGGTCTGGGCACAAGTGCTGCTGTGCTGGCAAAATTCTACGGAGACCGCGTCACGGATCATTTTGATCCATTTCTTGAGGTCTTTCAAAAGAGATATGCTTTCAAACATGTGAATACACCTTACAAAACGACGGGCGAATGGCAGGGAAGACTCTGAGAGGCGTTGACTCTCTCCATGGCTCCTACCGACGTGCAATGTGTGCAGGAGATGTGAATAAGCGATACCATTAAAGATCAATTTCTGGCCCAGTTTGGGGAAACGAGACTCTGGCTTGAGAGTCATACATCATCCATTGTTTATACTCATTCAACAAATATTTTTTCTTTTGCTGCTCATTCTGGCTGAGACACCAGGCCAGGTGCAGGGGTGCCAGCGTGGAGGAGATGGCCATGGTCTTTACCTTAGCGCCAAAGGAACTACAGTCTACGGAGCATGATTTCTGGGGTCCTTGTGGTCCCTGGTGGGGCTTCCTGAGCCAGCCCGTGCCCTGTGCCCTCTCCTCAAGCGGTGACCCTTCTCCTGCACACCCGGAAGCACTCACATCCCAGTTACGGGTGGGGAGGGCGGGAGGAAAGGGAAGGGGGATGATGTCTGGCTACAACAAATCGGATTTCCTTGTGTTTTCCAGCAGACCAAGTAAAGCGAAGATAAATAAGATGTCTCATGATCTCTCCTCAAAAATAAATTACTCATCCCCAATTGGCGGTTTCTTCCCGTTCATAACTACAAACTCTGGGAAGTGAACTTATGACTGCAGCGTGCATGAATTATGCCAGCCCAGCGTGCTCTTCCCTTCCACCTCCTAAGCAAGAACTTGTCAGCTCCAGGCTGAGAGCCAAGATTTCCCAGGACAGGGCCTGGGACAACATGGACAGAAGGGACAAGACAAAGACCTAGCAGAGCCCAAGGAGGGCAGGGAAGTGATGGGAAGGCACCCAGGATGGCACTGTTGGAGCCAGCAGACTAAGTCTCATGGGGCCATGAGACTTGAAGACTTTGAAGTCATCACCACAGAAAGTTTCCCCTACCTTACATACCAAAATCGGAGCACAGAAATTTGGCAAATTATCGACTTAGCACACACACCCCACCCCCAGCCCCCGTTATCAGAAGGAAGCAATCGATGGCAGAAAAAAAAAACAAAGAAGATTCCTAAAACAAGCTGCCAGCTGAGGGGGGCTGAGCTAACACAGAAATCAGATGAGGCCCTGCTCCACCCTCCGCCCCTCCCCCCTGCACCCCAACCTGCCCCCCACCTCCTCAACAAGCGTGGGAACTTGCTTTCCCACAGCACTCCCCAAACTGGCCCTGGTTTTACTTCTCTATATCCCACCCTAAATGGATTGATTCAGAACTCTCCAGTCATGCTGTGCCTTTAAATATCTTTTCCTACCATGGAAGGTCCACCACCTGGGTGCTCTTGACAGGACAATCTATTTTAAAACAGCGGCTCCCAAGGCACATTCAGCCAAGAGCCAACACACACGGGTCAGCAGCCAATGTCAACAATGGTCTAAAGAAACTGCAGCAGACACTGGTGGTGTTTCGTGCTCCAATTAAATCTCAGGTGAGTGGGGAGAGCCTGGGATATTGGCAACTACTGGTATTTCTTACTCATGGGCCAGGCACACACATGGTGGGCCCAAGGGTATCAGATGAAAACCAACACATCAACACTGCTGGGTGTGATGGGACATTCAAAGGAGAGTGACCTGGGGTCCATCATTAAAGAGCAGTTCCACCTAAAGGCTCACACAGTCCTGGTGACCTGCAAATTTTCAGCAACTCCCTCTGTAAGAATGATTCAGCCCCACCAAGTAGAGACAATCTGGTTGTAATTTCACGAAAGAATTCAAACTCTTGAGGCCAGGGGTGTTTGAAGGCCCACTCAATGGTCTCCTGAGGGCACCCAAGAGGGTAAGGAGATCTGGAAACAACGGCACGAGCCTGATTATCTCTACCAACTGGCTGTCAGTCCTGGCTCATGTCTGGGAGGCAAAAGGGCATGGTAGGGAACATGGCAAACTGAACCCACATGCTCGCCATGTGAACAGAGCTGCCACCACTGCAGCCAAGCAGGAATAGCAACCCAAGCTTTCCACAAGACCCAGCATTTCAGAGTAGCCAGGGATCTAAAATGTTATGTGAGGACTTCCCTGGTGGCGCAGTGGTTAAGAATCTGCCTGCCAATGCAGGGGACACGGGATCGAGCCCTGATCCAGGAAGATCCCACATGCCGCGGAGCAGCTAAGCCCGTGCGCCACAACTACTGAGCCTGCGCTCTAGAGCCTGCAAGCCACAACTACTGAAGCCTACGCACCACAACTACTGAAGCCCGCGAGCCTAGAGCCCGTGTTCCGCAACGAGAAGCCACTGCAATGAGAAGCCCACGCACCACAATGAAGAGTAGACCCCGCTCGCCGCAACTACAGAAAGCCCGCGCGCAGCACCGAAGACCCAATGCAGCCAAAAATAAATAAATAAATAAAATGTTATGTGAAATCTCAATCTGATTCTCAAACATGAGTGGTTCCAGATCTGTAAAACACCTCGGGCCACTTTGAGACAGCTGGTGTGGCTCTCACAGTCCCTAATGATCCTAAGATTATTTTCTACACTGAATTTCCGGGACATCCCCCACAGCAAAGACCCTTCCCACAACCTTGTTACTCATAAGCCCAGTGTTCTCAGCCCCCACTCTCAGTCCACACAACTGAGTCCAGCACACCATTTTAAGATGCTCTGAATTCATTGGAGAGGTAAGTATTGATTTGTTTTTATGTTATTTCTACATTCTGACAGAAGAAGACTTTAATCATTTCAGATGATTCAAACTGGGTTATTTTCCGAAACTTCTGTGTATCTCTTAACAGTGATATAAAAACTCGCAGTCTTCCACCAGAGAGATAAATTCAGGGACTGGCAAATAGATCCCACCATAGTTCTCCTGGTTCCCCCTTCTCTCCTTGCTGTCTTAGTCAGTTTGGGGTGCTAGAACAAGAATACCATAGACTAGGTGACTTAAACAAACATGTATTCCTTACAGTTCTAGAGGGTTACGCTTCAAGATCAGGGTGCCAGCATGTCAGGTTCTGGTGAGAACCCTCTTCCTGGTTCCCTCATATGGTGGGATGAGTGGGGGGAAGGAAGGGTGGGAGAGAGGTGGGCGGGGGAGGAAGAGGGAGAGAGGAAGCAAGCTCTCTCCTGTCTCTTCTTACAAGGGCACTAATCCCATTATGAGGGTTCCACCCCCATGACCTAATAACCTTCCAAAAGCCCTGCCTCCAAATACCATCACATTTGGGATTTAGGGTTTCAACATATGAATTTTATAGGAACAAAAACATTCAACATTCAGTTCATAGCACATGCCAAAAAAATCTGTGAGTGTATGTGTGTGTATGTTTTTGTCTCTGTCTGCTTCTCTCTGTATCTCTCTCTCTCTCTCTCTCTCTCTCTCTCTCTCACACACACACACACACACACACAGAAAGCAGATGTACACACAAGATGGAGGGTCAAAAGGTACCGGGAAGGTATTTGATCAGTGCACCTACTGTGTGCATAAAATGTATGATGAGGGGGTCTTTATACATGAGGGGGTTCTGGCAATGTGCCAGTGTGGCCTTTTGTTGTTATATATTTGTAACTCATTTGAGCCCCTACTCTGTGCCAATAAATACATTCACCATTTATTTAATCCTAGTGATGCTAGTGGCTCTGTTAGCTTCTCCGAGGAAACTACAAGCAGAACAGCACTTGGAAATGGGCTTCAGGAAAGGAATGTGGCCAACGGAAGATGCACAGAGGACACTCACTCGTGACAAAGGAAGTAGGCCTCAAAAATAGTTTGCGTCGGACTTCCCTGGTGGCACAGTGGTTAAGAATCCACCTGCCAATGCACGGGACACGGGTTTGAGCCCTGGTCCGGGAAGATCCCACATGTCGCAGAGCAACCAAGCCCGTTCGCCACAACTACTGAGCCTGCGCTCTAGAGCCCATGAGCCACAACTACTGAGCCCACATGCCGCAACTACGGAAACCCACACACCTAGAGCCCGTGCTCCACAACAAGAGAAGCCACCGCAATGAGAAGCCCGCGCACCGCAATGAAGACCCAACATAGCCGTAAATAAATAAATAAATAAATTTAAAAAAAAAATAGTTTGCTTTTGTGATTATTTAGACATGTGAACCCCAAGAACCACAAAGTATGAGAAAACAAAGTCCCATCTTCAGCAAGTTCGCCAGCTCTGACAATTTAATACTTTTAAAATCTATCCACAGGCATGAGATGGGCAAAAACGCAGTCATATAATACAGCAGAGACTAATCATTATCTCCCAGTATCGCCTTCCTCCTTTTAGAAATGGAACGCTTCCCTCCCTCCATGGTAGACGTAATAATGCCTCCCCCCCCAATATGCCCACATTTTAATTCCCAGAACCTGTGAGTATGTGACCTAACCTGGCAAAAGGGACTATGCAGATGCGATTAAGTTGAGGCTCTTGAGATGAGGAGATTATCCTGGATTACCTGGGTGAGCCCAGTGTAATCACAAGGGTCTTTAAAAGATGGAAGAGGGAGGCTGAAGAGCCAGAAAAGGAGACATGATGACAGAGGCAGAGGACACCAAATGTTGGGCAGAATAGGAGCAGCAGAAATGTTTACACTCTGGGAACACACATTGTGAAAACCAATTAGGTATTCTCTTCTAAAGCTCACATCCTCTCTCCTTCAATGAATATAGCATTCTCTCCTTCATTCATTAGTTTATTCGTCCACTCCGTGGTTGGAAACATGCTGGTACAACCACTCTGGAAATAAAGCAACTTGCAACCCAGCAAAATCACTCCTTGTCATACACCTTTCAAAAACGTATTTCACACGGGCACCTGGAGACATTGACCAGCATGGTGATAGGACGTCCATTCATAGTAGCAAAAATGGGAAGCAATGCAAAAGTCCATCACCAGGAGAAAGGAAAAAGACACAATGGCACATTCAAACAATGGAAGATCAGACAGGGAAAAGAAATGAAGTATAAAACGAGAGACAGCAAGTCACAAGTCTCTGTGCAGTTTGGATGCCGGTTATATAAAACTAAAACCAAGCAAAACCAGACAATACGTTTTTAGGAGATACATATGGAAATGATCAAACTATTTCTTAAAAAGAAGGGAAAGATGATTTTTTAAAAGGCTCCTGATGCTTGTCTCCTCTAGAGAAGGCAGGAGGAGAGGACGGAGCCAGAGCACATGTTGAGGGATGGGTGCATGAGTACGTATTTTATACTGATGCTTCACGCTGTCCACACGACATGTGGTCTGTGTGCATCAAATATCCGATCAGCTTTCAAAACCGGTTCTAATGCACAGCACCCCCGTGAAAAGGTCTCAGAGAGCACTGTGTGAAGGAAGGATTCTCACATTGGTTCGAATAGAGAAGAGACGAGAGAACCAAGTGAACTCAAAAGACTGCACCACAGCATGTGTTCCTTGCCGCCTCGTCAGCAACAATGGCATCACTGAAACATGTCATCGTGTCTCTTATTAGTGTTAATTTGAGTTTTATTGGGTTAATTTATCCTTAATTTGTGAATCTGTTACAGGTTTATACTTCCAAATGAGCTAAAAGCAAAAGGAGTCTGTATCTAGTTAAGTACCTATTTTTCATGAAGCATCATTATTGAAAAGTTTAAGGTAATTAAAAAAGAATGAAATTCTGACACACGCTACAACATGAATGAACCTTGAAGACACCACACTAGGTGAAAAAAGCCAGACACAAAAGCACAAACACTGTATGAGTCCACTTAAATGAGGTCCCTGGAGTAGTCAAGCTCATAGAGACAGAAAGGAGAATGCTGGTTGCCAAGGACTGGGGGGAGAGGCAAACGGGGAGTTGCTGTTTAAGGGATACGGAGTCTCTGCTTTGCCAGATGGAAAGAGTTCTGTGGATGGATGGTGGTGATGGCTGTACAACAATGTGAATGTACTTTATGCCACTGAACTGTCCACTTAAAAATGGTTAAGATGGTAAATTTTATGTTCCATATATGTTACCACAATAAAAAAAGAGTTCAGTGGTAAATTTTCTGTTATGTATATTTTACTGCAATTAATAAATAAATAAAAGCTAATAAACATTTTTTAAAGTTCAAGGCAAAAGAGGGCTTCTTGGTAAATACTTCCCTGGTGAAGGGAACTTCAGCCTTACTCATTTGAGAAAGCCTGTTCTCTTTGGTTTCTCTAGACCTGCAGTGAGGAGGGAGTTTCAGAGACACTGACTAGCAACTGTTATCTCAGAGAGTTGTCTTCTAACTTGATGTGTGTTCCTCAAATGGATATCTTTCCTTCTTTGGGGAGGAACAAAACTTGTTCAAACAAACACCCTTTGGTTTAACTGCTTATTTCATCATGTGGTTCGTGAAATGATCCCATCACAATCTCCCACCCGATTAGGGAAATGAAAGTTACCGAAAATGTGTCATTGAGGGGAACTTCAGATATCTCCGAGTCCCTCTGGTTATCAGATCTCACACCTAACAGGCGCTCAATAAAGACTTGTAGGATCTAACTGAATTCCAATGTACAGCAGTACTGAATCAAGTGTCTTGTCTGTCCTGCCAGTGCAGGCCAGTTATGTTCATAATTTGAAACTGAAACAAAGGGAGAAAGGATACGGTACCCTTTAGCTACCAAGGTTTCCTAACACGTGTTATTATAAAGTTTAGAACTTTCAGAGACACTTGGCCTTGAAAGGGCATCATAAATATTCAGCTCTTTTTTGGCCAGGTACACGAGCAGGTTTGACATGCGCACGGTGGTTGAGGAACGAATGCTTTACACAGTGCTGTGCATTAACAAAACTGATGCGTCAAGAAGGCAGGCTTCGAGATGGTTCTCCCAGCCTGGATCCTGGGGTTCTAGCCACCCTTATCTGATGCCCTTTGAAGCCAAAAGCCCAATTTTTTCAGGGGAGTGTATGACAATGACACAAAGCTAAGCTAGGAAATCACAGGACGGTTATTACAGCCACGACCTTTCCCTCGTCAGCATGGGAGTTGGACCCATATCCCAGCCAAACGTGAAGTTCCATTGAGGACACAGGGCCTTTGGGACACAATTCTCCCTGTGGTTCTGGGAAACAAAATCCCTTTAAAATGCCAGTCAGGGTGTGAAGTGGAAGGAGGGAGGGAGGGAAGGGGGAAAGAAAGAGAAGAGAAGGAACCAAGTCCTTGAGGGTTTTACCTTTCACTGTGTATTCCCTATTCTCATGCCTGAGCACTGAACCAGGATTAATCATCTCAAAATGGCGTGAAGAATACGAACGCGTTGTGGAATAGGAAAGCCCCACCAGCAGTCTCCTTCAGAGACGTCTCCCTCTCTCCCCTCTCTCCCTGTCTCTGTCACACACACACACACACACACACACACACACACACACACACACACAGCATAGAAGGGATGATAAGCCATATGAGCAGAGTTTCTTGAACTAAAACTGAAAGCAAACACAGGAATGGCAAGTACCCTGCCAATGCACATGTAATGACTCTCATGGATTTACCATCATAATCATCAGCATGGGCCATTCCAGTCATTTGGAGGCTATGGAAACAAAGAATGGATGTGGAATGTCACCCTGTGTACAACCTGATTTCCTTAAAGAATAAAAAGGAAAATAGTGTCCATGCCATCCTTACTTATAATATCAAGATTATGGAAGCAACCTAAATACTCAAATGGCAGGGAAATGGTTACATAAGTTAAGATTCAGGAACTCACATATTCAGCTACTACAAACACTAGCTTTGGAGATGACTATGAAGTAAAAAACAAAAAACAAAAAACAAAAAATCCCAGGATGTACAATTATATATACTACATATATTAATATTATCCATATATTATATTATCTTCAAGCATATAGTAAAAAGTCTAAAAAGACACACACCAAAATGAAATGAAAGCGGTTGTGTTGGGGTACTGCATGAGCGCTCGATTTAAATTCTCCTGCTTCCAGACTCCTCTGACTTGCTAGGGCTCTTAGGCATCAACATGGCCACCACCATGACCTCCCCTTAATACTCTGCCGTGTGGCTGGGACCAGAAGACATTATTTAAAGAAGATTTTATTGAATCTAGAGGGTAACAGGAAGGGAAGAACTAGGCATACAGCAAAAAATAATAATAATAAATTTTCCTGCTTCCTATTTTCTAAACTCTATTATAGAATCACTATATATTTATAACAAAATTTTTTTTCAGGGTTAGAGAATATTGGAACTAGAATAAGACACACCCATCCGAGAATCTGCCCCTCCCCTCGGTCAGGGATGGAGCCCTCTACACCATGGTAGAAGAGGTTATCCTTTAAGACAACCGCCCTCAATGGCGGGGAGCTGGTCACCCGGTCCCTGATGGGGGGGCAGAAGCCCTTCCCGCACATCCTCATGTGGCCATCTTGACCTTAGACTGCACTGAATACACGAGCTTCACCCAGCTCCACCAGCGCAGAGGAGGTGGTGCTATCAGCTGAAGATGCTGAGGCAGGGGCAGTACCATGTGGGCAGGGCTTAGAGGGAGAAATGGGAGGGCTGTGAGACACGGGGGATTTCAGGAGAGAAAGGGGCTTGAGGGAGAGAGTGTTGGCAGAGGGGGGCAAGAGACCACAGAGAGGGAAGGGGGGTGTTCAAGGGAGAGAGCTGGGGGAGGGAGAGATGGGGGAGAGGAGAGAAGAGAGAGGGTTTGAGGGAAAGAAAGAGGGGGGGAGAGAGGGGGAGTTCGGGGACAGAGGGGGATGGGGAGGTGGAGGGGTGGGAAGAGAGGGAGGAGAAAGAGGAGGAAGAGGAGGGACTTAGTAGGAAGGGGGAGGAGCAAGCAGGGGGGTGAGGAGGGGAGAAGGTGTGGACAGAGGGACCTGGAGGAGAAGGGGGACAGACACGGGGATGGGAGAGGAGGGGTGGGGAGGAGGTGGGGGAGGGTATGAGAAAGAGAGAATGAAGGAAAGGGGGGAGGGGCAAAAAAGGGGGGCCGAAGGGAAGTGGAGAGAGAAAGAGCAGGAGGGAGGGTCAGGCATGGGTGGGGGGACAGTGAGGGGAGAGAGAAGGTTGGAGGGAAGAGAAAGTTGGGGAGAGATGGAAAGTGGGGGTACAGAGAAGGTGTGGGGAGGGGTGGGGGAGGGGGCAGAGAGAGGGTGAGGGGGAGAGAGGAGAAAAAGAGAAGAGAGAAGGCGGGAGGGTGGAGAGAGCAGACAGCGGACACAGCAGCCACAGTCCCCTGCCCCCTTCACCGCCATCACCCGGCTCCAGCAGTTAACTCACCAGGCCAGGCGGTGGCTGTTTTTCACAATGTCTTCATCTTTTCCTCCATTTAAAAACCCATAGGTTCCCTAAAAGAGCCAGACAATGTCACAAATGCACCCTGCCCCCTGTCACAAATTCATCGACCCCTCTAAGTGCCCCCAAAGTCACATCCACACTTTTTTAAGTGTTGCCAACTCAAAAGGAGAAACCAAGTTCAGTCACACAACTCAGGGTCTCAAAGGGTAAAAACAGCCATTACTCACTCGGAAGCATATCGTGCCCGGCAAGGCCAGGAGCCACCCCTCCAGGGAGCCCTGTGACGGGGACTCCAAAGGTGGCCGGGTCATCCTTGAAGGCTCTAGCAACACCTCACACCGATCGCCCCTTTGTCAAGAGAAAGCCAGGAAAAATGGGCACAGGGCACCTTCAGGTACGTTGGCTTATGGCTTTCAAGCATCCGCATGTATAGTACCTGCCCCAGGAGTGGCCCCCAGACATCCCCATCCCCGAGAGACAGGGCTGCATTCTGGTCAGGACTGTCCCAGCACCTAGCATTCACCTGGCACCGAAGAGGCCCTCCTTAAACACTGACACAGGACTGGAAGCGGGCAGTCCCTCGCCTCACAGATGTGGGAGAATAGCAGCCACTTGTGTGTCTCCAGGGGGCGACACCCTCCATGGGGCTCGGAGTCACCCTAATGGGAATCTGGAACTGGGATCGAATCAAGTCACTCTGAACACGAGGTTGGAACTGTGGCACGTGCCCCATGAATGACTGCACAAAGAAAGGGGACAGGGGCAGGGAGGAGAGATGGCAGAAGGGCCCACCGGGCAGCTGGCCCATCCCTGGTTCTGGGACTCCTTGGGGCCTTTGGGCTGCACGAGAGGCCCCTGTGGTCCCAGAATAAACCCCTTTTTTCAGGTTAGCAGGCTCTGCTTGGCTTCCTCACTTGAAGAAAGTCCTTACTACACACACGACATCAAAGTGGGAAGACACCTCCTAACTCAGTTCAGAAGTGAGGTCGAGATCGTGTAAGATCCAGGATCAAGTTTCTACCAGTTCAGAACCCAGCTCAGTTGAGATCAGGAGTGCACAGCAGAATTTCCTGGAGAACGCTTCCACAATCCACCTGTCTCCCCATCAAAGTCGGATGGGGAGAACCCAGGCACAGGGTTCCGATGCACAACCCCAGGGGAAAAGATCACCAGCTAGAAAGTCCTCCCATCGTCAATTAATCAAGAAGTGGGGGGTGGGGAGGATAACAGAAATACCTATCTGCTGGTATAGGCACCACGTCTCCCTGGAAGAATTCACGAAATATCAACAGTATATGAGGAGGGTCACTGGGTAGCCGGAGGACTGGGATGGGAAGGAGACTTTTTAGTAATCACTGTTCACCTTGTGAATGTTGAGTCATGGGGATGTATAACCTATTCTAAAAACTAACTCTAAAAAACAATTTAAACACTTCTCCGGCAAGCAGCTGCAGTGTCTCTGCCCAACAAACATGAAACAGGGCAAACTGCAGCCCCTTTCAAATTGTTTCTTCAATTGGTGACACACCTACCTGCCTTCTCCCCTCTCGACCCCCCACCCAAAGCTAATTACTTTCATTTCATTTCTTTCCCGACAAAGGTAGCAATTAAGCCAAAAAAAAAAAAAAAAAGGTCACTGTCAATTAACAAACACGTTGTCCAACCTGCCTTAGGTACCACTGATGAGCTAACTGACAGACGTATTTGGGTTGGCACCTCTGTGCTCCATCTAATACTTTATTGAGAACAAAGGGCCACTGAGAAATCACTGGTTAAATGGTGAAAACTGTCCCATTTTGTTCAAGTTGTCAAGAGGTTTTTTTTTTAATTTTTTGTGTTTTTAATGATCAAAATAGGAGAAAGGCAAAGCCTGTTTACAAAGTTATTCAGGACCAGTGAATTTCGCAAGTGAGCACGGAAACTACTCAAGCAGAAGGTAGCCAAAGGTAGCATCCAGAAGGGTCTGGCACAGAAGATGCGGATCCACGGAGAAGCTGGCTGTGGGGCGGGGAAAGCGAAGCCAGAGCAGACTTTCCCAGCTCTCATCCAAAACAAGGTTCAAGCACCTCCTTCTAGCCCCAGGCACAAAAATGAGAACTAGCTGGAATAATTAGAGAGGACACTAAACTAATTAAAGACTTTTCACACAGGGAGTGGGTGTGCAATGGATAAAACTGGTGCAGCCCCAGAGGACCAGACCTAGAACTGGGCCCCAAGTCTTCCAAGTCTAGAAGAGTCCAGAAAAATCCAGCAAAAACACAAGGGCTGATGTTTGAACACTGACTGGTAGGAAGCTGAAGTTTAAAGAGCTGGTATTTTCAACTGTTTATACGTGCTGCACTTGGGTGCTTAAGGACTTAGATTTGTTATGCAAAATGAGTAATTAATCAGCACTAAAATGTTTATAGTATTTAATCCAAGACACTGAGGAAGAACCAGCAGCATGAATTGAATAGCACTTCATCTTGCTGCTCTGTCCCCTGCGCCTGGGGACAGACCAGACTCTTGCAGTGGCCCCACCACTTCCCGGGCCACTGCAAGGAAATAAGCTGAGGCCTTTACTGGGCTTTTCTTGCCAACTGAACACCATTCAGGAAGGACAAATATCCCAGGATTTTGTTGTTGTTGTTGTTATCAGTGTTTTTTCCTCCTGAGCCTAACTGTAAGCATAGTTTACCAGTGAGGTAAGGTCCACGAGCTCCATTTGGCTTTGTTTAAGTGTCCCCTAATGTACAGGACTGCCTGTAAGATATTTACCCATAAAAGAACAATCAAGTTGAAAACCAAGCACTCATCATCAACCAGCTGCCGGTGTAACTTTGCCAGCTGAAGGAACAGAAGCAAAGAAACGTGGCACTCCATCAAGTCTCCACGTCCACGTGTGGATTCCAGAGACCAGTTTGGCACCGCAGTCTTTTCTCCCACATTTGAAATATTCTTAATGGAGCCCAGTAACTGCCAAGGAAGTTGCCCAAGCAACTAACTCACAAGTGCTTCAGGATGTAGAAAGAAAATCAGAATTCCCCCACAGGATGAAAGGGATGGAACCAAGGGAGCTGCGTGGAGGGACGGAGCAAAAATGAAGTACCCCCGCAAAGGAAACATCAGCAAAAACCATTAAAAAACAACAAAACCATACTTTCTCTTTTCCTGTATTCCTTTGGAATCTTAACTGGGATCCTTGGGCTTCTACCATGTGTTCCCCAAAATGGCTAAGTGGTCCAGGAACCCCTCCAGGGGACACGGATCCTAACCTTCCAGTTAGAAACTCACAGGGAGGGGTGATGAAAAAGTTTTCGAAATAGATAGTGGCGCTGGTTGCACAACACTGTGAATGTACGTCATGCCACTAAGCTGTGCACTTAAAAATGGTTAGAATGGCAAATTCTGTTATGTATGTTTTACCATAATTCTAAAAATGAATGTGGGGAAGATCCCACATGCAGCAGAGCAACTAAGCCCGTGCACCACAACTACTTAGCCTGCGCTCTAGAGCCCGCAAGCCACAACTACTGAGTCCACATGCTGCAACTACTGAAGCCCGCCTAGAGCCCGTGCTCTGCAACAAGAGAAGCCACCGCAATGAGCAGCCCACACACCGCAACGAAGAGTAGCCCCCGCTCGCCACAACTAGAGAAAAGCCCGCGTGCAGCAACGAAGACCCAACGCAACCAAAAATAAATAAATAGATAAATTTTTAAAAATAAAAATGAATGTGATATATAAAAAAACATTGAATTGCACACTTTAGATGGGTGAACTGTATGATATCTGAGTAATATCTCAAAAAAGCTGTTTAAAAAAACTTACCAGGGAAACAGGCTGTAGAAAGTGCCTCACTGGGGGGAAGCAGGAGCCTGATATTTATTGAGCACCTATACAGGTGGCTGGTTCTCTCATATTGAAACGGAGCTGGGTTCTGCAGCTGGGGGCTCGTGTCACTTTGCCTCTCTGAGTCTCAGTTCCATCATCTGATGGTGTGGGCCATGACTGCCAAGGGCCCTACCAGCATTTTGGTTCCAGGGATCCGTGTGTGGGCGGCAAAAGGACTCATCATCTGTCACCCAGCATATAAGCACATCCCACTAGGAAGGCAAAACATCAGGGGAGCCACACATGGAAGAAGCAAGTTCAACAACTTCACGACCCAGGTATGGACAGAAGGGGGTCAAGAGCTGTATTAAGACACTTTCTACTCAAAGGACAAAACGGTGATGGTGAAGAAGTACCAAAGAGTCCTGCTCTCCAGTGACTTCTTGGTTCATTCATAAAACAAAGGCTGTGGCCACAGGGGAAAACCTTATGTTCCAGAGCAGCTGAGGATGAAGGGAGGAAACGATGCTTTGACCATCTGTGTAACGCCCAAAGCAGGCTTCCCCAGCACTCGGGGCCGGATAACCGTGGTGGGGCTACCTGTGCCTTGCAGGATGTGGAGCAGCGTCCCTGGCCTCTGCCCACCAGATGCCAGTAGGCTGCCCTTTCCCCACCAGCTGCCACCTCCAGACGCTGCCAAATGTCCCCCTGGGAGGGGGGGGAGCAGAATTGCCCCTGGTTGAGAATCACTGCCAGAGAGAATTTGCTATCTTAAACTTGCAGCTCTTTGTTGAAGCCATGTGACACATGTGGCACTACCCTTCTCACCCACTGCAGTGCAGGCCACCGTGAACTGTCAGCAAACAGACCTTGTCATCACGCTCTGCCTGGGGGATTTTGCAGAAGTGCACACACACTCCTGGCAGCCAACAGCCTCAGAGAATTTCAAATAGCAACTGTACTTGGGTGAAAGGGTTATTCATTAATTCATTCATTCATTAACATATGGCACTTAACCGTATGCCAGGCAAGGAGCCAGGGCAATGTAGTTGAGGACACCCAGTCAGAGACGAACAGACTTAATACAAGACGAAGTGTTGTACAGAAACCTTTGGAGCAGGCCTCAAAAGATGAATAAGGGGTGTGGTAGGCTGAATAATACTCCCCCGCAAAATGTCCACGTACTAGTCCCCAGAACCTGTGAATATGCTACCTTCCATGGCAAAAGGGACTTTGCAGATGTGATTAAGGGTCTTCAGATGGGGAGGGTGTCCTGGATTACCCGGGTGGGCCCAGTATAATACAACAGTCCTTATAAAATGAAGGCAGGACTGTCAGAGTAAGAGAGAAGGAGATGTGAGGACAGAAGCAGAGGTTAGAGTGATGAGGCCACAAGCCAAGGAATGCAGGCTGCCTTTAGAAGCTGGAAAAGGCAAGGAAACGATTTCTCCCCTGGAGCCTCCAGAAGGAAACACATCCCTGCCAACACTTTGATATCATCCCAGTAAAACGCATTTTAGATTCTCTGACTCCCAGAAGTGTAAGATTATAAATTTATGTTGTTTTAAGCCACTGGGTTTGTAGTCATTTATTAAAGCAGGAAGAGGAAACTAATACACGGACACTACAAGGCAGAGAAGACAGTGAAATCCATTCCCCATCAAGAGAATGACATGGAAGAGGCTCAGAGGCCTGAACAAGCATGGAACAGAAAAAGGCAAGGGTGACTGCTCAGCTTCATGAAACCTTTGCTAAGGCATTCAGGATGGAAAGTACCTGCAGAACAGTAAAGGCATGGTGTCAATTCCAGAAACATTTGGGACTTGACTGTCCTTTGGAAGGGGCTGAGATAGGGGGAGGGGGAAGGAAGAAGAGGCAAGGCAATGAGCAGAATACCGATGGAAATGACAGGAAAGGTGGTAATACCCTCAAGGACATGGGGAATAAATGAGTCAAGATGGGTGTTATGGAGGAGAAATGCTGAGCTCAGTTTGCAGCAGGCTCCGTTTGAGATGTCTAGGACACACCTGGGGGAAGTTAGCTAGAAGGTGAAGAATAATAATGAACTCAACCAATCTTAATTTTAGGCTTACCATGAGCCAGGCACAGGGACACAATGACCAAACAAATACAGCTCATGCCCTCCTTAAACGTGGAAGAGAAAGGCAGAAAAATCAGTATCAGAGTGATACACTGAGAGAGACTTGACTGGCCCATTGCTGGCTTGGGAGGTGGAAGGAAGCCATGAGCCAAGCAATGTGGGCAGACTCTAGAAACTGGAAAAAAACAGAAAAGGGGTTCTCCCCTAGGCCTCCAGAAGGAAGGCAGTCCTGCCAACATCTAGATCTTAGCTTGATGAAGCCTTGTTGGACTCTGAACTCCAGAACTTCAAGATAATAAACCTGTGGTGTTTTAGGCACCAAGTTTGTGGTAATTTGTTACAGCAGCAATTGGAAGCTAATACAGGCAACCAGGTATAGAAAATCACAAACAAATATCAAAAACCCTCATAATGCTAATAATATATTTTTAATGCCCCTTGTAAAGATGATGGAGGGGAAAAAAGGGATGATGGGAAAGACCTGTGTGATACTCCAAGTGACTAACACCGAGATGGGCCAGCTAGTGTCACTAATGCCCAGGTGCTGGAGGTGGTCTGGCTTGGACTGGATTCGTGGATGAATCAACACTGAACTGTTCTAGTAACTCCAGGAGAGGTTTGTTCTGAACTAGGAGCACATTTTTCTCCTTCTCTGAGGTCTTATGTCACTTATAACGGCATCTTATTTTACGACCAGAGTGCCCGTGTACCCGCGCCCTCTGGACCTCAGCTTTCTCCTCTGCAAGGCAATGAGGTTCTACACTTGACCTTGACCATGCATCAGAACCCTCTGGAGGGCTCATGAATACACAGATTTCTGGGCTCCACCCTCAGAGTTCCTCACTCAGTGGGTAGAACTGGGGCCAGAGAACTGGTATCTCTAACAGGATCTGGGGAGGCTGAAGCAGCTGACCAGGGGACCACATTCTGAGAACCACAGCATTAGAGACCCTCCTTCTCTCACACTGAAAGGATTCCAGTACTTTGCTGCCCTGCATCTTTCCCATTAAGGGCCGTGCTGCTTCTTGGTTCTCAGCAGCTTGTTCTGTTCCTCTGGATCTATCCCGGGTAGAGCGTGTGAGTTGTCCGTTCTCTGAATGCTGAACAACAGTCCCCAGACTGGAGCTGGCCGATGTTAAGGAAGCCACCCCCGAATATACCTAGACAGCCACTCTCCCCACCCCACCACCTCCTACTCGCTGCCCCCACTCATCACGTACTTGACAAGACCACTCCGTAATCATGTCAGAACATGGACAAAGCAGGAACTTGTCCAAACCACCAAAGTCACCCACCCAACGTCCCGGGGTCCTGGCTCCTAGAAGAGACTGCTGCTTCTTCACCAATCCCAGCCTTTGTCTGGTCTTCCCCGCTTCTCGGGTGAGATGACTAAGACTCCTGATCAGGACTCACCCCTGCTTCCTGACAGCATCCAATCCAGAGCGATGCCCGGCTTCCTTAAACGCTCCCCAAAGCACCAGACACAGGCCCCACTGCTACGTGTGGTCCCTCCTGACCCCCTCTCGCTGTGATGCCCCGCGGGTCCCCATGGTACACGGCTGTTCCACTGCAGGTGCTCCTGAGGAGGGCGGGCAGATGGAGGGCAGTGATGGCTCCTAGCCAACTTGCACATTTCAACTCAAACACAGTCTCCTCAAAGACACTGTCCTTACCCCTCTGCAGCCTAAGTCAGATCCCCCCTCTCTAATGTCCTTTCAGGAGACCTAGCTGGGCTTATAATTACACATCGTTGTAAGTATTGCACTCAAGCCTACCTCTCCCACTAGACTGAGAAGCCCAAGCCGGCAGGTCTGTGTGTGCTGTGCGCCTGCCGCTAGCACAACACTGGGCACAAAGCAGGAGGTCAATAAATATCGGACGGATAGATGGATAAATGGATGAATACTGACCACTGTGTGCAACCGACTTTAAAACAATTACAGGGACTTCCCTGGTGGTGCAGTGGTTAAGAATCCGCCTGCCAATGCAGGGGACACGGGTTCGAGCCCTGGTCCGGGAAGATCCCACATGCCACGGAGCAACTAAGCCCATGCACCACAACTACTGAGCCTGCGCTCTACAGCCCGCAAGCCACAACTACTGAGCCCGTGTGCCACAACTACTGAAGCCCACGCGCCTAGAGCCCATGCTCTGCAACAAGAGAAGCCACCACAATGAGAAGCCCGCACACTGCAACGAAGAGTAGGCCCCGCTCGCCGCAACTAGAGAAAGCCCGCTCGCAGCAACGAAGACCCAACACAGCCAAAAATAAATAAATAAATATATTAAAAACAACAACAACAACAATTACAAATACGAAGGTTAATCAGAGAATGTCAGTAACACAAAAAGAACTGAAGCCGTCCGAGAAGAAACAAGCAAGGTCTGTGCAACCAGGAGGGTAGCAAGGCTTTGCCCCAGCCATGATGGATGGAAGGGGGTAAAGTAAAGGTCATGATTGATAAAGGTGGAGTCTTTTCTTCCATTTCTAACTGGAGCCTGTTTGTGGAGGCAAACATGTTATACTCATTTTAGCTTTAGCTGATTTAGCATAAAGCAGTCTAGCACCACCAATACGATACAGTGCTAACGACAGTCCAAACTTTGTTGTTACTCTGGAATTCTTTAAATGGAAATCCTTCGCTGGGCTTGCAGATCCTCCACGACTCACAAATTTCAGTGGTAATAATATTTGTGCAGTTGTAATTACAAGACCCTTTCCCTGCATCTGGCACTGAAGGCATCTCCCCGCAAACTCAGATGGCACATTCTGACTGGACTTTTGTAAGAGGCCATTTCACAGCTAACTGGCTTCATTTCAGTGTTAGGGATTTGATGCTTTGCAGTTGTTTTTCAGATCAAAGACTATGTAATACAGCTTTACTGTGTTATCCATCAAGGGAAAAATCCTTATCAGACCCGGTAAGAATGGAAGTATATCAAACTGATAAACTGGACAAATCTTCTGAAAACCAAAGAGATATGGGAGACTGGGGAAGGGGGGTGTGCCTGTGTGTACACACACACCTGCTTCAGAAACAGCACTGTTAGGCGTCTCCACTGGAAGACATACAGAATAAATTGTTAAATACCTGTACTTCATCACAAATACACTCCTGAAGATGCTTAAGAAAACAGCACGTGATCTTTAGCCCCCAAACTACTACCAGCATCTCAAATCCCACTCTAAACATTTTAATGAACTAAATGACAGCATCCATTTTACTCTTAGCGCCTCAAAGTATTAACACCTGAAATAAATGAAAATCACTTTTGGTGCCCCCCCCCCTTTGTAATGGTTACAGTAAAAAAGATTAAGCCTGAAAGGACTATAAACTGCAGAAGCACTTTCTAATTTTCCTAGGAGGTTCTTGATAATGAAAACAGTTCAGACTTGAATGATAAACAGGTCTGTTTCTTCTTAAACAGAACTCCGTCCTCTCCCCACTGAGATACAGAAAACAGAGTCCAGCCATGGGAGAAGACATTTGGATCTAACATCTTTTTTGTGTGTGTGCAATCCTTTAGGTGACCCACCCAAAATGAAAGGTGATCAAAACAGCATTTTTGGTTACCTCAGGAGAAACCAATCTGTTGTGAAAGTAATGGGTGATGTTTAAAGTATATACTTTGTTAATGAACTAAATCATCTTATTAGGTGCCAAAGCAAAACAAGAGTGCCAAGCTAAGTGTTTTGCCTTCCACAGAGTAGGAGGGTTTCCTACCTCCTCATTCATTCACTCATTCATTCATTGATTCAATAAATATTTATTTAGGGTCTGCTCTGTGCCATGTACCAAAGAAAACAGTGCTGAGCAAAACAGTGCAACATAGCAATGTCCCCATGGTCATGGAGCTTACAGTAGGAGACAGAAATGTTAAACTCAAATAAATATGTAATACTGCCAATTTTTTTTAAGGAGAAAGGGTAACAGAAAGGAACTGATTTAGACTGGGAGTGGTGCAGGGATCAGAAAAGGGCACTGAGAAAAAAGTGACATTGAAGTTGAGAGGCCGTCAGATCGTCACCACTTTGGAAAAGGAAAACCATTTATGGCAAATGACCACAAATGGGATTTGAACTTTGCCTGTCAACAGCTGACAGGGTTAGACCTCCCCCCTTCCAGTGCATCTGTCTTCACGAGCCTCCCAAGACTGCTGGCTGATCACTGTCTGACTCGCCTACGTAAATCCTATGACCTGAACACAGAAAGGTCTCACTTCATTATGATTTACTATAATCTACAGTCTTCCTATGCTTGGCCTAGAAACACCCTAAAGTAATCTGCCAGAGGCATGAAAACAGACTGGCTGCCAGCAAGAATATTACCTGGGTGAGCCAAACATTAGCCCTGGCAATCTCAAGTCCATTGCCCAATAAAGTGCCAGGTCCTCTGGGCAACGTGGCTCCAATACTCCTGGGTCTATACCAGATGGGACCCAGGGGGCCTAACAGTTAGTTGCCTACTTGGAACTGATCTTCGACCAATAAATCAAGGACTAAATCACCGTTTCCAGTTCCCCAAGCCTGCAGACTTAGAGGATGTGGGAAGTGGCCTTTGAGCATCACCGAGCGGCGAGCTTGCCAGGCTGGAGGAATGCAGGCTGGCAGAGAGGGGGTCAGGGCTGGGAGGAAGAGGGATGCTAAGGGAGGCGGGTCAGGCGCTCCAGACCCGAGGACCGCACGCCAGGCCGGGTACTGGGGCGTTTCCCGCCCCCCCACCACGTCATCCCCCCGCAAAGGCACCCGGCCCCCGGCCGCCCCGAGACCCCGCGATTCCGGCTTCCCCTGCGGCGAGGCCAGGTGGGCACAGCAAGCCCTGCGCAGGGCCGGAGCCCACCAGCTCCCGGTACCTGCGTCCCCAACGCAGAGAAAGGCGCGCCGGGGGCGAAAAAATGGCCAAAACTCTCCCCGCCCACCCGAAAAGCCAACCACACCCCCCGCATCCCTCAGCCCCAGCCGCCCCGGGCCGGCCCCCGCGATCCTCCGCCCAGGCCCCCGCGGGGTTCCCTCGGCGCCGCGCGGGCTCGGCAGGGACGCGGGCGCGAGTGGGAGTGAATGGGGGGTGCGCGACGCAGGCAGGGTGCCCACCGCGGTGTCACCCGCTGGGGCCCTGCTCCCGGGGCGCCCTCCTCGGCTCCGCGGTCCCGGGACAGGCGCGCCGCCCCCAGGCTGAGGTGGGCACCCGGGCGCCCCCCACTCACCCATTGGCGTCGAGCCGGGCCGGGCCGCCGAGGCAGCGTGAAAGTTAGCGGAGGCGGACGCGGGGGTCGGGGCGCCGGGACCCGGGCGCGGGAATCGGGAAGCCGGGATGTGGGCGCGGGGATAGGGACGCGGCGGCGTCTGGGCCGGCTTCTTCCTCAGTAGCGGCGGCCGCGGCGGCTCAGCGCCGCCCGCTGCTGCCTCTGCTGCTGCTGCCGCTGCTGGCCCGGGGCGACTCCTGCTGCTGCTGCATCGCGGCCCGCTGCGCCCGGCTGCGCCGGGTTTCCTGCTCCCCGCTAGTGGAAATTGCGAAAAAAAAAAAAGCGCCGCCCAGCCCAGCGCCCGGCAGCCGCGGCCGCGCCGCCCGCTCTCCCCTCCTCCTCCTCGTCGCCGCCGCCGCCGCCGCCGCCGCCGCCGCCGCCGCCGCCGCCGCCGCCGCCGCCGCCGCCGCCGCCGCCGCCGCCGCCGCCGCCGCCGCCGCCGCCGCCGCGATGCTCCTGCGGCTCCGCCTGCCGGGGACGCGCGGCCGCCGGGGCGGGGGCGGGGCCTGAGGGGCGGGCCCTTCGAGGGGCGGGGCCTTCGGGGGCGGGGCTGGCGCCCGGGGCGTCCCTGTGACTGCTGCGCTCCGGCGCCCCCCTTGCCGCCCAGTGGGGAGGGGCCCAGCTCCGCGAGGCCGCCCCCCACCCTCGGCGGCTCGCCTAACGCCCCGGGAAATGCCGCGAGACTCCTCGAGACCAGAGGAGGGGAGGGAGGGTCGGGGGGGAGGGCGCGTCCGAGTGTAGTGGCACGTGGGAAAGGAGATGGAAGGAGCCGACCCCGAGGGTGCGACGTGAGGTGGAGGACAGGCTGGGGGAGGGGAGACCATGGGAAGGTGAGGGGTCGAACACCTGCTGAGTGATAACAGGTAACCCCGGGGTGTCGAGGCAACCCAGAAGAAGGCTTCACAGAGGGGGCTGTTGGGAAGGAGAAGGGGTTCATCCCATGGAGGGAGAGAAACGCTATTTCCCTTCAGTGCAGCGTGGGAACGGCAGGCCAGGTGCGAGTTCGGCTTGTAGGAGGTGGTGGGATGGAGTTGCAGAAAGAGAAGCGAAGCCGGTGGGCTGCATCGCCCCACACCGACCCTCAGAGGGACCCCTAACCCCGCACGCCAATGCCTGGGTCAGGTGGGTTTCATTGCTCAGCAATCAATGTTCCCAGGCTCTCATGTTCCCAGGAATCCACTGAGGCAGTTCCTCCCCAACAGGAATCATTGTGCCATATTGACCCCCAGACCTGGGCCGGCTACCCTTGAGTGGGCACTAAAATGAAAACGGAATTTGTGGTAATTCACAGGTAACTCACAAGCTCCTTTTGGGGTCCATTCACTACCACACCTTTCACCATACTCTGACAGCCACCACATTCATTTACCGTCTCGTTATTTCCTTTTCCCTTTCCACCATCTGGTGGTAGGAAGAGATAGTGAAATAGATGGGAGACATTCAGGAAGAGAGAAAATAAAGACAATAAAGAAATTAAATTTTTTAAAGAAATTAAATTATTAGCCCCTGAAAAATGGAGGAGGCTGAAGGTTAGTGGATCCACAAGTGACAAATAAAAGCTGACCCCTTACCCAATATACGCTGTCTCCATGCCTCACCTATAATGTTGGGGCAACTCTTGTAAATTGGTTACATCCTGGGATTTCTGCAGAAAGATGTCCTTATAAGTGTTTCATTAGCTTAAAAAAAAAAACCTCAAAGTCAGGGTCTTACCAACAAGAGATCAGTAGCATCATCTTTCTAAATACTTTGTGTGTGTGTCAGAGCAATCTAAACAAGAGACTAATCAAGGGGCAGAAGACCCATCCAACACAGCTCCTGAGAAGGTGGTAGTGACATCACTGACAGACTCCTATGGAAGGGATTAAAGAACATGGAAATTAAGAATCTGAAGCGTTGAAGGCACAGATGAATACTCAGCTAGACTTGCTCCAGGCACCATGGCACCTCACTCATTACATGCCTTGCATATCAGGGCGATGAGACCTCGTGATATATGATCTCAGAGCTGACAAACACTGAAACTCATAGAGCCTGACTAAGGCCCACTGTTACTGGGACTTTTATTCCTTGAACCCCACCCTAAAACAGCAAACTGGTGGCTGAACTCTGTAGGGCAAAAAAACAAAACAACAACAACAAAACATCAGCAGCGTGTCTTATGTCCTGTCTTAATCTAATTCACCTCTGTCCTACTTGGAGAAGACAATCTTCTTTACTTGTTCTCCCAGCTTCACACGGGCAAAGAGATGACCTGAACTTTTGTGTCTTGTTTTGGCTCTGGTCTATTTCAGAACATATGTTTTCCTTCTTGACCCAGAGTCCTGTGTCCCTACTCCTTGATCTGGGTATGCTTCCTACATGGACAAATTTGTCATTTTATCACAGAAGAAAAACTGACAGCGACAATATTTTTGAAAATTCCAGAGCTGTGCTCTCATTTTAATGCCTTAAGTAAACTAAGTTGTATCAGTTCTATCCATAACACTATAGACTTTTTTCATTTTAAATTGCTCTAAATTATAAAGATGGACATTCCTTCCCCTCCACCACCCCCCACTTATTGTTTGGTTCTTCTGAATTATTCCTATTGTCCTTTCATTTCTCCTTTGAGAAACTTTTGCTGACTAGCACAGGAAAGTTAAAATCAAGATTCAAATCCAGCTGCTGACAAGAGTAGATGTATAATTCCTCATCCTGCCTCCCTCTTACAAAAGTATTTTTTAACAGAATAGTTAGTGCACTATTTCAAATTATGTGAATTCATCTCATGAACATGACTAGAGAAATACAATCGTATTTAATACGTATTTAATACATCTTTGTCCCACTGAACTCCCATTTCTACCAGAGTAAATGAGGCATTTGGGGGAATGGAGAGTAGCTGAACTGTCACACTTAAAAATGCCGTCACATGAAAAGGCCCCACTGTGTCACTCAGTGGGGATAACATTTTGGGTGCAGTGGAAGGCATTGAGCCTCTGCCTGTGTAGCGCTCATGGCCTGTCACGCTCTCGCTCTTGGACTTGACATCTGTAATTTGCATGTGATGAATGATAATTTGCTTTGATAACCTTTAATATCATCTTTACATTAATATAAATTACATGCAGAGTGCTTTACAAAAGACAGTCATTATCTGGTGCTTCTGACAAGCTTTATGGAGAAATGTAGAAACCTCATGGTGCCAGAAAATAGAAAGTGATCAATAAAAATGACGGGGCAAATCAAAAGGGCATCAAAACAGCTCCCAAAGGCCAAAGCTGGAACAACCCAAGGAACAAAATAAATAACGATTTTATTGGATTATAACCCAAAGAATAAAAGTCCTGTCCCTATGGATATAAATAAATAACTGACTAAATAAGTAAATACATCAGGGAGAGGGGCCAAGTCTTCCTTACTGAGGAATTCCAATTAATAAATGGAAAGAAATGACGGAAAGAGAAAATCACCATTGAGAACACCACAGTAATGTTTAATGTGGACATGACGCCCCTCAAATTCTCAAATGGGTGGGCGCAGGTTTAAGGAGAAACCCTGCAGACAGCATGTTAAGCAAGCAGTCAAGGCTCCGTGCTCACACTTTTGAGGCAGGCTTTTCCCGCCTTCCTTTGCATCATGCATACTAGGTTAAAGGTCACCTGCCCAGATCAAGCCACAGAGATAACTTCTTGCTCTATCCGGTTGACTCTGCTTGATAACCACTCACAGAATGACCCACTCATTGCCCATTTTATCTTTTTCATTGAATCCTTTGCAATACATCTAAGAAAACTGGTTTTACCAGCTCTACGGAGATAAAAACTAATCAACTCAGAGAAGCAGATCTTTTACAAAACTAAACTATGATTATTTTTACAAAGTTTGTAGGAAAGGCTTGCTTTGTAAAGGAAAACACAAAGGAAGTAAGTAGATGAAATGTGCTCTCCCACCAGACCATAAAACAGGAATAGGTGTTCTTGTTAACAAATCCAAAGAATGCCTGAGTAACTGCCTTCAAAGTTGACCAGTCAGAGGAACTTGCATCTAAAACACACAACAAGAGCCCCAGTGTACAGACTAACTTGCCAAGAACATTTTCCATCGTTTTCACAGCACTGCTTTATCTAAGAAAATAGGAAATTGGGAGAACAGTCCTAGGAGATTAACAAGCAATATGGTTTCTACTATTTTCTACCTACTCTACCTGGCCTCCTTCCCCCCAAGATTACAAGGGGTCCTGTGCAAAGAAGGGCATTTTCACAATTAAAAAGTGAATCAAGTCATAGTCCCAAAAAACTTCCAAAAGCATTGGACATTAATTTAAGATCATGTGTGTGAAATATGCATTGTGATAAATATACACAACTTTAAATAGAGTAATTGGCGTTTAACATCAGAATAAACCATCCCGACAGGCCAGTTTTTTTAAATAGGAGCTAATCAACAATAGGGGGCTTTATGCCATTTGCAGCAACATGGATGGACCTAGATATTGTCATACTGAGTGATGTAAGTCAGACAGAGAAAAACAAATATATGCGGATTCCAAAAAAAAAATGATAACAAATGAACTTATTTACAAAACAGAAACAGACTCACAGACTTAGAGAATGAACTTATGGTTACCAGAGGGGAAGGCTGGGGGGCAGGGAGGGATAAACTGGGAGTTTGGGATTGACATGTACACACTGCTATATTTAAAATAGATAACCAAAAAGGACCTACTGTATAGCACAGGGAACTCTGCTCAATATTATGTAACAACCTAAATGGGAAAAGAATTTGAAAAAGAATAGATATATGTATATGTATAACTGAATCACTTTGCTGTACACCTGAAACTAACACAACATGGTTAAAATCAACTACACTCCAATATAAAATAAAAAGTTAAAGAAAAAACCAATAGGGGGGTTTTGATCTTACCAGTAACGAAGATTTAAAAGTAGGGATTGCTCAGAGGCCCCATCACAGACTGGTGTTCTATTGGAGCCCCGGCACTCCAGACAGAGGGAAGGACGTGTGAGAATGCTCAGAGTCTGGGGAACAGATGATCTTGCAAGGCAGCTTGTGTGGAAAGGGCGGGAGTGTGGCCAAAAGTCTGACTGGAGGAGGTCTCTGCGCCAGGCCCAGTGTGAACAAGACCCTGCCGGCCATGGGAGGAGCACAGGTTTCCAAGCAGACCGATTTCAGGAAGGTAACTGGCCAGCCCGCAGAAGCGGGGCTGGAGGAAGGAGAGCCTGAAAATAGGAGGCCATGGACAAGCCAGAGATATTAAAGGCAAGAAATGTGATGGCGTTGACACTGACTGCAAGGAGAGGTCACATTCTAGAGTTGTTTGGGAACCACATTTGACAGATCTGGTGAGGCAGTGGATTTGAGGAGAGGGTAGGGAACACAGATGGAGGATTTGAAAGAAAGATTTTGTTAGCTGGTTTGGAAGCTGAGTAGACGGAGAGATCAATCAAGTGGAGGAGGAAGCCATTGGGGGGTGGGGAGGAGATACTGAGTTCAAATTTGAATCTTCTTAAGAGTGAATACAAAAGGGAATGAAGCAGTGATCCACGCTACAGCATGGATAATCCTTGAAAACCTGATGCTAATTGAAAGAAGCCAGATATAAAAGGACACATAATCATGTGATTCTGTTAACATGAAATGTCCAGAACAGGCAAATCTAAAGAGACAGAAAGATGATAAGGGGCTGGGGGAGGGGACTGGGGGAATTGGGGAGTAACTGCTAATGGGTACAGAGTTTCCTTTGGGAGTAACAAAAACGTTTTAAAATTGATTGTGGTCATAGTTGCACAACTCTAGGAAGATACTAGAAAACTGTTAGATTATATACCTTAAAATAGGTGAATTGATAGTATGTGAACTATATCTCAACAAAGACTGTTATATATTTGAAAAGAGTGGGACTTCCCTGGCGGTCCAGTGGTTAAGACTCTGTGCTTCCACTGCAGGGGGCTCAGGTTCGATCCCTGGTCTGGGAACTAAGATCCCCACATGTCACTTGGTGTGGCCAATAAATAAATAAATAAATAAAATAAAAGAGTAATAATGGGGGCAGAGTTTCAGTTTGGGAAGATGAGAAAGTTCCAGAGATGGATGGAACAATGTGAATGTACAGTACATTCACATTGTTCCATCTGAACTATGCACTTAAAGATGGTTGCAATGGTAAATTTTATGTTTATCTTACCACAATAAAAAAAAGAGAGAGTTACTGCATTTGCGGGGCCTGGTGGGGATGGTTTTCCCTGTGTTTTGCCCCCTCCATTAACAGCCCCACATTACTTCCCAAACAGGACATCAGTATTGCAATAACCGCTACCCCATCACCCTCAGTGTCACCTCTTCAGGATTCAAGAGAAACCACAGCCAGTGACCTGAGCTGAGGGTGATGAGCCACGGCCACACCCCGGGTTGTGAACACAGCCAACCCAGATGGGTCCTCAAGTCCCAGACACCACAGGACTTAATTGAAAAGCCTCTGAACCAGGCGCCCAGTTACAGGTGTACCTCGTTTTATTGCACTTTGCTTTATTGCGCTTCACAGATACTGCATTTCTTACAAATTGAAGGTCTGTGGCAACCCTGCCTCGAGCAAGCCCATTTACCCCCTATTCCCAACAGCATTTGCTCACTTCATGTCTCTGTGTCATGTCTGTGTAATTCTCACAGTATGTGAAACTTTTCCATTATTATTATACTTATTATGGTGATCTTTGATGTTACTAGGACTTGCTGGAGGCTGACGGTTAGCATTTTTTAGCAATAATGCGATAGCACACTTAATAGACTACAGTATAGTGTAAACGTAAGTTTTATATGCACTAGGAAACCAAAAAATGTCTGTGACTCATTTGATTGCGATATTTGCCTTATTGCTGTGGTCTGGAACCCAACCGGCAATATCTCTGAGGTCTGCCTGTAATAAGGTAGCGTGAAACCCTTTTCTGGCACAACTTCTTGTTATATAGAGCCAGTCAAATCAAGTTCCTCTCCTCAAAAATAATTACAGGCCAGCCGGAGGCAAAAGTGGGAAGTAAATCAAGTTCATCTTTGTTTGGCTTTTTGTCTGTTTGTTTCTACTTTTTTCACTTTTTTATTTAAGTATAGTTGGTTTACAATGTTGGGTTACTTTCAGGTATACAGCAAAGTGATTCAGTTATATATATATATTTTTTCAGATTATTTTCCATTATAGATTATTACAAGGTACTGAACATAGTTCTCTGTGCGATACAGTAGACCCTTGTCATTTATCTATTTTATGTATAGTAGTTTGTATCTGTTAACCCCATACTCCTAATTTGTCCCTCCCCCCCCCCCCCCGCTTCCCCTTTGGTTACCATAAGCTTGTTTTCTATATCTTTGAGTCTGTTTCTGTAAGTGGTGTTGGGAAAGCTGGACAGCCTCATGTAAATCAATGATATTAGAACACTCCCTCACACCATATACAAAAATAAACTCAAAATGGTTTAAAAACCTAAATTTAAGACATGACACCATAAAACTCCCAGAAGAGAACATAGGCAAAACATTCACCGATGTAAATCGTAGCAATATTTTCTTAGATCAGTCTCCCAAGGCAAAAGAAATAAAAGCAAAAATAAACAAATGGGACCTAATCAAACTTAAAAGCTTTTGCACAGCAAAGGAAACCATCAAGAAAACAAAAAGCCAACCCATGGAACGGATGAAAATATTTGCAAATGATGCAAATTTCCAAAATATACAAACAGCTCACACAACTCAATATTGAAAAACACAACCCAATCAAAAAATGGGCAGAAGACCTAAATAGACATTTCTCCAAAGAAGACATACAGACGGCACATGAAAAAAATAATCGCTAATTATTAGAGAAATGCAAATCAAAACCACAATGAGGTACAACCTCACATGGGTCAAAATGGCCATCATGAAAAAGTCCACAAATAATACATGCTGGAGAGGGTGTGGAGGGACTGCACTGTAAGTTGGAATGTAAATTGGTGCAGCCACTATGGAGAACAGCATGGAGGTTCCTCAAAACACTAAAGATAGAGCTACTATGATTCAGCAATCCCACTCCTGGGCATATATCCGGAAATGAAAACTCTAATTTGAAAAGATACATGTGGGACTTCCCTGGTGGCGCAGTGGTTAAGAATCCGCCTGCCAATGCAGGGGACACGGGTTTGAGCCCTGATCCAGGAAGATCCCACATGCCGCAGAGCAACTAAGCCAGTGCGCCACAACTACAGAGCCTGTGCTCTAGAGCCCATGAGCCACAACTACTGAGCCTGTGTGCCACAACTACTGAAGCCTGCACACTTAGAGCCCGTGCTCTGCAACAAGAGAAGCCCCCGCTCACTGCAACTAGAGAAAAGCCCACGCGCAGCAACGAAGACCCAATGCAGACAAAAATAAATAAATAAATTTATAAAAAAAAAAAGATACATGCACCCTAATGTTTGTAGCAGCACTAGTTACAATAGCCAAGACATGGAAACAACCCAAGTGCCCATCAACAGACAACTGGTTTAAGAAGATGTGAAGAAAAAAAAAAAAAAAATATATATATATATATAATGGAATGGAATACTACTCAGCCATAAAAAAAATGAAATAACGCCATTTGCAGCAACATGAATGGACCTAGAAATTATCATACTAAGTGAAGTAAGTCAGACAAAGACAAATATTATATCACTTATATGTGGAATCTAAAAAAATAAGACAAATGAGTCTATGTACATGTTTGTTTGGCTTTGAGTCCCCTGTTGAAGTTTTTTTCCCTGGGCTGCAGGGGTTCTTAAGTGTGGTCCCCAGAGCAGCAGCTGCTACAGCGGCACGTGGGAACTTAGCAATGTACACTGTGGACCCCTCCCCAGGCCTTTTGAATCTGGAACTCTGTGGGGGCCCCAGTGATCCAAGTTTGAACCAGCCCTCCAGGGAATTCTGATCCAGCTCAAGTGTGAGAACCTCGCTGGACCTCAGCTCCCTGGAGCCCAGCTGACCTGTGTGGTCATCTGACAAACTGGTTGATCCTTGAAAAGGGTCTCAAGGGAGCTACCAGCGACACACACCTCTGAGTCGGGAAAACGGATTTGGTGTTTATTATCATTACAAAAGTAGTAACTGTTCATTATTTTTTTTAAATTTTTAAAAATAAAAGATATAGTATAGAAGGTGAAAATCTTCCGTAAGTTCACAATTATTGGTTATTACAGAGATAACTGATAATCACTATTAACTTCTGATGGAATATTCCTTCAGGCATTTTCTAAATGTGTAATGATACTAAGATATATGAAGATTTCCACACACTATAATTGTATTTTTTTTTTTTTTTTTTTGGTTTGTGACTCTCTTTGGTGCTCTAATGATAGAAAATGAGAACCTTGGGGAGGAAGGACTTTTGTCTTGGAGGATTCCCAAAACACCTTTTCCTTTTCTCATAAATTCGATTGTGAAATATTAAACCTGTCTGGAACAGAACTTTTTGAGAACATATTTCATAACCTTCTGGGAATAAATTAGAATTCCTGATAAAAATGCTTAAGGAATTCTCTGACGCTCTTTAATGAGGCAAAGCTCTTTACAGGGAAACTAGCTACCTCCCCAGCCACCCACCCTCTCAGCTGACCTCAGGTCGTAAGTGTAGTGATCTTTAGCCTGACATTCTTCCTCCCCCACCCCACCCCGCATGATCTAAGGACGATCATCTATCTAACCAGTTGCTTCCCAGAAAATGTCCTGAACAAAAGGGAATCTTTAAAGGAACATTGCCATGTGTTCATAATTAAATTTTTGGAGAAGTTTTATATACGCCTCAGTCTTTCCTAACTGTAAACAACACCAGTAGCCTATCAAGTAGAGACCAGACCTTTTCTCAGCGGCCAAATAAAGGAGTAAAAAGGTTCAACCTTACACAAAAACACAGTGTGTTACCTATCTTTTGAAAATCTACCTTAAGATAATCACTACCGTTTATGGAGAAGCAGGGAGCTCTGATACTCTTCTATCCTCTTTTACATTCTCATGACAACAGCGTAAGATGTTACTATCCCTGTTTTACAAGTGAGGAGACTGAAGTTCAGAGAAGCTAAATGCCCCATGTCCCTCAGCAGGGAGGTCTGGCAATGTAAAGACAGCTGTGTCTGATCCCATTAGAAACTACAGAGTTGTCTGAAGTTGAACAAAGCGATCCAATTTTTTTCATGGTTTAAAATTCCTATTCAGTGGCCTTAATATAAAATGTAAATGGATCCTTAAGAGTGTTTTGCTTGGTATGAAATTTGTGTATATACAAAATGTTTATGACATAACACCAAGTGATAAAACACAGAATACATATCTTCACATACCCTATACTTAAAATTGCCTTTTAACTTAGAAAATACATTAAAAACTAGGGCAGCAAATACTCCAAAAGGTTAAAAGGCCATCTTGGAATCACGTGGCTGTATTTGGTCATTTTTCCTTCTATTTTCTGAACCAGCAGAGGATGGGGGCGCAGCCACTGGCCTGGGAATGAACGATTCAGGCTTTACCCAGGACTAACTGGCTCACGGTCTTGGGAGCTTTCTGAACCTTTCTGTGCCTCAGGTTCCTCACCTGGAAAATGGATTGGCCTGAGGCTATAATGGACTAATGCTTGCAAAGTGCTTAGCTAGTGTCTGGCACTATTCCAGATTTTCTTTAATGAGCATCATTTTAGTAACAAAAAAGGTTGCTTTTAAAGGTTGTTATACTTTTACGATTTCATAGTTTTCCTTATTTGAATATCTTAGAATAAATAATGACTATAATTGAACAAATAAACATTCCAAAATTATTATTACAGGACCTTAAAGTGAGCATCTAATTTGACAATTTGTAGCAGTCTTAAGAAATACGCGCTTCTGGTTCATCCAAGCACACTGGCTACATGTGTCACCATCTTTCCCTCTCAAATCCCAGGAAAATGATGACAAAGGAATAAAGAAGGACTCCACCCACAAGGACAAGGAGAACAGGAGAGGAAACAGCACAGGACTAGACATTTCAAGGCGCTGCTGGGGTTCAAACAGCAGCCTGGGAGGGGTATCAGGCTTAGCAGGAAGCTGCCAAATAGAGGTCTTCAGCGGACCCCAGGAAGCAAGCACCTTGGATGAGCAGAATTCAGGCGAGAGTGTCGCCGTCTGCACACTGAGTGGCTGGACCCTCGGTCCTCTCCTGACCCTGACCCGCTAGACAGTAACCCCGACAGGATCCAGTTCCTGGAACCCTAGTGACCAAGCCTGGCGCTCCTCCCTGCCATGGGTGGGGAATGGGAGGCTCCTTCTCCAGAAAACCAAAGGGGCCTAGAGGAAAGATCCCCGGGTGCAGATGTGCAAGAAAATGAAACCTAACACTAGTTCCCTGGAGGTTGTGGAAACCAGACACGTGGGCGGTTGGGATTCACAGCGGCTTCCCGTTAAGCTTTTGAGAACACTTTGCCACTGTAAACTGGGGCGATTGGTGGGAGAATCTTCTCAGAGATTCTTGAGAATTGCCGCAGCATCCAATTCTGGAGCTTTGGGCCAAGGCGTTCAAGTGTCACCTCTTCTGACCTTTTGGGCAGCAACTCTGACCTCTATCCTCACCACCCACTCCAGCTCTTCCAACCCCCAAGCAAGCCCCTAATTCTACATTCGACTTCTTATACCTGAAACATGCAGAGTGGCTTCTGTTCTCCTAACAGACCCAGACTGATACAGGCTGTGCAGGAGGCCTTCCTCTTCCATCCTTGGTCCTCCTCCAGCCCACTCTGGGCACTGGAAGTATGGATGGCTTTGTGTCAAGTTCATCCACTGGACGGCACTGGCAGGGATGAACAGCAGGAGGAGAGAGAAGTCAGGACATATAGTCCCTTCACGCCCTCCCTTCCGTGTCACCGACTGGCTGTGTTCTTGTGCTGAAGACCACAGCTCCTGCCCCCTGCCCTCCCGTGTGGAGACCCTCGGGGAGTTCCAAACATGACTCCCTCCTTCTGCCCTTTGGGCCACAGCATACTGATCTAATCTTTGCTCTTTCCCCTGAACCCTGCCCACATCTTCATAAATGATCCCTTATTAAACCTTTCTCCATGGCCCAGTTTAAGTGCAGCATCTGTTTCCTGCCAGGCCGCAACTGACACACTGCTCCATCACCCCTCACCAGAGCCCCTGCCAGGCTCACAGGATGGCCAAAAGGCTTGTAGGTGTCTTGGTGTTCAATACCAACGCTCAAAGGTCACCAGACATTTGAGAAATATTTCCATGTGAAGGAAAGCGACAAATACATACCAAAAAGAGGAACTAAGGGAAAAAAATAAGTATATAGGGAACAAAAGAAGAATTCATCAAAAACCAAACACTAAAAGGTTGAAACAACCTAAGTGCCCATCAACAGATGAATGGATAAAGAAGATGCAGTATGTGTGTGTATATATATATATATATATATATATATATACACACACACACACACACACACACACACACACACACAATGGAATACTATTCAGCCAGAATAAAGAATGAAATCTTGCCATTTGTGACAACATGGATGGGACACCTTGAGGGTATTATGCTAAGTGAAATAAGTCAGACAGAGAAAGACAAATACAGTATGATTTAACTGATATGTGGAATCTAAAAAAAGAAAAGAAAAACAAAATAAGTGAACTAAACCCAAACCAAAACAAACACTTAGATACAGAAAACAGAGTAGTGGTTACCAGAGTGGGAGGGGGGGAGGGTGAAATGGGTAAAGGGGGTCAACTGTATGGTGATCCATGGAGCACGTTGTAGGGTATACACAAGTCGAAATACAATGTTGTACACATGAAACTTATATAATGTTATAAACTAATGTTACCTCAATTAAAATGTTTTTAATAAAATAAAATAAATACTATATAAGGAGGAAAAAAAACCAAACACTAAAAGAGTCTCAAAATGTGAAGAGACGATATTATATCCATGAAACAAGGACAGGACACAAAGAAAAATAGAAAGAGAGAGAGAGAAAGAGGGAGATAAAGAGAGAAAGGGAGGGGGGAGGAGGGGGAAGAGGAGGCAAAGTTGTTGCAATCAAGAGGATGAGAAAGATCTTGGAATACAAAATATTATAGCCAAAATTTAAAAAGCTGAATAAAAGAGTTGTTATATAAAGTCAAGGAAATTTCCCAGGAGGTAAAATAAAAGACAGTGAAATAGAAAATAGAACAGAAGGGATAGGAAATATAGAGGATCATTCCAGAAGGTCAAATATCCAACTTATATGTAGTCCAGGAAAAAAGTAAATAAATGGAAGGACTGAAATTATCAAATTAATAATTTTAAAAAAGACCCTAAATTGAAGGCCAATTGTCTCCACCAGGTGTCCAAGACAATGAATAAAAAAAGATTCACACCAAGACATAGTCTCATGAAATTCAGAATACCAGTGATAAATCCTAAAATCTTCCGGAGAGAACAAGCAAGTTGCTTAACAAAGGGATTGGGGATCAGGATAGTATGAGACGTCTCAATCAGGTCTCTAGAAGTTGGGAGATAACAGAGCAATACCTTCCACATTCTGAGAGTTAATGACCCTCAACCTAGAATTCTACACTCAACCAAACCATCAATCAAATATGAAAGTGGAAGAATGACACTTCCAGACATGCGAGGACTCCAAATGCATGCCTCCCATGTACTCTTCCTTCAGAAACGTCAGAAGGATGTGCCCCAGCAGAGAAAGGAGTACACTAAGAATACGGAAGACACGAGACCCAGGAAACTAAGGGTGCCACCCAAGAGAGCAGTGACAGGACGATCCCTGGATGACGCTGTGTAGCAAGGCCAGAGGGCAATCGGTTCAGCTGAAACAACATGGAGAGCTCGAGGAGGGAGTTCTGATTTCATTGACTATGTGGAACATGTTATTCATAACCTTTGGCAGATCTGGTGGACGACGTGGTAGGGAGAATAATGCCCCCACCACCACCAAAGATGCCCACATCCTAATTCCCGGAACCTGTAAATATGTTAGGTTAGATGGAAAAGAGAAATTAAGGTTGCAGATGGAATTAACGTTGCCCATCAGCCAACCTCGGGAAGGGGCGAGGAGGCTGGATTATCCAGGTGGGCCCAATGTAATCACAAAGGTCCTTAAATATGCAACAGGGAGGCAGAAAAAGAGTCAGAGTGGTGCAGCGTGAGAAAGACAGGACCAGCTGTAACCAACTTGGAAGATGGAAGGGGCCAAGGAATGCAGGCAACCTTTGAAAGCTGGAAAAACAAGGGAATGGCTTTTCCCCTAGAGCTTCCAGAAGGAATGCAGCCCTGCCAACACCTTGATTTTAGCCCAGTGAGACCCATTTTAGACTTCTGGCCTTATTACAGCAGCAATAGGAAACTAATACAGAGGATTTGAATGAGGCCTAAAAACTAAGCAAATAAGAAAGTCAAGACAGTTATTAACATCAGGAGAAACAAGTTGTAAAAAAAAAAGGAAAACAATCTATAGTATAAACTATGTGGTTCATTTAACAAACAATACGTGGTCATAAAATGTAAAGCAATTTATATATTAACCAAAAAATATGATAATAATATAGTGGGTGACTTTGGGGTGGGAAGTTGGGAAGAGTAATGGAGGTGATTCTAAGAGGAGCTCAATAGATAGTGCCTAAAATTAATGTCAAGAAATAGCAGTATAGGCATGTTATTTATTTATTTATTTTTTGCTGCATTGGGTCTTCACTGATGCACGCGGGCTTTCTCTAGTTGCGGCAAGCAGGGGCTACTCCTCGTTGCAGTGCATGGGCTTCTCATTGCGGTGGCTTCTCTTGTTGTGGAGCATGGGCTCTAGACGGGCGGGCTTCAGTAGTTGTGGCACACGGGCTCAGTAGTTGTGGCTCGTGGGCTCTAGAGCACAGGCTCAGTAGTTGTGGCACACGGGCTTAGTTGCTCCGTGGCATGTGGGTTCTTCCCGGACCAGGGCTCAAACCCGTGTCCCCTGCATTGGCAGGTGGATTCTTAACCACTGCCCCACCAGGGAAGCCCAGGTATGTTATTTAGATATAGGGAGGTAAATCCAGAAGACAGAGGTGTAAGATTTGAAAGTGGATCCCCCTGGGGAATGGAACTGAGGAATACAAGGGAGGAAAGCAGGGGTCCACTCATAGCGAGAGAAGCCTTATTTAGGACAGTTGTTTACACTGTGTGTAGAGCACTTTCCCGTCCCCACTGTAACAAATTATTACGAACGGAGTGGCTTAAAGCAACACAAATTTATTATCTTACCATTCCCGAAGTCAGAAGTCCAAAATGGGGGTCACTGGGCTGAAATCAAGGTGTTGGCCTGGCTGAACTCCCTCCAGAGGCTCTACGGGAGAACCCATTTCCTTGCCTTTTCCAGTTCTAGAGACTTGAGGCTGCTGGCGTTTCGGAGTTTGTGGCCCTTTTCCCGTCAGCAATTACATCTCTCTGAACTCTGCTTCCATCATCACAGCTCCTTCTGTAACTACCTTGTCTCCCCGTTTTGCTAATAAAACCCCTTGTGATTTTATTGGCCCACCTGGATAATCCAGAACAATCTCCCCAGTGCAAGATCATTAACTTAATCACACCTGCAAATTTCCTTTTGCCAGGTAACATAGTCACACTTTCCAGGGATGAGGACGTGGACATCTTTGGTGGAGTGGCATTATTATGCTTACCCCAATGCGTCTCTGTTACTTTAAAAAAAATTTTTGTTTTTGGCCACGTGGCTGGCGGGATCTTAGTTCCCCAACCAGGGATGGAACCCGTGCCCCCTGCAGTGGAAGTGCCAAGTCCTAACCACAGGACCACCTGGGAATTCCCTAAAAATATTTTTTAAAACATGCACTCTTTGACCCAACAATTCTCCTTCTAGGAATTAATGCTAGTGAAATAATTAGTCATATGTACAGAAATTTATGTTCATAGACACTGTTCATGATGCTGAAAAATTATAAACAAATACATGTTCATGATAAAAAGGTTTAAGGTACAGCTATAAAGACTACTATGTAGCCATTAACTATCATGCTATAGAGCTTTATGATGAATAGCAAAAGATGTTCACTGTATGTTGTGAAAAAAGAAAAAGACAAAATAGTAAGTTCACTACTATCTAATTTTTATTTTTTAAAAGTGTGGGTGTACTATGTGTAGAAAAATGTGTTTTTGTTATGTATGTATGTATGTAAATATGTGTGTGTGAGTTTATGTAGGGAGAGACAGATACAGAGAGAGTAGGAAAATGTGAGTGTGAGTGTGTGTGTGTGCACGCACAGTGGATATATATGTGCCAAAGGCCCACAGGACTGAGACCAAACTGTTAACTCTGGTTACCACTGAGTGGTAGGAATACATACAATAAATTTTCATTTTCTTCTTCATGCCTTCTCCTACTTTCTAGGATATTGTCCCCCATCAAGCATGCATTACTCTTAAAACCAGAAAAAAAGTTATTTTCATTTTGCATAAATAACTTTTTTTTTTTTTTTAAATTTATTTATTTATTTATTTATTTTTATTTTTGGCTGTGTTGGGTCTTCGGTTCGTGCGAGGGCTTTCTCCAGTTACGGCAAGTGGGGGCCACTCTTCATCGCGGTGCGGGGACCGCTCTTCATCGCGTTGCGCGGGCCTTTCACCATCGCGGCCCCTCCCGTTGCGGGGCACAGGCTCCAGACGCGCAGGCTCAGCAGTTGTGGCTCACGGGCCCAGCCGCTCCGCGGCATGTGGGATCTTCCCAGACCAGGGCTCGAACCCGTGTCCCCTGCATTAGCAGGCAGATTCTCAACCACTGCGCCACCAGGGAAGCCCATAAATAACTTTTAAAATGAGCATCTGAGGCGCTAGAGACTAACTATAGCAACAGCTGTGACCAAAGATTACACATGTAGCAATTAGCACAGCTAAGAAAAGATGTCAACAACCTTTATTAACATTCTCCAAACATGGTTTAGCTATCCATGCTCTAGGAGTATGTTGAAGCCATGACTATAAATCTCCATATATTGTTCTCTTTCAAATCTTGTTTTATGCTAAGGTCTGCTAGGCTAGAACATCTTAGTGGGCACTGAGTCTCAACTGGTTTCCAGGCCACAGTCGAAAAAACAGCTCGATTCCCTTCCTTGCCCATTAGGTGGGGCAAGAAAGCTTTAGAAGAGTCCCTACCAGCTAAAACATGAACAGGAAGAGACCAAACTGAAGAAAAACACTGGTACAAGGGCTCAGAAGTCATCTCTGTCCATTTGGGAGGCATGTGTGCTAAAATTTTTCAAGGATGAAAACTATTTCCAGAGAGTTTTCTAGAGAATACCAAATTGGGAGTCTGTAAAATGTGTTTCAGTACCTGAAGATCATACCAGCTACCAAAACAAAACAGAAACACTCACAGACATAGAGAACAAACTAGTGGGGTTACCAGTGGAGAGAGGAAGTATGGAGATAGAGGTAGAGTATTAAGAGACACAAACTATTATGTATAAAATAAATAAGCAGCAAGGATATATTGTACAACACAGGGAAATAGAGCCATTATTTTGTAATAACTTTAAATGTAGTATAATCTATAAAAATGTTGAATCACCATGTTATACACCTGAAACTATTATCGTAAATCAACTGTACTTCTAATTAATTAGTTAATTAAAATATCTCTGGTTGAAATGCAAATTGAAACAACACTGAGATAGCACGTTTATGGATCAGACTGGCAAAAATTCAAAGCTTGTCAACACACTCCACTGGCCAGGCTGTGGGAAATTCCAACTGGTACAACTCCTGTGGAGAAGAGCGGGCAGTATCTAAGAATATTCCGTATACAGTTTACCGTCCCGCCCAACAATCTCACTTCTTGCAATTTACCCTGAAGATTCACCTCCAACAAGATGAAAATAAATATGCACAAGGTTATTGATTACAGCATTATTTGTAATTGCAAAATATCAGAGACTACCGAAATGTCTGAACACGAGTGTGGTTGACTAATGGCATAGGGACAAGTGGAGGACTGCAGCTGTAAAGAAGGAGGAGGACAACCTCACAAAGTGACAGGGAGTGACTTCCAGGATTTCTTAAGTGAAAAGAGCCAAGTGCAAAAGAGGATATAAAAGATGCTTCCTTCTGCGTAAGGAAAAAGGGGAAGTAAGAAAACATACATGTATCTGCTTGTCATTCCCAAAAACACAGGCAGGAGAAGCCGGAAGTTGGTCACCTACAAGGAGTGGGAGGGAACGTTGTTGAAGGAATATGGGACGGAGTGACACTTCCCTTAGTGTGTCCTTCTGTATAGTTTTGATTTGTGGGAGTATGTTAATATTCTATATATTCAAAAAATCAAATCAAATGAACAAGGATGAAAAGGGAAAAAGCCAAAATTGAAAGCAAATTGAAAAAAAAAAAACCCAACTGTATTTCAAATGATGTTCCTTGTATTATCCTTGCAACTTTTCTGCAAGTGTATTTCCAAATAAAAAAGTTTTAGATAGATGGAGAGACAATTGGTTGAAATGTGTGATAATGCCACTTCACACCTACTAGAATGGCTAAAAACACAAACAAAATGACAGGCTGGCAAGGACGTTGAGCCACTGGAACTCTCATACTTTGCTGGCGAGAGTGTAAAATGATACAGCTACTTAGAAAAACAGTTTGGTCATTTCTTATCATGTTAAACATATACTTACCATTTGACCCGACAATCTCACTTCTAGGCATTTACCCAATTGAAATAAAAAGATATGCTTACAGTAAAGACCTGTACTTAATCTGTAATTGCCAAAAGGTAGAAGGAACAAATGCTCATCAAGTAGCGAGTGGATAAGTAAATTATGGTACATCCAGACAATGTAATACTACTTAGCAATAAAAAGGAATGAATTAGTGAGATATATACAACAACAAGGATGAATCATAAAAGCATTATGTTAACTGAAATAAGTCAGACACAACAGGCCACATACTGCATGATTCCATTGATATGGCATATTGGAAAAGGTAGAATTATAGGGATAGAAAACACATCCATGTTTGCTTGGGGTGGGAGAGGAGACTGCCCACAAAGGGGCACAAAGGAACTTCGGGTGGCAATAAAAGTATTTTATATTTTGACTGTTGTGGTGATTAAATGACTGTATAGGTTTGTCAAAACTATTGAACTGTATGCCTTAAAAGGGTGAATTTTAGGGACTTCCCTGGCTGTCCAGTGGTTAAGACTCCGCGCTTCCAATGCGGGGGCGGGGGGGTGGGGTTGATCCCTGGTTGGGGAACTAGGATCCCACATGCCGTGCGGCATGGCCAAAAAATTTTTTAAAAAAAGGTTAATGTTACTGTATATGTCATACCTTAGTACCCCTGACTTTAAGAAAGAAACTCTGCCTGGGTCTGAATCCCATCTCTGGCACTTATTAGCTGGTGACCTTGGGCAAATTACTTACCTCCTCTGTGCCTCAGTTTCCTAATGGAGACAATAATAGTACCTACCTCATAGTCTTTCTGTGAAGATGAAATGAGTTAATACATGGAGAGTGCTAGGACATTGCTTGACACAGAGTAAGTGCTTAGTACTTGGGAGCTCTTTTTTTTTTTTTGGCTGCGTTGTGTCTTCGTTGCTGCACGCAGGCTTTCTCTAGTTGCAGCGAGCGGGGGCTACTCTTCGTTGCGGTGCCGGCTTCTCATTGCGGTGACTTCTCTTGTTGTGGAACATGGGCTCTAGGCGCGTGGGCTTCAGTAGTTGTGGCACGGGGGCTCAGTAGTTGTGGCGCACGGGCTGAGTTGCTCCACGGCATGTGGGATCTTCCCGGACCAGGGCTCGAACCCATGTCCCCCTGCATTGGCAGGCGGATTCTTAACCACTGCGCCACCAGAGAAGCCCGTGAGCTCTTATTCTTAGGGTCAGAACAGACGAGTCTGAGTCTGAAAGCTTGGCTGCCAGTTCCACCACTCAGTAACTACATAAGCTTGGCAAAGTCATTTAACCTCTGGTAATCTCAAAGTTGTGGCAATGTTACCCCCCACCTGCCTTGCACACCACACTGGGTATTTACAAAGATCAGATGGGATAAAGGTGAGATCAAGTAATGGCTTGGTCATTCAACGATAGATTTTTTTTTTTCTCCAAAAATTGGAGAAAGCAGCATCTGAGAGGACTGCCTGGATTCTGAGTCTCTCTGTGAATCCAGGGGCTGTTAACCGAGATCATGAACAGAGGAAAAACACTTTTGGGGTTCATTTCAGTTTCAGACAGGATGAGTTTGAGATAGCTGTAGGACACTCAGGTGGAAATTTCTACGTGACAAATGGAAGTAAGTGTGTAGAGCTTGGGGAGAGAGGTCAGGGGTAGAGATAACTTTTTTTTAAAACATTAATGAACACATGATATCAAAAGACATGTATATAAATTAAATCATCCAAGAAAAATGTGGAGGGAGAGAAGAGAGCCAGGGAACGGGCCCTCAGGATCACCAGCACAAGGGGGCAGACAGAGGGTGAGAGGCCTCAGAGGAGACAGAGAAGAGAGGCCCAGGGGAGAAGGCCGGGAAGGGAAGAGAAAAGAATTGAATTCAACAAACACCAAAACAGCTGGGGGCTCTGGAAGACAGACAAAAATGAATGAAAACAAAGCAAAGGTGATGGAAAGAGTCAACAATTGAAAAAAGAGCCCAGATAGCCAGGTGCTGCCCTGAGGGTTGGGAGGTTTGGACAGAGCTTCAGAAAACAGAGATGGTGGAAGGGGAAAATTATCATAGAATGGAAGGATCTAAGTCTCCAGGCGGAAGGGGCCCAACAGGAGCTCAGCTAAACAAAGGACCCATTCAAAAGACCCATCGTTGATAACTTTCAGAATATCAGAGAAAAAGAGAAAATTCTAAATCTCTCAGAGGTTAAAAAACAGTTCACATATATGGGAGTAGGAGCCAAAGCAATGGAGAAATGTTTTTAAAATAGAAAGAAAATTATTTCCAATCTATTCTAGATATTTCATATAAGTAGAATCATATAATATTTGTCCTTTTGTGACTGGCTTATTCACTTAGCATAATGTTTCCAAGGCTCATGCACGAAGTAGCATATATCAGCACTTTATTACTTTTTACGGCTGAATAAGATTCCATTGTATGGATACACCACATTTTGTTTATCTATTCATCTGTTGATGGACACTTGGGTTGTTTCCACCTTTCGGCTTTTGTGAATAATGTTGCAACTACAAGCTTATAAGTCCCTGCTTTTAATTCTTGTGGGTATATACATACCTAAGAGTGGAATTGCTGCATCATACGGTAATTCCATGTTTAGCTTTCTGAGGAACTTCTAGGCAACATTTTTTCACCATAGTTGTTAAGAGACCATTCAATTAGTCGCACTGTGTTCCCTGCAATCCCTTGCAGAATATTGTCATCAGCAAGAACTTCACAACATTGGAGTCAATTTCTTCTTTACTAAATATTATTTTAAGTGTCATTAGAAGGGATTAAAATTTGAGGTAAGAATTTACTTTACAAAATTACCTGTAAAGTTTAATCTAGTTTTTAATAGCTTAAATGATATGTACAGCAAAAACAAGCTCTCTTAATGTTAAATAAGTCACGGTTTTAGAAGACATTTTTAGGGGACTTCCCTGGTGGCACAGTGGTTAAGAATCCGCCTGCCAATGCAGGGAACATGGGTTCGAGCCCTGGTCCGGGAAGATCCCACATACCGCGGAGCAACTAAGCCCATGAGCCACAACTACTGAGCCCATGTGCCACAACTACTGAAGCCCGCGTGCCTGGAGCCCGTGCTCCGCAACAAGAGAAGCCACTGCAATGAGAAGCCTGCGCACTACAACGAAGAGTAGCCCCCGCTCGCCGCAACTAGAGAAAGCCCACACGCAGCAACGAAGACCCAGTGCAGCCAAAAATAAATAGATAGATAGATAGATAGAAGACATTTTTAGCTTTCTGAGAATAGGATTCTATCCCATGCCCTCTAAAATACGTAAACTTGAATGTCATACAAACTGCAAACACATTTTAAACATGTATGTGACTATCTGCAAAGGTTGAATATACATAAATAAAATATTATCTCAGCTACCAAAAATATAAAGCTCAGAAAAAAAGACTAATAAAAAATAGCAAAAGTTAGTTGACACTAAATATATATGAGCAGTGTTATTATGAATGAATTTTTCTTCCTTTTATATACTATTCTAAGTGAATTTAAATTATATGTAATTATAAATTATTAGAAATCAATAATTTTTGTTAAAAAGTTAACACATAAATAAGCTTATCCACATTTGATGATGTGGGAGGGAGGCAGGCAGTAAAATCCCTCTGGACTAAGGAGAAGTAGGTAGCCCTTGGAGGTAAAGCTTGTTTACATGAATTTTTAGTAACAGATATACAATGGATAGGATATTCTTACCACTTTTTAAAAAAAATGGCTTTATTTTATAAAAATGATACAATGTTCATTATATTCAACCAGAATACAGAAAAGCACAAAGAGTCACTCATAATCCCACCACTTAAAAAACCGTCTGTGTTAACAGTGGGTGGGCATATGTCCTGACCTCTCTATTCATGTACAGACACTACTGATGGTGAAAAGTGCTATACTTTTTATCTTTAAAAGTTTTAGTTAACTTTATTTGAATGCTACAGAAAAAAATTAGAAATGAAACTGAAGGTGCTGCTCAACTTCAGATTAATATTTTTTCATCATAAGGTCTACTGGTTCCTAAAAGACCTAAGTAAGCCAGTGATTCTCAAACTCTTGAGCGAGCATCTGAATCCCCTGGAGGGCTTGTTAAAACAGACTTCTGGGGACTTCCCTGGTGGCGCAGTGGTTAAGAATCCGCCTGCCAATGCAGGGGACACGGGTTCGAGCCCTGGTCCGGGAAGATCCCACATGCCGTGGAGCAGCTAAGCCCGTGCGCCACAACTGCTGAGCCTGCGCTCTAGAGCCCGTGAGCCACAACTACTGAGCCCACGTGCCACAACTACTGAAGCCCGCATGCCTAGAGCCCGTGCTCCGCAACAAGAGAAGCCACCGCAATGAGAGGCCTGAGCACCGCAACGAAGAGTGGCCCCTGCTCGCTGCAACCAGGAAAAGCCCGTGCGCAGCAACAAAGACCCAACACAGCCATACATACATACATACATACATAAATAATATCCGGTTTAAAAAAAACCAGACTGTGCTGGGCCCCACCCCCCGAGCTTCTGATTCAGTAGGTCAGGGGTGGAGCCAAGAATCTGCATTTCTAACAAGTTCACGGGTGATGCTGATGTTGCTGGTCAGGGAACCATACTTTGAGAACCACTGCATTAAGGTCAAGAAAAAGACTGAAAAACTTAAGGTTGGACACTAGGGTTTTTTCTGTTTTATGTAATACAATCTTAGACACTGTAACTTGACATGACACCTGCCCATGAAAGATGAGGTGGTTAGTTCTAAGAATTCATCCCATTTTCCCCCACCCCACCTCACCCCACCCCCAGCCCCACCATGTTCTGACTGATTAATGTACTTCCATTTTTTGTCACGATTTATAACATTTACATTCTATTCTACAACTCTGATTCCTCAGTTTTAAAACCTTAGTTGTATATTTTAATGGATTCAGAGCTAATAATCATTCCTTTTGGTGGGACTTCGTTGGGGAACCTGTTATCCTCTCTCGTCTGGGTTCCCATTAAGTGTCCAGAACTGGTGCTCACTGGACCAAAAGGTGTATCTTATCCTGTGAGCTTTGGCTTCCCCAGGCTGCTCTGCGACCCAGAGAACGCCTTGTCCTGGTGAATCTTTCCCCTTTCCCTGAGGTCCTGAGACAGAAGCAAAGCCCTCACCTTCGCAAGGATTTTCCTTGACTCTCTTCTGCATGACCTGGTCACCGCACCAGTCCCTTTGTACATACCGGGGCTCCCCATCACTCCAGTTTCTTCGCTCAGTGCTACTTAAGGGGTGGAGGGGGGCTGCAAGTCGCACCTCACCTTGCTGCATTGGCATCTCCGTGCTTCCTTGTTTGGTTGCTGCTGGCGAATCTGTGGCTGCTGGTTATTGAGTTTGCCAGATAATGGAAAAGGAGAGTTTCTGATCCAGCTTTACTTTTCCTGCTTCCTTCCACCTGAAAGTATCCCCATCCTTTTTCTAAAAACTACTGAAAAATGTAGGATTTATTGGGTAAAAGATGGTCCATATGATGCATCTACATAGATTATTATAATGTAAATATAATAGTTTTTTCCAATAGAAAAAAATGTATCCTCGAAAATATTTATAGTAGTTTTCTCTGTGATAAGATTATGGCTGGGCTTCCCTGGTGGCGCAGTGGTTAAGAATCTGCCTGCGAATGCAGGAGACACAGGTTCGAGCCCTGGCCTGGGAGGATCCCACATGCCGCGGAGCAACTGAGCCTGCGCTCTAGAGCCTATACTGTGCAACAGGAGAGGCCAAGACAATGAGAGGCCCGCGCACTGCAACGAAAGAGTGGCCCCCGCTTGCCTCATCTGGAGAAAGCCCATGAGCAGCAACAAAGACCCAATACAGCCAAAAATAAAAACAAATTAATAAATAAATTAAAAAAAAAGATTATGGCTGATTTTTTTAAAAACTGAAATTTACATTGACATAATTGTAGATTTACATGTAGCTATAAGAAATAATCTGGAGATCCCATGTATGCTTTACCCAGTTTCCCCCAACCCATCAAATTTTAAAACCAGCAAAACCACCAATGGAATAGTGCCTCTTGAGGTCTGTGAAACCAATAAGAAAGAAATGTGACCAGGGGATGCTCAACCAGGAATGCCAATTTCTCTCTCAACCTTCAGTATATTACGTTCGGTATAGCATTTCACACTATAGGTTGCAGTTCTTTGTTTTTGTGAATCTCTTCCCCAACAGTCGATTAGGTGTCTCAGAGCAGGAACTGTGTCTTATTACCTTTGTCTTCCAGGGCCAGAGAAGGGCCTACCACACAGAGGAGGAAGGTGAGAAGGCAATGATATGTGACTTATCAAAATAACTTTTCTTCTAAAGTCTTACGCATTCAAGAATTCAAATTCTTTCCAGTCAATAAAAAGTGCTATGGATAACCTTTTGTTCAACCTCCACACAAAAATTAGATATTTAATTCCTAATAGACATAGTCTATTTGTCACTCATTCATGCAACTAATATTTCATGAGTTCCTACCATTTATCAAGTAGGATGCTGGCAGCTGGGAATGCTATGGTGAACAAAACAGACATGGTCCCTCTCCTTATTTTATACTTTAAATTACAAAGCAAGCCCTTCTTTTTAGCCATTAGATCTTATGCACTCAATATTTTCTAAATACATCCATGCTACAAATAGGTATTTTGCAAATAACATGCTTTTTGCATTTTGAGACAGTGCCAAAAGTATATTCAAATATGCCTAAATAGGAAACCGGTTGTGGAATGATTAATATTGAATCAACCATTTTACCCTTAAGTGCTACAATAAATAAAAATAGAGCTAGAGAACCAACTTTGTTTAGTCAGTTACATTTCTTTTTTTTTTCTTTTTTTGGCCGTGCCACGCCGTGCCACGCCCAGCACCATGTGGGATCTTAGTTCCCTTACCAGGGATCAAACCTGCGTCCCCTGCATTGGGAGTGCAGAGTCCTAACCACTGGACCGCCAGGGAAGTCCCCAAGTTACATTTCTATGTTTAATGTCCATTTTCCCTATCAGGCTGTACGTACCATAAAGGCAGGCTCTATGTGTCTTGTTCTCTTGTTCATTGCTGTAATTTTAGCACAGAATCTGTGCAATAAATATGCGTTAACCTAATGATGAACTATTCGAGGTTTATAACTGTTCCTCAGAGTATGGGAATAAATGAAATAAATTATTTTAAAATTTAAGGCAGATGTTATGGGTACTTAACACAATACAAAGTTGTCATACTGCTGTGTGCATGCATTTTTTTCTTGCCATAAGTGGAATGTAAAAAAAAAAAACCTGACCTATAGAGACAGTACACAGCATAAGACAGGCCATCCATCTAAATTTATTACCCGATTTTAATGCATCAAGCACTCTTGCCCCCTTACTGCTGACCCACTAAGGAAATGGCCACTCTATCTTTTAAAGGCATGTTTAAAAAATTAAACGTTTGCAATAAGATTTTTCATAATCCAGTCATGAAAAAGTTAAGTTCTTACCAGATTTTGATGCAGAAAGTTCTGTCTTTGTAAGTGCAGAACAGTGGTTTAAACATCAACAGGTCCTACCAAGGGCTGTAATTCTCACACGAAATTCAAATAATGTTCTCACAAACTGGCAAGTAACTGCTTCAAGCAGAAGGAGCAACAGTATTTTATTTAATTACAATTAAACATTTCACAAAAGTTTAATTGGGAATGTATATGTACTATTAAGCAGAACACAGAAAACATAAGGAAATAAGGTATTGAGACCTAAAATATCATTTAAAACCCTACCAATGTTATCTTACACATAGTAGGTACTCAATACAACTGAACTGAAAATAAACACTTTATAATATGTGCTTGCAAAATGTGTAATGCTGTAGTAGTAAAGTACAATTTCTGAATATGAGATTTTGTCTGTCAGTTTTTTTTAAAAGCCTTTAAAAATATGATATGCATGAGCTTACCCTGAGGGAAAGTAAGATGGAATACAGATTATAAAATCTTTATGTATTTTCCACAATAGCATTTTGAAGTTGGAAAAGAGCAAATAGTTGTGGAAAAAAACTGAATAAACCAATTACTAAAAATTCAGTGCACTCATAACTACCTGATGGAAAATTTGAAGCACCTTTTCCTACGTCTTCTTATGTCATAATATGAAATGTATGAATTATATAGACCTTGATCTTCAGAAGCTTAAGAAAACTTCAAGTTGTAAGCCAAAATGTCATCAGAAAAAGAAAAATCTGGTATAAAAATTGCTACGTAAGGCCACTGTTTAAAGTTCTTTCATGTACAGACACTATACAATTCAGGTACTTTTGTTTTTGTTTTTATTACATAAGCAAAACTTTCAACATAGAAACGTCTGGATATAACTCAGTTCTCTATGAAACCATGCTCAGAGAAAAATGCATCAACAAATAATGCCCTTTTGAGACTTTTTGCAAAAGAAGCTGTAGTTAATACAACTTTTAAATTGAATACTGTAATTTAAAAGCAATTGTTAAGTGTAAAAAAGTTGCAGCATTCCACTACGGAAAAATAAAGTTATTTTATCAAGATAGTTACAGTATTAGTGCTTTAGTGCCAATTCTAACTCTTGACAAAAAGATGCTCCCAAATATCATCCTGTAGTGTCATTTCCATTTGTAACAATTCCAGATTAGATTGCTGGGGCAATGTTTGTATATTCCTATTGAGAGAAAACAAAAGAAATACAGACTTCAAAAGAAGCATTGGTTAAAACATCTGAGCTAGAGTTTTGTTTACACTGCAATTTTCAAAATATTTTAATTAATGTATTACCACTTGCACTCAAGATCCCCACAAAGCTATATGGATTCCGAAAGACACAAAGTAACAACAAAACACATCAAAGCGGATATCAAATGATAAGTCAGTAGGACAAAAAATATATATGGCACTTGATAGGCTGGTATTAGTAAGTTAATGAAAACAGAATTCTGCTATTTGGGCAAGTTTCACTGGGGACATCACTGACAAAAAATCAAGACTCTTAAACCTTAGTCCCTCAACAACAGAGCCTGATGTGACACACGTACAACCTCAAATGGGTACTTTATCTTTGTCATCATATGGTATCTAATTCTAAAACTATATGGACTCTTCTAGCATGACTGGTAACAGCAGAGAAAGCTATTAGAGGGGGAAAAGCTTTCCTGCTTTTGGATGGTTACCTACAATGTACGAAGATGTATGGCTTCAATAAACACAGGAAAAGGAATTCACAATAACAATAAGACTATGATTAAAGAATAACAAATGTGAATTCTATACTGTGATGCTAGGCAAAATGTTAAATTACCAACCACAAACTGGACATAGGACCATGCAACCAATAAAAGAGCAAAAATGGTAGAATGACATGTTTTTCTGGGACATTAAAAAACTTATTAATACATATATCCTTACCTTTTACTAGGATCTTACATTATTAAAACTGAAAGAAATTTAAAAGTTGATTTATTTTTTGGCATTTATATTAGTATGGAAACGTTTAATTCCAAACAAAAACAGTACTGATAGAAAATTCTTCTTTCTATTTTGGTTAATGAAATGTTCAAAATACATGCAAATATATTTTTGTCAACATCATTCCTTTAAACAGAGCCAGAATACATTGTATCCTATTTCTTTACTCATTATATAATATAAACATCATTTACATTAATCTTCAAATAAAATATCTGTTGCCTACTAACAATTGTAAAAGGAAACGCTAACTATAATAATTCTGAAAAACTTTTTCAACTGAAATATCTTGTTTATAAAAATGTGGATTTATTCTGAATCACATTCACCCTTGACATGGCTTCTTCTACACTATCTCTCGGATTGATCCCTGCATTCTTCCAATTATTTGAAAACCTATTTTAAGCAGAATGCTGAACGAGACATATGAGCATCACCCTCCTCTAGGTTTTCATAACTTGACACTTGAGTCAACTGTTTCCTTGTTGATCTTCCTGCATCTTGCCTCCTCCCAGAACCTGCTCAACCAGCCATCAGCCTCAAACACCACTTTCTCCTTCTCAGTCTAGGAAGATGTCCTACTGTCACCACATCACATCCTCTATATTCTACCCAGATTTCGAGGTCCTCTATAATTTGCATACCCCTGTCTCTACCCAACTCCACATTCTACTCCCAAAAATGGATCTTTGGCTGCAGCCCATTCTAAGTCCTGCTCTCCATGACTCAGCTTAGAACCTACCTCTTTGGTGAAGAGAGTAGAAATCACAGTACTTAGCGTACATTCCCTGACCATTTCTAACATACTGATCCTTTCCACCTCTCTCTAGGCACTTACCATCTGTGAAAATAAGCTCTTCAAAAATATGGCTGTGCAGAAAAGAGTTAATATAGCATACCTGACCGCTATCGTTTGAAAGTCCTGATTATAAGGTTGGCCCTTGGCTGGCATCTAAGAACTTAGATTTCAGGAGGGTTCCCACCACTGATGAGTGCATAAATTGTGCAGACAACATGGTCTATGCTGAACACCTGCTTTCTTGCTCTGGGTATGGAATGTGGTATGTGCCTGGCAGGGGGTGCCTACGTGACCAGTGCTGGGCGCTGAGTCTCTAACGAGCCTCCCTGGTTGGCAACATTTCACGCGTGTTGTCGCAGCTCGTTGCTGGGGGACTCAGGCACATCCTGTGTGACTCCACTGGGAGGGGACTCTTGGAAACCTGCACCTGGTGTCCTCTGGACTCGCCCGTGCGCCAATTCCCTGTGCTGACTGTGCTGTGCAGCCTCCCGCTGGAACATCACAGCTACGAGCGCCACCACATGCTGAGTCCTCTGAGTCCTCCTAGCGAATCACTGAACCCGGGGTGGTCTTGGGGACCCCTGACACAATTGCTGCTGTTCACTAACTCTTTAGAGCTATGGCTGTGTGTGTGTGTGTGTGTGTGTATGATTAGATTAGAGTCCATTCAACAAGCATTTTTAAAGACAGACTATATGAAAGGCAATAGGGGGAGACATGACGCTAATGAGGCACCCTCTGTCCTCAAGGAGTTGATCGACTATTTGGGGAAATAGGAAGGTAAACAGCAACAGTTAGAGACCAAATGAAACAAGAGCTAAAGAGGGGGCTTTGGTAAGGCTTTACAGTGGGTCATAAAAGGAAAGCAGGGTTTAATAAGAAAAGAATGGGGATCAGGAGGCTATTTCTAGCCGAAAGAACGTCAGGAACAAAGACAGAAATACATGAAAACAGGCTTCCCTGGTGGCACAGCGGTTAAGAATCCGCCTGCCAACGCAGGGGACACGGGTTCGAGCCCTGGTCTGGGAAGATCCCACATGCCACGGAGCAACTGGGCCCGTGAGCCACAATTGCTGAGCCTGCACGTCTGGAGCCTGTGCTCCGCAACAAGAGAGGCCGCGATGGTGAGAGGCCTGCGCACCGCAATGAAGAGTGGTCCCCACTTGCCGCAACTAGAGAAAGCCCTCGCACAGAAACGAAGACTCAACACAGTCATAAATAGATAAATAAATAAAAAAGAACGTGAATTTCTAAAAAAAAAAAAAAAAAATACATGAAAACATATATTATGCTCCAAAAAACAGGGTGCATGGAAAAATGTGGTTAGAAAGGCAGCTTAGGGCTGGACCTGGCTAACAAGTCTGGTCTCTTTTTTTATAGGCAACAGAATCCTTGGAAGGTGTCTGCACAAGAGTGATATGACTCAGACTGTGTTTTGGGACAATAACTGTGTTACTAGTGAAGGGACGGATTAAGCAAATCACAGGAGGCAAGGGAGCAAGTTAGAGGCTCCGAAGATTCCCCAAACAGACCAGGAATACCTAAGAATGTAGCATACAGTAAAGGTGGCATTTTCAATCAGTGGGGAAAGGACAAATTACTCAATAAGCGGTGTTAGAAAAATTGACTATCTCCTGGGAAAAAAATCAGATCCTGCCCTTATATTGTATCGTAAAAACAAATTCTAAAAGGAACAAGTATTTATATGTTGAAAAAAGTAACCATAAAACCACTTAAAGGAAACACAGTAAGGAATTTTTATAAGCATAAACATGATAGGAAATCTAAAAGCCATATAGGATTAACTTGACAGGTTCATGAAAATTTACAAGTTCTGTAATGTAAAAGCCACCATAAACAGCCAACTAACATGAAACAAATAGGAGCAAAATATATGATACGTTAATACCCTCAGTAAATCAAGAGCTCTTAAAAATCAGTAAGAAAAAGTACCAACCCTCAACAGAAACACTGGTAAAACATAGAACTAAGGAAATTGAGGGAAGAAATACAAATGACAAATAAAATATAAAAAATATGTTCGCATCATTAATAATTGAAGAAAGGCAAATGAGAACTATCTCCTGCTGTTAAACTGACAACAGATAATAAAGATTAATAATGTGGAGTGCTGGCTAGGGTGCAGGTAAACAGGCACTTTCATGTACTTCTGGTAAGAACAAAAATGAGTAAAAAGGGAGCTATGGCAAGGTACCAAAATGTCAATGGGCACAGTGGTTTAACGGAAATAATGAAAACCTGTAAACTATCCTGTAGTCATCAACAGACGCTTGGTTAAGTAAGTCAGTAATCATCAAACTGGGTTACACATACCCTTAGGGGTATATGAAGACTTTCCAGTGAGTATGTGGGTACAGACAGTTTGGAGGGAATCAATTTCCAGATCTTCAAATTCTCGATGTTTGCTTTCCAAAATAACCTGCCTGTACAATCGGTTAAGGCTGATTCCCCACCTCCCACTTTTACACTAGGAAGACACACCTTCTCATCCTGAATCTTAGTACTTTGCATTACCTGGGGACCCCCCCCCCAAAAGAGGAGGAAATTGGAAATACTGGTGACGGTGCCAAGAAAGTGAACCAACCCTAGCAGCTAGTAATAAATAGCATACTTCTGCAAGTCAGATGCTTTCCATTTCTTTGCTTTCGTTTAATTGTAGGAGGACAAAATCAAGCTGTCAGTAAAAGAACATTCAAAATACTTTTTGAGGATAGATCACTAAGTGACTTTTTGGCCTATAATTCAGAGTGAGTCCAAAGAATGGAGTGGCATTGCTATAATAAAAGTTCTTTCATTCCCATCTATACAATCATATAAACAAGGTTTCTCAGGACTTACATTTATAAAAAGAAAAAATGGAATTGATAATTGAACACTATTATTCTACTACTACTAAGTAATATTTATCTATGAATACCCGAACTAATTGAAAAGAGAAATGCATTTCCAACAAAACTTTTGTCTGATCAATACTTAACAAAATCTGTAATACATTTACGTTATTTTGATCAACTGTAATGGTCATTCAATCCAGAGGAAATACTTAACACCTAATAGTCACAGAAATCTATTAATATTATGTGTCAAATTTGATTTGGTGAGCAATAAAAGACTTTCAAAGATAAAAGTCTATGGGGCAAACAGAATGGAATCCAAATTCAAGGCAAAAAAAAGGAATGATGTAAAATTTCCCACTTGTTAAAACAGCTCGTCTGCATACTTTAAAAAATGGATGTTAGTTACCAAATTCCTGTGGTGTGCAGGTTCACCGAAGAGATTTAAAACAATGATGTAACAGTTTTATTTAAGACTCTCTATTTATAATATGCCAGAAATTCTACCCTTTATAACAAGTTAAACTTATGATTAAAAAGTATTAGATACCAACCTAAAAATGTACAAGGAGGTAGGTAATTTTTCATAATTTTAGGGTATGTAAGCAAAAGAGGTTTGAAAAGCACTGAAATAAATAAGACATCCATAGAGTGGAATGATATGCGGCTATTAAAATGAATGAATTGGATGGAGCAATGGATGAGTGATACAAATAAGAACACCTGGGACAATCGCAGTCAGAAGGAAAACTGGGAGGGTTAGTACGACAAGTTTCTAGCTTGGCTGGCTAGCTGTGAGAGCTACAGACCCTGAGGAGATTATCAGTGGTCTGGGGAGGAGAGCAAGTGCGATTTTATTTTTAACAGCTTTACTGAGATATAACTCACATACCACACAGTTCACCCATTTAAAGTGTACAACTCAGTGGTTTTTAGTGTATTCACAGAGTTGTGCAACCATCACAATAATCACTTCTTTTGTGCCCCAGCATCCTTCAGCTCGAGGGACACAGCAGCAGTATAACAGGTTCTTGCTGATTCATCTGATCTGGGTTCCTGTTCTGTCTTTGTACCCCATGACTTTCATGGTTTTTTTCAACCCCAAAAGCCATGAATCTCGGTCTCTAACTTCCTTCTCACAGTATCTTTCTGCTCTCTCCTTTCCCCCTTTCTATCCAGGGGCAGAGCTCTGGCAGGCCCCGAGCTGACAGGTACCTGGGGACTACTGGAGAGTCTAGGATGCTGAGGAACTCCACGTTTTCCTGACCAAACACACAATTGCTAAAAGTTTTTCAGAGGCAATGTTCCCAGCGGGGGCTTCATGAATTCTGAATAGGTTCTCCATCCTAGTCTGGTACATAGTCAGACCCTCAAGAGTTTCTGAAAACTTTCTATGATGAGCAGAGAATATTTCATGGGGGTGCTTGTGAATGACAGTGGATAAAAGACAAGCTTCTTTCCAGGGGGTAACCGACATTTCTCCCATCTCCTCATCTTCCACCCCAAGCACAGAATCCAAGAGAAAGGAAACATAATAAAATGGAATTTGGGTGCCAGAATGGGGTTAATATGACAAGTGCATGATGAATGAGGAGGAAGCATTTTAGTTCTGTACTTTACTAATACTGCTTGGGAATCTTACTACTTTGTAGGCAGCTAGGGAGCTACTTCAGTTTTAGGGTAAGTGGACAAGAGGACATGTCAGGGGCACATCTAGGATCTCCCCAACTCTTCCCGGAAGCTGTTTGGCACTGGACACAAGAAGCACATGTCTGATGGCACAGTAACCAGACTGTACTATAGATGAACATTATAAGAAATTCAAGCCATGACTGATCAGCCCAGACATTTCAATATGGTGGGGGAGTGAGGAATCCAGACAAGACCAGTCTAAATTTTCCTGCTGGACTTTGAGGCATGTGGAAATACATAGGTTCATATCTAATTTCAGGTTCAAGAAGTTCCAGGACACCTAGATTAATTAATTAACCATGCATCCTTAATCTAGTTGGTGGTCTAATAATGAAAACAATGAACTCCTTAGTAGGACAAAAAGCCAAAGCAGGGTACAGATGCTGCCTGGACTAAGACTTCTCTCCAGGGCAGGACCTTCAAAGTTCCCCCCCAAAGCTAAAGCTTGGGATGAAGCAACACTGGAAGAAACCAAAGATTCCAGGCCTTCACCTCTTTTCTTTAGGGCATGAAAGCCAAGGTAAAATGGAGTAATAGGTCTAAATTGTCAGTCTGTACATATGGAATGGGATTCCAGGGTAGCACAATACTACTAGGACAGCTCTAAGGCCAAGTAAGCCGTAAGTACCTTAGTTCACGGTTTGCAGGGCAGAAATAGAGACACAGATGTAGAGAACAAACGTATGGACACCAAGGGGGGAAAGTGCTGGTGGGGGAGGGGTGGGGGGATGAATTGGGAGACTGGGATTGACATGGATACACTAATATGTATAAAATAGATAACTAATAAGAAAAAAAAAGTACCTTAGTTCAGACCTTGGCAGAAACAGAGCAGATGTGATGCCTCATTCCTTTCCCTAAAGGTTAGGAGAGTGTGGAGCCCAACTGTTCAGAAGGGTGCTAATAGTAGGGTGCCTGATTTCATGCCATGCTCATAGAGGTGGGCCTAGTTCAAACACAAATCTATACAAAGCCTGGCTATGCCTTGCTTGCAGGTACTGACAGTAGCCAGGCTGGAAAAGCTCATGTCAAACTAGCTACAACATGAACATCTATGAAGCAGCATCCAGAATGGTAGACCCAAGAAAAAGAGTAGTAGACACTGGTTCTTTAAAAATCTAGTGTGTGGCGATGACTTCTAAAGCTCTCAGTTGGCAGCAAAAGGCAAGAGGAAGGCGAGGCTGTGATCTGCCCAGGACCCTAACTGCAACTGCTACATTCTAGATACAAAAAGCCTAGGCCCTAAAGCCTGGAGACCCATAGCAGGTTGTGGCTCTTTCTAGGACACACTTGTTATGTCCTACAATGAAGGCTTGATGTCTGGTTTCTACTGGTTGTTAAGTGAGGCTGGCGGGCAATGTGGTCTGGAAGAACTGGGCAGCCAGGAGGAATGGGGCAAGCTGAGGCAAAGAAAAGGATGAGGAAATGGAGCAAGTTCAATGAGCATATAGAAACTGCAGGCTGAGGCAGACAGTCAAGTAAGCACTCAGGAGCCCCAAATCATCTAAAGAAGAGAGGTAAAAATGGAGCTAAATGAAGCTAACAATCAAAGTTCAGCACAGAGCTAACAGAAGAAAAACACACAATATGTACCTGAAACCCAACCTCGCAACTGAGGAAAAGGCTTGCCTCACCCTTCCTCCTCAAGTGGGGATCAATGGCCAGCTTCCTTGAGAACAGCCGGGCTGCCACCTGTGACTGGGGATGAATGCCTAGAAGATCTGCTGCAAAGAAATCTGCCACATGAGACAGGAAGAGAAGCAGCACCTTGGTCCAACATAGGGAGGTGTATGAGAGGGGAAAATGACTCCAGTTACATTCATGTTTTTAAACAAGAGATAGCTTTCCTAACACCAAAAGTGATATACACAGTGAAACTGAAAACCTCTTTTAAGGCACTCAGTTAAAATTGAGGGGTGGGAGAAGTTAGAGAAGATATTCTATTCAACACTAAAACTTCAAAAAAAAATCAGTTGTCAACTCCATTCTACTGGTCCATCTTTTAAAAAATAAGTTTTACTAAAATCACTAAGTAAGCTCAGTGTAAAGTCTTCACAAGCATGAATATTTATGGGAACACTGAAGGTTAGAAAATGTATAAAACCACAATTAGATTATTTGATAGCAACACTAGATATACATCATCTACTCAGAAGAAAATATTAGCCCCAAATTATTAACAAAAATGAGTCAAAAATTGACAAACATGCCTCAACAAATGTAATGCTATTGTTCTCATTTAAAATATAATTTGCAGACGTTATTTTTATATGATATTTATGCTGCATTTTCAAATACCAACATGGTGAATTTAAATAAAATCAACCCACAACTAAAAGAGTATGCAATCCAAATTATCAAGTAATGAAACTTTTTATTAATAGTTAGAGTTAGCATATAGTAGTGACGGTTGCACAGCACTGTGAATGTAATTAATGCCACTGAATTGTATAAAGATGGTTAAAATGGCAAATTTTATGGTATATATATTTTATCACAATTAAAAAACATAAATGAATGGGAAAAAAAGAAAAGTTAGTGTATTTTGTAATTATGTACCCTTTTTATGTAGTCAGTTCAATATTTTTTGGTACCTAGAAAATTCACATTGTATCAGGCTAAAATATATCAGCTAAAAGTCTTTACCTGATATTCCATTTCAAAGATTAACCATACAACAGAAATTCTAAAGTAAAAAGTTCAAACAGCTAGCATATTCAAAGTATTTGAGGTATAATAGCTAAGGCATTCTTCAATTATCATGCAATAAGAACACTGATATCTAGGTTGTTTCTTAAGTCAAAATTACATTACAAACTGAATTTATCTATTAAACATAGATACTTTAGGAGTTCAAAAGTCAGTCAACATTTTTAAATGATCATAATCCAACTAACCTTTTTTTTCCTCAGTAATCTTTCTCTGAATTTATTAGTGATAAATCCGCTTGGACCAGCAAACCGTAAACGCTGATATTTAGCCTGAATGCACAAGCTCTTCTGTACTAGGCCTGATTTATACTGGGGCTGAAATGTGCCACCTCTAAGGTTGGTCTGTAAAGGAAAAAAAAAATTAAATGTTAAAACTATAGCTTCCAAGTCTATTTTATTAGTATAAGAAAGGGGAAAAGGTCTGGAACTTAGAGCTGCCCTTAATTCTAGGTACTACAGATATTTAAAGGGAAAAGGTTAATGATGGTAATAAAGCATGTTTTCCTCAAACTAGCTTCCTAGTTCATTTTGTATAATAATAACTTAAAAAATATTTTATATAAATGAATTTTTAAAACTATTAAGTTAAATTTTGAAATTCTTGAAATTTATCATACTAAGAAAAAGACAACTTTAAAAACCTCAGAATTATCCTTCTGATTCATAGTGAAGTATATCAAATCCCAACTGGGTGGGGGAAGACATTAAGTATCAACATCTATTTAAGAATCAAAAACTCTCTTGGGACTTCCCTCGTGGTCCAGTGGTTAAGAATCCACCTTCCAATGCAGGGGACGAGGGTTCGATCCCTGGTTGGGGAACTAGGATCCCACATGCCGTGGGGCAACCAAGCCCACGTGCTGCAACTACTGAGCCTGCGCTCCAGAGCCCACGCTCCACAACTAGAGAGAAGCCCATGCACCACAATGAAGAGCCCGTGTGCTGCAATGAAAGATCCCGCATGCTGCAACTAAGACCCGACACAGCCAAATAAATTTAAAAAATTGAAAAAAAGAATCAAAAACTCTCTTAACTTTACTCTTGCCAGTACCTTTTTTTTTAAAAATATTTATTTATTTATTTGGCTGTGCCAGATCTTACTTGTGGCATGTAGGATCTAGTTCCCTGACCAAGGATCGAATCTGGCCCCCTGCATTGGGAGCATGGAGTCTTAGCCACTGGACCACCAGGGAAGTCCCTCTTGTCAGTACTTTTGAGTCAGTCTTTCTTTACCATAAAAATCCCACTACAGCACATATTTTCAAGATAAGAGCTATACGTAACAAGACATTTCCTGACCTGCATACTGCCCAATATTACAATAGACATAGAGGACAATGAATATTTGTGTGTGTCCCATGTGGGACATGTACAAATGGTATCTTACAAAGGAGTAATTATAAAAATTAAGTAGATTCTTCTTTCCACAATGATTTAACAAATGGGCATGTTATGCATAATGACACACAAAAGTTTATTAAAACGTATTTATGCCAGGCCTATTTTCCAATTATTTTCTTAAGACTACAAACAATTTCAGGTAAAACAGAATTATAATGAGACACTATAATTTTGTTAAAACTATCTGCACCAACTTGATACATCAGGGCTAATCTTGAGATTTACATTGCCCATTTTTACATATCTAATAAGGTGATTACTATCTGGCTTTGAATTAGTACAATTTATGTAAAAAGTAAATTTTAATGAAAGAGCTCCTTTTCTTAGGAAGGATTATTTCTTCCCCCTGCTTTACTATAAAGAATTGTGAATTTTGAAACAACCATATAACATTACACAGCTTTAAATGATTGGTCAAGAGGAAAGGTTAATGCACATATTTTGAACATTTTTTAAATAAGTTAATGTTAAAGACCTTTCCCTTAAGGAGAATGGGTAACAGGAAATAGATCTTATAACAGTCTTAGAAAAATTACTACAATTGACTATATTTGACCAATGAGAAGTGCAACATGTAGGAAACACTTAAATCTGAATGCCCACCTACACTGTCTCTAAGTTATACAGACGTTACATTTTTAGTTGATTTTATGCCTCATTACTTAAGAGATTAAAAGATGGTATAAAACATGTTTTTTAAAAAAATATTTATTTATTTGGCTGCGCCGGGTCTTAGTTGCAACACGTGGGATCTTTGTTGTGGCATGTTTTAGTTGCGGCATGCAGACTTCTTAGTTGTGGCATGCATGTGGGATCTAGTTCCCAGACCAGGGATCGAACCCGGGCCCCGTGCATTGGGAGTGCGGAGTCTTACCCACTGGACCACCAGGGAAGTCCCAAAACATGTTTATACAGTCTATGGCCCTAGCTATTTTTGAAAACCTAATGTCACACATGCTTTTAGGTACATGAACCACTGGCTAAAAATGTTATCTATGCAATGGCTACAAATTGTGTTACTCCCACTGAAAAAACAAAATCTTTTTTTTTTTTTGGCCCCACCGCGCAGCTTGTGGGATCTTAGTTCCCTGACCAGGGATTGAACCCGGGCCCTCACGGTGAAAGAGTGGAGTCCTAACCACTAGACGGCCAGGGAATTCCCTGAAAAAAATCTTTTGACATCAAGAATTTTGACTCAGGAAGCCAAGGTATTAACAGAAGATCACTCAAGTACACTCCTAGTCTATGGTTTGGAGATCATTTATACTACCTTTCTGCTCATACTAACGTCCTCCTAATGAGCTAACTACTCTAGCCAGACTGCCTGCTACTTTCACCAAAAAAAACTCAGGTTCTTGGGCTTCCCTGGTGGTGCAATGGTTAAGAATCCGCCTGCCAATGCAGGGGACACGCGTTCGAGCCCTGGTCCGGGAAGATACCACATGCCGCGGAGGAACTAAGCCCGTGCGCCACAACTACTGAGCCTGCACTCTAGAGGCCGGGAGCCACAACTACTGAGCCTGTGCGCCTAGAGCCCGTGCTTCTCAAGAGAAGACACCGCAGTGAGAAGCCCGCGCACCCTGTGCACCGCAGTGAAGAGTAGCCCCCGCTCACCGCAACTAGAGAAAGCCTGCACGCAGCAACAAAGACCCAAGGCAGCCAAATAAATAAATAAATAAATAAATAAATAAATAGGTTTAAAAATAAGTAAATAAATAAAAAATACAAAAAAACCCCAAAACAGGTTCTTTTCTTTTCTTTTTGGGGGGAGGGGAAAGAGACACTGTAGAGTGGAAAAATATGAAAAAAGGATCTATCACAAGCACGAAATTCAGTCAAAATGGATTTAAAAAGCACCTCAGCTTATGAGAGCAAGGAGAGAGAAACACAATACTTTGCACTATAATTCTTATTGCATATGTCTGGGGGATAAAGTGTTCTGGAAAAACAAACATGTTCATTGATTAAAAGTATCACTGACATCAGACATAGCTGTACAAATAATTAGAATGTGATGAAATATGCTTTAACAAAGCATGTTGGACCAGAGTCTTTCTCTGATGATCCAGAAGGCCTCTGAGGGTTGTGTGTCTATGGGAAGGAAGGGTTTTTCAATCACTGAATCCTGGAGAAGGCTCTATAGCTATGCGCTTACATCTTAGAGGTAAAGAGGCAGGCTTAAAGGGAAGGTCTGGGACCTTGCCCACCTCTCCACCTAGAGCCACTCCATCTGGATCTGCTTTATGCGTTTGAGTTTCCATGTAATATTTGAAAAAGGGTTCCACTGGTAAAAAAAAATATTTGAAAATCAAGTCCTGAGGAAAGGGGTCATCATTAACCTGATTACAGTTAACTATAATCCAGAAATACTAATTTAAAGCTACTATTTGAAATATAACAAAAAGAGCTTTTAATTTACTAACACTTAGAACATTATGTTCAAAGCAAACACCCAAAGCTAGAATTAGATGGAGAATAACACTCTACCTTAAAAGTTCTTCTAAAGCCTCTTGTATTTTGATGGTTTCCCTCAATTCCAAATGGTTTGTGAGTAATGACGTCTTTTCTCTGCATAGTATGATAATTCTGCATGAAAAAAGTATTAGTATGGTTAATATACTTTAAATTTTATTTTTAAAAGTTCATTTTACCATTCAAAAAATACATGTTTTTTGTTTGTTTGTTTGTTTGTTTGTTTTTGGCCACACTGTGTGGCATGTGGGATCTTAGTTCTCCGACCAGGGATCAAACCCACTCCCCCTACATTGGAAGCACAGAGTCTTAACCACTGGACCACCAGGGAAGTCCCCCCAAAATACACGTTTTAAATGCATGGGATTAAGAACACAAAACATGTAGCATGTAGCTTAGCTGTATGAACATACACACATCTTCCTTCATGTAACCCATGCTAGATTGTGAGGGGTTGGTTTAATTCATGAATGTGAGAAATACGAAATACATACTCCTGTATAACACAATGGGTGACTTTTAGAAAATGGACTGTAAATCTAGTATTTATTCAGGCATCCAGAAGAGAAACAAACCCATTATTACTAGGAGTTGCTAAAGAGTTGCCACTGTCTGAGAACACAAATTCTCAATGCTATAGGAGGCAGGTGCTGCTGAATCAGGTACCTGCTTTGAGTAGATGCTCCTGCCATGACTAGGAAAGTGTCAGAAGGCAGAGTATTAAGACTGTAATTACAAAGAACCTGAAACCTTTGATGGGAGCAGAAAAGATGGGGCCCATTTTTTTTTTTTAAGAATGCCTATGTTGCGTTCTAGCAGAACTGACTATTCTGTGAAGATTAAATGTTAGTATGCCTATGATAACATTCTTGGTACAATATTTACACGTTGTGGGCATCCACGCAGGCTGATTTTCCTCCATTCAGGAAGCCATTCGATCAAATAGGAAGCATCTTTTCAGTCAGCATTAATATGGGTCACACTTCATCATCAGGTGAGGGGACGGGATCATTGGTGGTGGGCTCCTGGGGGCTGCTCTGTCTATTCCATTTACCAGTGCACCCCGATGGGATGTGTGCAGCTTAGTACCTAAGCTTTGTCTCAGACTCCCAACTCACACTCTATACTCGACTTGGGGTTTGGACTGGGAGTCAGTCCTTGAAGCCAGCTCCCACTTAGATCCCGCCCACAGGGACACTGGAGGGAGACTGGAAGGCTGGAAGAGAGGAGGCGGGGTTGCTCCTTCCTGTACGCTTGTTGTTCTGCTTTTCATCCTGGCAGTGGTCCTTTGGTTCAGCCTCCAGTTTGTTTGTTGTTGTTTTGACACAGCCAGCTCCAGCTGGGCAGCCCCCACTCCTCGGAGGTCCACACCCAGCTCACAGCGGCCTTTCTCTAAGCTTCTAGAGCTCTACGCTTTCTTCCCTAAAGGTGGTGGTTGCTTCCTTTGGTTTTTTAATTATTTTTATTTTTATTTATTTTGGGCTGCGTTGGGCGTTCACTGCTGCATGCGGGCTTTCTGTAGTTGCAGCGAGCGGGGGCTACTCTTTGTTGAGGTGCGCGGGCTTCTCATTGTGGTGGCTTCTCTTGTTGCGGAGCACGGGCTTCTAGGCGCGTGGGCTTCAGTAGTTGTGGCACGTGGGCTCAGTAGTTGTGGCTCACGGGCTCTAGAGCGCAGGCTCAGTAGTTGTGGCGCACGGGCTTAGTTGCTCCGCGGCATGTGGGATCTTCCCGGACCAGGGCTTGAACCCATGTGCCCTGCATCGGCAGGCAGATTCTTAACCACTGCGCCACCAGGGAAGCCCGATGGGGCCCAGTTTGAAGACGGTTTCTTTCTCCAAAATGAATAGTCTTATAACCTTCTATTTATTCCATTTGCTATGGAGTCTGTACTTCTCACAAATCTTCCTCTTTCACACCTTTATTTCTCTCCCCAGTTTAAGAAAAGTCATATAAAACCCTTTTCCTAGTAGTCATCTTGAGTTTATGCTAAGTCTATACATTTGAATAAGTGCATAAAGACACACGTAATGAGATGAGACTTTGGGGGACCTTGAGAGGGAGGGGGTGTATTTTGCACATGAAGGGATGTGAATCACTGGGGGCCAGTGGGAAGACTGTACCAGGCGGCTTCTGACCAGACTCCCAATCATCCCCACCTTCCAGTATCCAGGCCCTTACGCTATTCCCTTCCTTTGAGTGTGGTCTGTATCTAGTGACTTGCTTCTTACAAATGGAGTATGGTCGAAGTATGGATGTCACTTCTGAGATTAGGTTACAAATCGACTCTGGCTTCCATCTTTCTAGCTGTCACTTGCTTGCTCTTATGGAAGCCAGCTGCCACTCTGTGAACTGCCCTATGAAAAGGCAAATCTTTAGAAATAGAAAGTAGATTAGTTGTTAGCTGTGGGTGGGAACACGGAATAAATAAATAGGCCTGAGGGTTCTAATAGGGGTCACGAAAATGTCCTAAAACTGGATTATGGTGATGGTTACACATCTTGGTAAATTTACAAAAAATCATTAAATTGTACACCTTACATGGGTGAATTTTATGCTATGTAAAATATACCTTAATAAAGTTGTTTCAAAAAAACTTAAGAAAGCTAGTACTATAATAAGTGCAATAAAATCCTGATAAATCAAATGAGATGATCATTTCTTTGGTCATAATAACTATAAGCCTCAACAGAATCTTAACACTGAAAAACAGAATCATAACACTTACTTAATGAACAGTTACAAACATTATGAAAAATATTGGTGATCCCTGTACCTATAGATTCATGTGAGAAGGAAAATGGAACATACAAAAATAAAAAAGTTGGAACTGCAATCTTACCAAGTAAGGTTTCTGAATAAATTTTCTAAAATTTGATTTTACCAAACATGTAGGTTTTTGGAATCCATCAACATGGGTATTCTTCAACCTTGAAAAACTGGAATGCTGATCGCTCCTAATAAAATGAAAGAGAGAAAATAAGAATCTTTTATTAGTTTACATTTATCCAACAAATAAACAAGAGAAATCAAATTACACCCTTTGGAAACAATTAAAGCAGCGCAACAGTAAAAAAAAAAATCTCAATGATCTATCACTACTAAAATTACAAATAATATTTACCAGGGCTAAAACTCTCATTTATCAAAAAATATTATTTAGCCAAGTTGGCAGTTAGCGATAGGGGGAAAACCGTATTCCTAGGACCAGGGTTCTTAATCTGGAGTCCAAGGACAGGCTTCCTAGGGCTGTAACCCCCGAAACCATACATATGTAGAGCATATGTTTCCTGAGGGAAGATAGTCACGGCTCTTGAGCCTTTGGCAGCACAGGACAGCCCCCCTTGCCAAGAGACTCAGTGGTGAAAGCTCCAGAGAAGAGGCGGGTGAGCGGCTCAGGCCTGCTCACTGGCAGAGCTGGGGCCTCTGATACTGCTGGCTCCCCTCTCCTGTTGTAGTGAGGCCCAGAGGCCACCAAGGGCTATTCCTGGCCAGCCCTACCTGGGAGGGAGCTCCTTCCCTGGGCTTCTTTCTCCTCTAACCCCGGGGCCTCATTCCCACAGCCCTTGGGGGGGGCTCCTCTCCCTGTCACATCCCACCTCTCCCACAGTGGTCCTCAGACCCTTCCTGCTCTGTGGCGAACAAACGGCTCACGGCCTCGGCCCTGCTACACTCCTCCCACAGGACCCCCAGTGACATGGGGACAAAATCCACACTCCTCCTCACTGGCCCCCAAGACTCTTCCGGCGCACGCCCTTGCAGCCTTGCCGGCTGCTCCATCCCAATCTCTGCAACACCCACACAGAGCTGCGGGAACATCAGCTCCATGCGGCTCTCGGCACACACCACAACCTCGCCTGCCTCCACGCACTGGCCCATTGGGTGCCTTCTGCTGTAATTTCCTTCCAACTCAGATCAACCTCAAGATTTAGCCCCACCTGCACCTGTTCCAAGAAGGCTTTCCCAGACCCCTCTGAGGTGGACTACATGTCCCTGCTATGTGCACATGTGGCACTTTGGGGTCTTCACAAGTGTTTGTAACTACTGGTGTACCTTCTCACCAAGCAAGGTGCGATCCCTTCACAGGAGGCACTGTGGATGGTTCGTTCTGTGGTCCCGGCTCTGACCCCAGAACCCGACATGGAATAGCCACTCAGGATTTTTTGAAATGTTAAAAAACCCCATATTCTGTCAAAATGTTCATGATATGATAGTAAGTCAAAAGAGTAGGGGGCGAAGTCATATACCGAGAATAATTTCACTTGTTTAAAATATACACATATATGCCCAGAAAAAAATAAACGATAGGAAATGTACTAAATATTAACAGTAATCATCCCTGACTGGTGAAATTAACAATGCCTTATATTTTTGTTTTTATACTTTACTGTATTTTTCCAAATGTTCACCATTAGCATGTACTACTTCTATAAACAAAACAGTAGACTCTAAAAAATCCTCTTTGCAAAGCATATATCTGATGAACGGGTAGTACCCAGAATATATAAAGAACTCTTACACCTCAATAATAAAAATATGATAATCCAATTTAAAAATTGGCAAAGGATTTGAATAGATATTTCTCCAAAGAAGACACACAAAAAGCACATGAAAAAATGCTCAATATCATTAGTCATCAGGGAAATGCAAATCAAAACTACAAGAAACTACTTAAAACCCACTAGGATGGCTATAATCAAAAAAACAACAACACCGGTGTTCATAACAGCATTATTCATAATAGCCAAAAGATGGAAACAACCCACATGTCCATCAACAGAAAAATGGATAAACAAAATGTGGCGTATCCATACAATGGAATATTATTCAGCCTTATAAAGGAATAAATTATTTTAATGAAATACTGACACATGATACAACATGGATGAAAACATTATGCCACGTGAAATAAGTCAGACTGAAAAGGACAATTATTGCATGATTCTACTTATATATGTATGAGGTATTCAGAATAGGCAAATTCATAGAGATGGAAAGAATAGAGGCATCAGGGGCTGGGGGTTGGGTGTTACTGTTTAACTGGTACTGAATTTCTGTTTGAGAAGATGAAAAATTCTGGACGTGGGTAGTGGTGATGGTTGCACAACACTGTGAATGTACTTAATGCCAATGAATTGTATGCTTAAAATGGTGCAAATTCAGTGTTCTAAGTCAGTGCTTAGAACACTGACTAGAACATAGACATTAATATATAAATATTTGTTGAATAGATGAATAAATGATCTTTATAAAGTTAACTCTAGTTCAGTGGATTACAGATTGTTACAACAGCAAAAATAAAAACTGATGTTTTCTATAACTTGCCTAGCTAAAAAGAAAATCTAGGCAGTTTGATGTCCTCTTGAAGTCTACTGATACTATTTTGAAGCTGCTTTATCACACACACACCACGCCCGTATAACACAGCACCTCAATGACAGTGTAGGTAACTTAGTAATGCTGGTGACAAGAGGGAGAAACAGTGTGTCAGCAGGAGACATGGAGACTTTAGGGTAAGAGACTGGTTGAAAGTGGGAAAAAATAGAGAACAACAGGGTCTTAGAGACAAGACAGAATGCCCTGGTGTGAGGCTTGCTTGGGAAAGGTTTTAAGGTATCAGGGAATAAAAAGTGATCAAGATCTAAATGCATTACAATTTCAGTATCTTCTATCCTGTCTACACCTTTGGAAAGTCTTCATTCATTCAACAAAGATGAATTGAGCCCAAGGCAGTAGGAATACAATGGTGAGCAAACAGAGACACAGAGTCTGCATACAACTTTTAAGGGGAAAACAAAAATCACACAGGAGGGAAATAGCTACATCCTATGATTTATAATTTCCTCATATTTCATTTCTTCTGAATTTCTATGGAAATCTATACACTGACTTGATTAAAAAGGTTTATGCAAAAATATTAATGAGGTCAATTTTGATAAATTGAATTTTTAAGATAAAAGGATAAAATGTTTTTCTTATGTTAACAAGGAAATTGAATTAGGATAAAGTGAGAGATTAAAGCTTCCATATTATTTTTTTAAAAGGATGAACAATAACAACTGCTGGTGAGGATGTGTTAAAAATGGAACCTTCATACACTGCTGGTGGGAATGTAAAATGGTGCACCCACTGTGGAAATAGCCTGGCAGCTCATCAAAAAGTTAAACATAGTTATCATATGAACCAGCAATTCCAATCCTAGGTATATACAGAAGAGTAGTGAAAAATATAGCCACACAAAAACTTGCATACAAATATTCACAGCACCATTATTCATAATAGCCAAAGAGTGGAAACAGCCCAAATATCCATCAACCGGTGAATGGATAAACAAAATGTGGTGTATCCACACAGTGGAATGTTATTCAGCCATAAAAGGAATATTCATGCTACAACATGGAGGAACATAAAAAACATTATACTACATGAAAGAAGCCCGTCACAAAAGGCCACCTGTTATATGATTGCAATTATATGTCAAGAATAGGCAAATCCATACAGACAGAAAGTAGATTAGTGGCTGTCGGGCTGGGAGGACGGAGAAATAGGGAGTGACAACTAATTGTACAGGGTTTCTTTTTGGGGTGATGAAAATGTTTCGAAATTAGATAGTGGTGATAGTTGCACAACTTTGTGATTATACTAAAAACTACTGAATTCTTCGCTTTCTAAAGGTGAATTTTATGGTCAGTAATATCTGAATTAAAAAAAAAAAACACCTCATGGCTCCACCATGCCACACCAGCCATCCAATACGAATAAAACAGTTCAACAGATCCAGAAAAGGACACCTTGCAGGAAGACATTTTTGCACCCTACAACGCCATCCTCAAAGCTAACATTAATAATACTTAATGCTGACCAACTTCTCTGTAGCTTACATGCATCACTTAACTTAATCTTCACCACTACCGTGAGGTAAGTATAATTCTTATCTCTATTTTACGCTGAGGAAACAGAGATTAAGTAACTTGCCCAAGGTCAGTCACATAGCTAGGTATCTACAGAGCCAGGAGTTGAACTCAGGTGTTAACTCCATTGCTCAAGCTCTTCATCACCTCAAAGGGTAAAGATATATTCTGAGGCCTTACATGGTCTTTATAATATGTTGATTATCTTAAATCTGTTTTAAAAAACCTTTTTCTTGGTACATTGAGTTTCTCACACTTGCTGAGTAGTCAAGAAAAGCATGACTGAGAGCTTGTGTCACTAAAGAGCACAGTCATGCCGTGTCATATTAGGAAACTGGAGACTCACCCACCAAGGGACAAGATTTTAACTATTTTCAATTGTTTCATATGCCTCAGCACACAGTTTTGCTATCTTTTAATTAGTCCCAAACTTATTGTCAGTATCAAGTCCAGTTTTAAACAAGCTCCATGTATCTTGACCTAGTTAGCCATAGACATGACTTATAAGTCTAGTCAAATATTTTAATTTTTGAAACTAAGGACTATGGAAAGAGAATTAGCACTGGCCCTTCCTATTCATACATTCCCACCTTCTGGGAGATCCAAATAGTTTGAGGACCCGTGAGTGAACTGGAAATTTTTTCCCATTAAATTATATCTCATAATCATATGAGGTCCCAGAGTTGCCATGAGTTCTACATAGTTCTCAGGACTAGGGATAAACTGGGACCAACCTAGAATACTCAGAGCCCCTAAAAAGAGGTACAGGGTTGGGAAAGAAAAACAAGGATCTACTGACAATCAATTTGTCACTCATGGCATAAGTACTTCACATGTGCCAGTTCATTTAATATTTCTAACCTGTCCGACATAAATTGGTTATTCTCATTTTATAGAGGAAAAGGCTCCAGAAACTAGGCAAGTTTGCCCAAGAGCAAACAGCTTGTAAACTGGCAGAAGTAGGATTCAAACTCAGGTCTCTTCTGCATTTTCTACTACACCTGCCTCTGTTTCACGGACAGACATCCACAAAGAGTTCTGAAAGAGGATGGCACTGACCTCAGGAAATTTTGCAACATTCAAAGACTACCAGAATCTAAAGGGCAGAATGTGTCAGAGTTTCAATTAGTTCGAGCCAAATAGTCCATAAATTTGCTGGTCTTGGCTCCTGCTAATATTAAAAAAGCTATTACACTTCTCTCTAGATTACAAAGACCTCAAATACTCACCTACCCCATAATTTTTATTGTGTCAATGAAATAGCATATGATAACCACTGAATAACTTTGAAACATTTTAACAGATTTCACTTAAACATGTAAAATGGATTTGAAGAATTAAATTCCTACACTAAAGTGAAAATTACCAACACACATAGAAAATTGGAAAATATGCTAAAACCAAAAGCTGTCTGATAACAGGATGTTTTTCATCTACTGATTACCTCTCTGCAGCACTAGCTATGTGAAAAATGTGCTCATCTTCATTCTGTAACCGTTCTTTTCTCCTTCTTTCAATGTCATGTCGTAGGTCATTTGGATCTATTATTTTGACCAGAGTCTGAGGAATTTTGACAGAAGACAAACCATTCACATTACTGTTAGTTGCACAAAGACCGTATTGAACAAGAACCTTAAGTAAAAGTCCTAAATAAGTTACCTTGTACTCATCCTGCTCATGCTAGTGTAAACTGATAAAAATATTTTGAGACACAATTGACAATACAGAGTCAGAAAAGTTCATAGCACTGAACCAAGAATCCCACTTCTGGGACTCTATACCAAAGAAAAGTCTATCTACCCAAGTATATTCAAAATATTATAATTTTAAAAATAACCATAAAATGAAAGTAACTTAAGTGTGAAAAAAATTTAAAGGAGAAGGGAAGAATAATTTTATGGTAAACTTAAGTCATAGGAATAATGTACAAGCATTTAAATTATGATAATGTAGACTACGTGGAAGTAACCATGGAAGAACACTTACTGAAAAAAGTTAATTAAAACTTACAAAGCCTCAATTATAAAAAGGTCATTGGGAGATTGGGAGTTCAGAGATTTTACATAAAAGGAATGTTACTATAGTTTAAGTAAAAAGATAAAGCATCCAAAACTACATGTACTGTGATAGTGTATGTTAAAATGCTAGACATAAGACTGCAAGGAAAGATGATCAAACAATATTTTGTCTTAAGTGGTTGAATTAGAGGTGATTTTTAAAAAATCCTCAAATTTCCTATAAGTTTATTACAGTACTTTGATAAGCAGAAATTTTCTGAAAATATCATTTATTCAATAAACTAACCTATCTCCATAAGTACAATAAAACTGTAATCATTCACAAGTGAAAATATTATTTATATATTCTATCACAAATGTATTAAAATCTCTCCTCTATAAAAACTCTTCACTCTCAATGAATAAATTAGCAGTTCTTTTAGAACTTGATATATTTCTTCTAAAACAAGAGCCAGTTTTCTTCCCCCTGGGCTAGTTAAGATAGTTTTTCTAATTAGCAAAGAAATGGCGGGGAGGGAGGTGGTATGGGTGGGAACAATAAAAAAAATTCAGTATTATTTCCATTATTTTTCTAGTTCATATTCCATAGAATCTTTCACACAATCTTCAGTAAACAGAAGAGCAGTGTCAAATGAAACTAAGTTCCTTTGCATTCATTCTACATACAACTTAAAAATATACCCCACATGACTGCTTTGGAAAAAACAGGTATCAAACATACTTTCTGCAAGCTTTACAGTGTGAAGTTTTGGAATGAACATTAAACACTATAATTTTATGTCAATTTTACAAAGCTGTTACCCTTAGGGATTGTCTCTCTTAGGGCATATTTTTGTCTTTTGCCAGTGTTCTCTCTGCAACCTTTTGATAACTAGAGTCACTTGGAGAGCTTTGTAAATTTCAGATTCCTGGGTCTCAATCATTCTTCCTCACCCACTTTAACTACCTTTTTTACTCCCAATGACCAGTTCCCTTTCCCATTAGTATACCAACAATAAGATAATCTCTCATCAAAAATTATATTCACTTACCTGTTCTGAATCATATACAATAGTTTGTTTACTCTGAAGCTCGGCCAAAGACATATCTATTCTCCTAAAATAATAAAGGCATATTACAATTAAATAATTATGTTATACACTGATACCTTGATTCCATTATTACAGAATGGATTTTGAAATAAAGCTGGTGTGTCTTGGAGGAAGAAAAAGAAATCTGCTACCAGGTGGTTTTTCACCTATATGGCAGTCTCCCAGGACATACATATCCTGTAAACAACATCACAGTGACGCCTTAGTGGTTCTCAAATCACTAGTCTGTGTAACCTTAAACTTGGCTCCGGTGATCTACCGCATTCTAACATTGATTCAACTCAGCTCACAAGACAGGGCGCACCACCTGTTTGGACAGGTGCCAGCAGAAGAAGACATAGGTTCTCATCCGGCTGCCCTCAGAACAGCCATTTCTGACCACATGAAGCAACCCATGATTTCAATGGCTCGACAACTGTCTTTCATCTTCCAGTGATAACTTCAGTAGGCAATTACTACAGACACAGCAGAATCAAAGTTAGGTAGGTAAATATTTTCAAAGTCCTACACATTTAAACAATGCTAGTCATGGCTTCAATACAACCTAGTCTATCAAAGTGCACTGGCCCAGTACCTGCTGGGGTTAGTCCTGTTTTTAGGCAGGAAATGCAGTTCTAGAGTCTACAGCAAGCCCAGGAGGCAGGCAGCACCTTCCCACAACCTGTTCTGAGGCTCATTCCCATGAGTTAAATGAGCATACAATAATCACTCATTACCTGTGAATTTCTGGATCTGAGTTCAATTTAAATTCATTTACATCTGCAGCTTGTGTAACTTGCATTTTTGAGAAACGCTCATGTAGAGTAATTCCAAGTGATGGAAAATAATCTGCTGCAAAAGGGAAAAAAAAGTTTTATCTCAATGTAAAACTGATTCCACTTAAAAGATTATATATAATAAGCACAGGAAGAAGGGACTATTAAAAAACATCCAACCTGTTTTCTCTTGAAAACATATGGGACCTAAACTTATTCCACAGACTAATCTGTAGTGCTCACACGCTTTCCCAAGCCCAAGCAACAGTAAACGGAGTTATGAACCCAAAGATTCTGTTCCTATTTGACATGCCTGCTTACTTGCCAGGGGGAAAGATAGTGGCTCTCTCAAAGAGAGGACCTTTCTTCTCCAAGGTAAGATCTTCCTACATCTGGGAAGTAAAGCTGTTATAGAGCTCTACTCTTCACCTAGAGTAAAAAATAACTCCAAAAACAACCCTGAAGCATCAAAACAATTCTGAACAAATGCTAAATGTTATCTTTACGTATCACAGAAGGCCTCCTAATGCCATTTTACTTTAACATTAACTGAAGTTCATGAAGACATTCTGAAAGCGGCTATGCTACAAGCTTTTAACAGAATAAAGAGAAAGATAATACATTTGACCCATGAGAATGCTACTTAAGCAATCCTTTTCCCTAACTTACTGTTCCTGTTCTGGGACAATCTCCTGAATTCTTCTGCAATACCAGCTCCCTGTCTGCTAAGAATCACACTTCTTTTGGGTAAGAGGGGCTGGAATTGAGAAGGTGAACTGTTTCAAACTGCATGCTTTAAAGTAAATATATGCCTTAGTTTGAGGGCTGCAGAGAAAATAATTCATTTGCAAAATATGTTTTATGAAGGTAAAAAAGATTAACACAGTTATCTAGTAAGAAATATAAAATTATAAATTTTGAAATTCTCAAAAGACCCCAGTTTATAATACCCACAACTGCCTTATTTATGCAGCATCAATAAGGAAAGTTATTTTACATGACTAAATTTTCCAATTAATGGAAACTGGCCAGAAGCAAAAGCAAAACACAACAGCTCAATGTAAACCTTTGAAGTATTTATTATGCAATGTCCTGATGTCATAATGTATAACAAATCAAACTGGAATCTTCTATTGATCACTTAGCATCATCCTTATGGCACAAAGTCCCAGTAATGCCCTCAGGGGCTTTAAGAATATGACCAAATGACCTATACTTCCAGATTTCTTGAGTTTCTTGAGTTTCATATCTGGTTTTTGTTATTTCCTCCTTCCTATTCAGTTATCAGTTATTGTTTCTTTCTGCTCTCAGTACACCTGTCTTTTGCAGCAGCCAACCTCTTCCTTTATAACTTTCAATTTGTAATCTACTATGAGTTGAAGCATCAAGTTATTGGAACTACATATAAAGAACAACTAGGCTTGAATTAATACGTGCTACTCTCTTCAACAGATTTCCTAATTAATGATCTAACTTATAATGAAATATTAATTACTACTATAATATCACAGATATTTACCTATGTCTCGTGAAAAGTCAGTACATTATTTTTGTGTTATCCCTAATGTATGTGCGAAATATACCAACCTTTAACTTGATGGATTATACTTATGATTTCCTGAGCAAATTCTCCTGTAGGTTTGTTTTCAGTATTCTGAGTTGAGTCAAGATGTTCAAACACTGGATGAAAGTTTTCACTTTTCCTGCCAACAGCAACCAAATCATGTGACATCTGTCTCTCTGTGGAATAGCTAGAAGCAACCCTAGAATAATTTGTAAATGTTTAACTAAATTTGAGACTATTTTACTGAGAAAATAACTTTAAAAGTTAATCACGATAGCTATAAAGCTAAAAAGATGTTTATCTTTTCTTATAATTAAGGCACTAAATTGTATGCCATAAAACATGTACAATAATGAGGAGAAAATAGCTATAGGTACACGGTTTTGAGTTCTCCTTTTCAATTCAGAGATCATTAAATATTTGCCACTTTAATAATAAAATCCTCAAAGTTCTAAGCTAAACAATTTTTACTTCAAAAAATACAGCAAGGCATTGAAGACACTCAATATGCAAAAAGTAATCAGATTATTTTCTACTCCCAAATGTCCATAAAATTGTAAAGCCAGCAAACTTACACTATCTTGAAATACTACCATACTTTAAAAGCTGATATCAAACATAATAATGTCTCTGACTTCATAAAAGTCCTTAAACCTCCATGTCAGTAATGAGAAGCTGAGAACAGTATTTTGAAATCAAATTCTGTTGAGATTAATTTAATCACTTACAAAGTCTCACTGAACTCTCAGAAAATAGTCTTAGTTGTTATCAAAGTTATGATCATTAGGAGCAATGATAGTGTTTACCCTAAATATATCCTTAAAGAAATACTACCATTTATTATATAACCCCAACCATCTTACCATTTTAATGCTTTCTGAATCTTTACAACTTTCGTTAAGAGCTTTCCTGACCTTCCTTTAAGTACCATTATAAAGCCATGATTATGATATATAACTAACAATTATTCATGCCAAACAAAGGGGCTCAGAGCTTACAAACATTATCTCATTTAATCTTTGCCAATAGCCCTATGGGGAGGTGCCATGATATCGAGACAATGGATGTCTTGGTTGTTTTGCTTTTCATCCCAGAGGTTAAGCATTCCTATGAACATAATCCTTCCAAATGTCTTAGTGGGAAAGTTTACTTTATTCCAATAATGCTACTCCTGCTTAAAACTACTCATATTCTTCATCTGGAGGCAGTTTATGCGTCACAGAAGAAAATGCCTCATTATTTATATTTATTCCTCATTTTGGACCCAAAATGGCACTAACCAGCTTATACCCATCTTACTCCTCTGCATTTAACTCTGAATAGCTTTTGGCTCTTCCCGAAAAACAAGTTTCAGAGTTGACGTGTGAGCTAGGCTTTGAAGGTTGGTGTGTTTTAGACATGTGGAGATGAGCTGAAAGACATTTTACGTTTATAGGTTAACAAAGGCAGAAAACACACCCAGGAACTTTGAGCTGTGTGATCTGAGCAGTCTGGGGAAAGGAAATAGAAGGGCAGGGGGTGTGAAGGTAAGACCGCCACACTGCCAGCCTGATGTGACAGGATTAGCTGATTGGAGAGGGTGGGAGGCTCAGTTCTGGCCGCCAGAGGACTGCCTTCTATCAGGTGTCTTGGAAGGGCGTTGCGGTTGACAAGGCCAGTTAGGGGACTTCTGTGAAAAAAGTAATGAGATGCTGAATTAAGGGAGTGTCAGTCTCCCTAATCCTTTTCCCTCAACTCCAAAAACTCTAAATGTGTTCTTAGGAAGACATGAGCAAACTAATGACTGGGAAAGTGCTTTGTGATCGTTATTAGCTGGAGGAAAATCGAGAAAGGAAAACTTTACATGTGTCATACAGATTTTGTTATCTATTATAAGCTTCCAGAGGGCAGGGATTATCCATTAGTTTTGGTGGTTGGGTTTTTGTTACTGTTGTTTTGCCAGGCAGTTGGTTTTGTGGATGGATCTTAATTGTGTAGAAGAGGAAATTAAGGTTTAATGTAGCTTTTTAATGTTTTCTTAGTTATTACACACAACACTCAAGTGAATGTCAGGGGAAATATCCTTAAACAGAGAAGGAAAACTGGGGTGGAGTGGTGGGAGGGAACAGAGAACCTGGAAGATTTAATCAGACCGGAAGTAGATGTGGTATTAGAATACAGGTGTTGGCTATATTTTAATTCTTAAAACTGTCTAAAATGCATCTCAAATGAGAACATTTGATCTTTTCAGCTTAACTACTTGTATTGGGGGTATTTCGTGAAATTGTTAACTTGTTGATCAGTAATGTCATGGGAAATAGTAAAAAGGAAAATATGAACAAAGAGGTGATTAAATTTATAAATGGAAATACCTAGAACATTTTGCATTCTAAAGTTTCTAGAAACTTTTCCTTATAGCAAAAGTATAATTATTTTTAAAAGACTAAATTTCAGGTTATACTATTTTCATGTGTATTTTCTCGAAGGATGATCACTGATATTTTTTTATTAAAAATCTTGTTGTGGGGTGTCTCTAGAGTACATTTTTTAACTGATAACAAGTTTAAACACTAAAATTTCAGGAATTAAGTGTAGCTTCAGAGTATACCACAGCACTCCTATGAATTGAGAGTTGGACTTGGAGGGGGGGGTGAGAGTTATGCCAGTAATAAAAAATTACAAGTAAATTTTACTAATTATCTGGTGAAAAATTAGAAGCCTTTATCAGCTGGTTCTGTCTTGGGAGAAACTGAGACTGCAATAAAAACCATTATCAACTGATTTCCCCTTATAGATAGATCATTTTTATAGTTCCATTTAAACATCTTATTTTTCTCCTGTAAAAAATTTTTTAAAGCTGTTTTTTGGGTATGGAACAGGCTTTTTGTACCATTAAACCCCTTTAAACAGAGAGCATTTGGAATTCTTTTGTTAGTGGAGGTTGCTGCAGGGCCATTCTAGCTTCTAGCATTCTAGCTTCTAGACATTTCACTAAATGTCTCTTACTAGTTATCAGATACACAGTGAGAAGCTTGGAGCAAATTAGGAGGAGAGAAAGGATATGGGCCTTCTAATGAAAGTCTTTCTGATGAGTCAAGGAAACCACATCAGTGGCATCAACCTGCGGCATAATCACTCGTCCATGTTTCTGCCTTGGCAGGGAGTCGTCTCGACAGGGCTGGTTTGAGAGCAGGGAGCATGAAAAGTCAGACGGAAGCTTTTCCTCTGAGAAGTTAAAAATAGGCACTTAAAACCATCTTGTTAGAGGGGTTTAATTTTTTAAAGAATATCTGTAAGCCCCTCATAACCTTGGAGCAGTTTTGGATATATGGCTGTTAGTGATGTAAATAAATAAGTAAATACATACACGTGTACACCCACACCCCGAAATGTATCCATCTGATTGATTTTTGTTATATGAAGAGGTATTATTTTTTTCTGGTGGTGCTGCTATTATTTAAGACATATCTCAGGGCTCTCTTTTGGATTTATCTTCAGAGCCTGAAACATCATCATGAAGAACCCTAGCAGCTGTAAATCTCAATTCTTTGGATGGTGGAGTCGCACACCACCTCACACATCACTCCACTGTGCCGTGGTATCACCAACATCATCCCATGGTCTATAAGACCAGAGGAGAAGAAACCTAATCCTATGTGGATCCACAGTCCCAGGGCACCCTAACAGATTGTCTCACAGGGTAGGTCTTCAAAAAATACCTGCTGAAGGAATACATGATAAAATGGAAAATGACTTGGACAATATGAAATGGTGAGTTTCAGCTAAAAAGATGACAGACTTAAAATTCTGAGGCCAATTTAATTTTGTTTTTTAACTTTCTTAGCTTACTTAAAAATTTTTTTCTTAATTTAGACCAATTTAAATTTAAAATTTTTCATTTTTTATAATAGAAAATCTCAAATATATACAAAAGTTCAGAGGATCCTATGATGAACCTGTCAAGCCAGCTTCAATAGTTATCAACATATGACCAATTGAAGCAGACTTGCAGAGCCAGGAAGAACTACCGGTTAATTTGGGCCCCAAAGGCATGGCCAGGTGACCTGCTCAATGTCACAGAGTTGCTCAGTGACCCACTGGAAGACAAAAACCTATGCATCCCAACATCAAACAGAATGTTTATCTCCCTATACTAGGACCCCTAAGACACACTAAGAGAAGCTAGAGTGAAACACAGGAATGAAAGGGAACCTTCTCTCAATTAATTTTTCATTTTAGAAAATGTATATGAGAAATATTAGGGGGGAAAAAACCTTAGTTTTTTTGTGATACATAACAGCAAGGTAGCAGGTATGTGTATCACAAAAATATCTCCACCACAGCTTATTTTGCCTCCAGCCAAATGCCCATCAAAGGTAAACTTGGGTGATTAGGCTACCTTCCTTCAACGCTCGCTGTGGTTTTTCACTCTTCTGCAGCCTAGACAGCCGCTGTTTCCTCAGAGCATGTGGGCTCCAGTGTCTTCTGGGGCTCATCACCCACCTCATCCCCCTTTCAGTATGGGGAAAGACCGGGTGGGTGGGGTAGGGAGGCCCTCTCTATATCTCTTCAGTGAGAAATAAAGGATTAAATACAAATGTGGCTGAGGCACTCAGTCTAACATCAACTTCACTAGTCAACCTTCTCATCCTAGATGCCTAGTCCCAGCACCTGAGAAGTCAAAGGAGCCTCGGTCCAGGTCCACCCGCCCCAGCTTACTCTTCTCCCGAGACTGGCAGGCTCTCTTCCTCCCTCTCACCTCCTTCCTAGCCTGACCAAGGTTCAGTCTCTCACCTACTCCACCCAACATTAAACCAAAACTCCCTTCATCTGCCCCAAGACTTCCAGATGTATACAACAGTTAGTGTTTGGGGTTCATAACAACCTTAGTACAGATTTTCATATTGTGACTCCCTAACTTCATTCTGAAATATATAATTATGGCTCTTGTGTAACTTCTACCTCTAATAACGCAGCTTCTGACAAAGTAGGTCGCTAGAATATCGGCTTTGTGTCTACCTACTGCTATTCTAGATGCAAATTAGAATCTAGAAAAATCACGAGGTGATAACCGTATGTTTTCAACTGCATTGATAACTGGAAGAGCATATATCAATACTTGACCAAAGCTAAGAAAGTAAACAAATGCATAAAATGAACCATCATAGTCTTTCCAAAAAAGTGCATAAACCTCTCTAGATTTTAACCAACAAATAACCTCTCTGCACTCTATGATTATTTTAATCTTGTTAAGCAGAGGAAAACCTAATTTATGTTAGCAGTTGAGAACGTGGCTCTATTGAGGGTATTAACTACCTTTGTTTTATGGACATTTCATCAGTCCACACATAACTAAATCCAACCCCACAAAATTCTTCCACAACTCATTCATCAATTAATGATTATAATCCTAGAGGAAGATTTTTGTTGACTATGATGCATTGCCATACTGAAAAGGTGCATATATTTATTAAGTTATTTATTCTTCAAGTCTTTGAATAGAAAGGACTTACAGTGAAGCTCTTTATTACACAAGCCGTTCTACAGGTCCTTGACAGGTAATTCAAACATGTACTGACAGGCCCCACTAATGGGTCATGAAATTCATAAAAGGACAGTTTATAAATTTAAAACAAAAGTTACAGCAGCCTCAATTTTAGGAAGCTCATTTTGGTGACACAGGATGAAGATCAAGCTTCTATTTCTCAATATCAAATTATAAAATTAACAGTGTTTAGCATCTCTAATGAGGTCTACTAAAATAAAATCCTTCAAAATTGGTACTTCCAGCATTCTTTAAAAATGTTACAGCCAATTTATTGATTCTAATTTAAGTATAAAACACTTTATTAAATATTTAAAAATTCAAGATTTTTACTTTTACTTAAATTTTTTTACTTTTATTTAAAAATTCAAAATTTTTGTGATTTGATTTTATTACTTTTATTTTAAAATTCAAGATTTTTGTGATTTGATTGTATGTAATTTTACCTCAAAAGGAAAAAAACTGTAAACAAATATTAAATACTGAAATATTTAAAGGGGAATGTACTCATATCTGCATTTCACTTTGAAATGCAGCAAAAAAATAAGATGGAATGATAGATGAACAGATATGTGATTACAGAAGTAGAGTAAAATGTTAACTGTAGACTCTAGGTGGTGGGTATATAGGTATTGACTGTACAATTCTTTCAACTTTTCTGTATGTTTGAACATTTTCATAATATAACGTTGGAAAGAAAAAAAGCTTAAGGTAACATCCTTAAACTTGATGCTTACAGCAGCTTTTGTGCTCTTAAGACTAAGAACTAGTAGGAAATATAATAGCACAAAATGACTTAAGACATATTATATGAAATAAAATACAAAATTATTAATACAACATTATGACAACCATGTATACATAGAAAAATAACAAAAGGAGCTGTACTAAAATATTAATAAAATTGTCCTAGGATAGTAGGATTATGGGTGATTTCCCCCGCCCTTCCATTTGTCTGACTTTCTGTAATATAATCATATTTATAAATTCTTTCTGTGTACATATAAATATACATACGTATATTTTAAAATATTTTTTGCAAGTACAATGAATGTAAGAAAAATATCAGGGAGGGGGACTGCCATATCTAACTTTAAGGAAAGAAGCAAAATATATTTTGTTTAAAAAAAAAGACTGTGGGTTTACCTCCCCCACCATCATATTTTGTTCCCTCTAGTTTTTGATTCAAATACAGATATGAGTCAATGGTGAACATAAATACACCAAATCAACATGGTCCTTCACTTTTTAATCCACATACTGGTAGTGTATTAAGGTAACAAACAGACTTAGCTGACACATCCAAGTGTCAGTGCCTTATTATTCTCAGAATCCATAAAGAGGTAATATTCATAATAGAAAAAAGCATGCAATCCACTGTAGGAGAATATAACCTATTACAAAAGTAGTCTTTCTGGTTAAACAATCAAGAGCTAAACCAAATGTCTTATAAATAGGCCTCTTTCTAGACTCTAGCCTAATTTCCTCTACCTCGGAGAAGCTAGTCGGTTGAGCACCACTCCTTTTGAGACGGCAGCAAGAACCACATTAAGTCATCCACCTCCTTGAGTCACAAGGGGACATGTGGATTTGAGCCCCAGGCACGGACTTAGATAAGTCACTTCATCTCTCACTGCCTCAATCTCTTCCTCTATAAAATCAGGGTCTGCTAAGTTCCCTTCCAGGTCAAAAATTCTCTGAATTTCAGGCAACAGGGAAAACAGGCTCTGAGAAACTGAGCAAGGAACAGGTCTCCTTGAGCACCACCCAGCCTATCCGTGGATATAGAAAATCTGGCAGCATAAAAACATGTAAATTCATGAATAGGAACAACTCCATAGAATGCCCTTCACCCAAAAAGCATCTTGAGATACAAACGTGGAAACGAACAGACATGACGTCACCCCATGTTACTAATCACGGGATTCATCCCCATTAGAGGGCTTTTTTGAAAAATCCAGGCAATCCCCGCCCCCTAGCTCGAACTCCAAACACATCATTAATTCTATTTTCCAAGCTTCAAATAAAGGTGGCAGAAACAGTTATTGCATACCATTAAGAAAAAAACAAAGATAATACCTGGATGTTTTCTTCACATCTACTTTAACTGTGAGTGATTTCTTCCTAAGAATGGCAGATGAAGGTTTCGAGTCAGAAAGTTTTTTACTCTTATCAAGTCGGTTATGGGAAGAGTTGCTCTCTTTTCTGCCAGCCCCTTCTTTCTTTATTTTGTCCTTCCGTTTGTCATTACAGGGTCTCAAGCCAACGTCGCTTTTATTTGAATGAGTGCAGGCAGTGCAGTCTTTCTTAGATGGCTTAAAAGGCTCTTTGACTTGCCCACCTTCAGTCTCTCTCCCTCTTCCAGCATTAAAGCAATCGGACTCTCTATTTACAGGGCCTTTTTGAGAACCGAATTTTCTATCTTCCTCCTTAGAGTACTTCTGAGTTCTTCCATCATAAAAGTCCTGGTCCCCATCTGAGGTCTTACGATGTTTGTGGCGATAGTCACAGGATGCCTTGGCTGCTGAACTGGTCTCTGGTAATTCCCTCGGAGCGTATCGAAGAGTTTGGGGTCCGAGGTTCCACTGATCTTTCTTCTCTTGGTAAGAAGGGAGAAAATGCCTGGACTTCCACTGTGGGCTCCTGGCAGGCTCTCTGTTTTCATACCTCTCCACGTCTTGAGGTCTTTTTGATGTGTGTCCATATTTTCTGAAATCACGATCCTCAGGATACCTGTGTTGACATAAAGCAGTTTACACTTGCACTAGAGAGAAGAAAGTGAGAATTTATGTGTGTGGAATGTTGGGCAACATGGCTTTAAATGCAGAGCACAGTAGCAAGTTAACCTACAATCCCTGAAGCCAACTCATAGATGCACAAGGCACTTAGGAAGATAGCATCTTTTTTTTTTTTAATATTCTAGCCATCAACATGATTTACTCTAAAAATAAACACTTCACTACTACCAGTAGACCAAAACTACATTACAATGCTTTTAATCTTTTTAGACAAAAGCTTTTCAAGGTGGTTATCTTCAACCACAAAGTAAACAGACTTTTTAACTTGAGTCTTTATATCAAATTACCCAGGTTTAATGTTTTCCTATACCTCGTCTGAAAAGAGCTCCTTTTCTCAAAATCTTCAGAGCCTCTTCTAAGTGACTGAGAATATTTTTCGTCTTGTATCCTCTGGTGCCTCAATTCATCTTCATGCCACTGTCCTTCGAATCTAAAAGAATCTGCTATTGACCTCAGAGGTGGTTTCCCTCCTTTTCCACTTCCTCTAACTCTGTGGTCATCAGGAAAATACCTTCCTTGCACTTTCTGGGGATAACAATTCCTCTGGTTCTCCTTGTAGAGTACACCTTCTGAGTATTTGGGCATATACTGAGATCTTCTGTTACTATCATCCCCTCTTCCTGGTAAATATACTTGGGGAGGCTTATAAGTATAAAAATTTTCTAAAGAGTTTCTTCTTATGTTCGGGGAAGATGATCTATGTTCATAAGATCGGTAATGTATAGTTTCACGAGAAGGAATCCTTGGTTTACTCTGTCCATGTTTCTCATTGTCCATTCTCCAAGTGACGGGTCTTTTTGGATCCTTCCTATATTCATAGCCATAATGCTCAGGTCTTTGCTTGTAGTGTTCAGAATTTCTAGGTACTGGTGATAAAGACCTATGTAAACAAATACAGAAAAGTTTAGCCCATTCAAAGACAACATACTAAGTTTGTCTTAACATGACTTACCCAAATAAAACATTTGCTTTTCCCTGCTTCTTCCACTCAAATTAAATTCATCAATTTGCGATATTTGCGTTCTAAATTGTTCACTTGGGAGTCTGATCATGCTTCCGCCCGATTCAACAAGCATACTCTTTTCATCTGAACTAATGTACCCCATGTGCATATCAAAATGAGCTGAGCACACCCATATTGCTGGAGGAGGACCAGCTTAGGTACGCAGCAGGATCTATTTTGGAAGATTGCTGACAGCAAAGTTCTGGCAAAAGGGCCAGTCAACAAACGCTTACATCAGGTTCAATGGTCAAGTAAGAAATAAGCAGAAGGAGGGCTAGATTCACACAAGTAAATATGTAGGAGAGTCTCTGGAAAACTGAACATAATCTCTGAAATTAAATTAGATTCCAAGAGTTTATGATGCACAATAAATCCAAACTCAGACCCAAAACTGACCCCACAGTTTCCCCAATTGATTGTCTATTCTCTCTACTAAGTTTATATCAAGGAGCAAAAACTACATCCTTAAACAGCAAGTGGAGGGGGTGGGAGGAAGAGGGCCTTAAGATGTGGACCTCATGCTTAGTCCCTCCGTAAATACTACTAACATAAATAAGTTTTCTTTCCCAGACCTGTCCCTGTTACATATAAAATGAAAGGTGTGCTGTTGAACCAGAACTTGTAACTTTGGTGAATGTGTGCTTTAATGCAGCTATAATGCTCTCCAGGGGCAGCACATCCTTTCTGTAACTACCTTCTCCAATACCTCATCATTGCCAACATGGAGCCTTTCATTCCAACTGAGGAGGAAGGCTCCTAGGAGTATCTGGGGAAACAGCCTGAGTTACCCAGACTTCAGGTTAAGAGAGAGGAGTGACACTATCTGGAACACAACAAAGTTCAAATTGGCACCTGGGGACCTTTCCTCCCATCTGACCTGTCCAATCTCCCAATTTCCTCCCTGAGGGTTTAATGTCTTCTAACCAATGAGGCAGCTACCCTTGCAGCTTTTGTTATCGCCCCCTCTGCAGCAGCTGCCACGGAGTTGGAGTAACCAGGAGTAAAAGCCTTTCCTTTTGGTGACATGTCTGGGTCCTCCCTACGAGAAAGGAGGCTGATTTATCTTCCTCACGTACATACTGGGATTTATACACTGGAATTGCCAATATCTCCCTTTAGAGTCACCAAGCTAGATGTGCTGGCAAGTGCATTATTTAGCTGAAGTAGAAACTCTGTCATCCAGCTGGCTGCACCTCTTCACAGGAAGAAGCAACTGGAGCCTCTGAGGACTTCCTGGAAGACTTCATCTCTTCCACTGCTAAGGAGAAAAGCTGGCAGCCAGAAGCTGAGGTCTTCCAGACTGATGAAAAACTCAATCTCTTACTTTAATCCTTACCTCACATGGAATACTGCTTTGGTATTATATTTCATCTCAGCGTTCTATTGTACAGAGCCCCTTTCTTCTGAAGGAGATTGCTGGAATGGTGGCTATTATTTTCAGTTCTCCTAAAGGGACAAAAGAGACCCAAGGAGTCTGTTGGGAGGCAATTCTCCTTGGATGTCTTGTGCTCTGCATGCCTCCTGAGCTTTTGTTCCAAGGCAAACTGCCAGGGAAGACGGGGATGGGGCTTCCCTAAGGGGCAGAGGGCCAATGTGCTTGCTGTCTAGGATAACAAGATAATGTCTCCTCCAAGGCAAAGCCTGGGCAGGGCTGCTTGCTGTCCCTAATGGGGCTCGGGTTCCTCAGCTATGTCAGCAGCGCCCACCCTCAGGCGACTAGAGGTAAGGGGAGCACAGGAACATGAAGCTCAAGTCACCTGCTGCATATGAGTAATAAAGGCTTTTGTCTCTGATCCAAAAGTGCCTTGTGACACACTAATGTGCTAGCTTGAAAGTCGGGTAAGATATCAGACCCTTTACAGTTGGTGACAAAGAGTCCTGAGAAGGCATCCAGAAATCAGGCACTAAGCTTGGCAGGGTCTTTTGTGCCCCTTCACCAGAGCCTACCACAAAAGGGTGAAACAAAATGACCTCTGTGAGGCCCTCCATGTTCAAGCCATTTGCTTCTTTGCATTCCCTTTTCTTTCTGAAGTTCCTCCCCATTACAATTTGGTCTTGTGAACTACAAAGTGAAAACTGTTGCAGAAATTACTGATTAGTCATTGGAGAACCATAAAGAACAAGCATCATGACCAAGCCGTATTAACATGAAAAATCTTGATCTGTCTTTTGCGTATGTAATTGTAGTCCTCTTTAAACTTCTAAAATGTACTAGTCACTTTCACAGCTCTGTACCTTTGCTCTTGTCATCCCCTTAACTGGAATACTTTTCTTCTCTCTTTCTGCATTTAAAAATTCTACCCATCATTGGGAATTCCCTGGCAGTCCAGTGGTTAGGACTCCACACTCTCACTGCCGAGGGCCCAGGTTCAGTTCCTGGTCAGGGAGCTAAGATGTGCACAAGCTGCACGACAAGGCCAAAAAAAAGAAAAAAAAAACTTCTACCCATCCTTAAATGGCCATCTAAAATCTCAACTCTTCTTTGAAGACTTTCTTGGTATCCCTCCTTCCCCTCCACAAAAGCAGAACTATTCCCTCCCTGTGGATCCAGAATACCTTGTCCCAGTCAGTAGCACACTTTTCCTACAGTATCATAGTTGCCTATGGCGTCAATCTCCCCAGTCAGGCTGCGTGCTTGCTGAGGCCCTGTACTCAGATTTGCCTTTGTAGCCCCAGAACCTGCCTATAGCAGGTATACAGTAAAAACTGGTTAAATTGTTCCAATCTAATTATATACACTATTGATACTACCAACAAGCAAAGAGGAGAGTTGAATTATAATTGAGTTGTTCAAAATTCTATTATTCTGTCATGAAGAAGAAGAAATAGGAAACTCCCAATTTCTTCAAACATATTGATTATGAAAATAATTAAACTGAATATACACTGAAGAGTTCTAAACCACTTACTGATGCAAAATATATAACACTCTCAAAGGTGTTTCTCAGTCTTCCTTGCTGTGGCCATTGCATTTCTTTTATTATGGATTAATTCTAGCTGCCAGCCATAATTAAAGAAAGCTGTCAGGTCTTAGAATGTAGAAATACAACGTCGATCACTATAAAGCACCTACTGTGAATAACCAAGTCCACGAGCTTATTAAAATAGGTTCTTAACAATACTGGTGAATTTCAAAGTTGAAGCACATCCCAAACCCATGCTTACTCTGCTAAACTAAGGACTGCTCACCTGTGCCTCCACCTGGGGGATCTAGAGCGTGACCGTGCCATCCTTTGACATGTGAGCCACTATCCACTTTTTACACTGCAAAGAAACACAGTATTAGCAAGTTTGTAGAAAGGGCCTGCAACATGCTCTAAAAACAGTGAATGCCACTGACAAAAAGTAATTTGAGCCCTCTGTGCCTCAGTTTCCTCATAGGACCCACCTTATTGGAATGTTGTAAGGATAAAATGAATTAGACCAAGGGTCAGCAAGCTTTTTCTGTAAAGGGCCAGAGAGTAACTACTTTAGGTTTTGCAGGCCATATAAGGTCTCTATAACATTATCTTCTTTTAAAAAAAATGCTTAAAATATATAAAAACCATTCGGGCCACACAAAAACAGGGCCCAAAGGGCCCCAAATGCGTTGTAGTTTGTTGATCCCTGAGTTAAGTCATGAAAAGAGCTTAGAATATTGCCTGGCACACAGCAACTGCTAAATAAGTGTTTCAAAAAGAGGAAAAACTTCCCCAGAATTCCTCTATCTGAGCACAACCACTACGACCCCTTCCCAACTTTCGCTGTTGGTTATGTACATATAATCGCAGTTACGTTCATATAATCACAGTCAACATCTTTAGGAATACTTGATATATCCTACTTTTAAAACCGTCAGATAATAAGAATTACAATGCCTAATTATCACACTAAATTGCCACCTAACTTCTATCAGATAAATATACCAAAACTTAATTAAGCATGATTAGACATTTAGTTTGCTTCTGATTTTTTGCTAAAACAAATAATGTCAAAAAAGTAAATTTTAAAAGACATATAAACTTGATTTTTTTAAATGAATAGCCCAGTTTGCTTTTTTTTTTTTAAAGAAATTCACGTTCTTATTTATTTATTTATTTATTTATTTATTTATGACTGTGTTGAGTCTTTGTTTCTGTGCGAGGGCTTTCTCTAGTTGCGGCAAGTGGGGACCACTCTTCATCACGGTGCGCGGGTCTCTCACCATCGCGGCCTCTCTTGTTGCGGAGCACAGGCTCCAGACACGCAGGCTCAGTAATTGTGGCTCATGGGCCTAGTTGCTCCGCGGCATGTAGGATCTTCCCAGACCAGGGCTCGAACCCGTGTCCCCTGCATTGGCAGGCAGATTCTCAACCACTGCGCCACCAGGGAAGCCCTAAACTTGATTTTAAAAATATTTTTCAGTCTTTAAAAGAAACTGATAGGTTTAGGAGCTGAATTAAAAAAAAACATGATTTGGGTATAATCTTTTATACTATTATTTACATTTCAGTACTCCTCAGTTTTTTTTTTTAACATTTTTTTTAACATCTTTACTGGAGTATAATTGCTTTACAATGGTGTGTTAGTTTCTGCTGTATAACAAAGTAAATCAGTTATACATATACATATGTTCCCATATCTCTTCCCTCTTGTGTCTCCCTCCCTCCCACCCTCCCTATCCAACCCCTCTAGGTGGTCTCAAACCACCGAGCTGATCTCCCTGTGCTATGCGGCTGCTTCCCACTACTATCTATTTTACGTTTGGTAGTGTATACATGTCCATGCCACTCTCTCACTTTGTCACAGCTTACCCTTCTCCCTCCCCATATCCTCAAGTCTATTCTCTAGTAGGTCTGTGTCTTTATTCCCATCTTGCCCCTAGGTTCTTCATGACCATTTTTTTTTCTTAGATTCCATATATATGTGTTAGCATATGGTATTTGTTTTCCTCTTTCTGACTTACTTCACTCTGTATGACAGACTCTAGGCCCATCCACTTCACTACAAATATCTCAATTTCGTTTTTTATGGCTGAGTAATATTCCATTGTATAAATGTGCCACATCTTCTTTATCCATTCATCTGTCGATGGACACTTAGGTTGCATCCATGTCCTGTTGTAAATAGTGTTATTTAATATTTACAGCTATTGTAAATAGTGCTGCAATGAACATTGTGGTACATGACTCTTTTTGAATTATGGTTTTCTCAGGGTATATGCCCAGTAGTGGGATTGCTGGGTCGTATGGTAGTTCTATTTTTAGGTTTTTAAGGAACCTCCATACTGTTCTCCAGAGTGGCTGTATCAATTTACATTCCCACCAACAGTGCAAGAGGGTTCCCTTTTCTCCACACCCTCTCCAGCATTTATTGTTTCTCGATTTTTTGATGATGGCCATTCTGACCGGTGTGAGATGATATCTCATTGTAGTTTTGATTTGCATTTCTCTAATGATTAATGATGTTGAGCATTCTTTCACGTGTCTGTTGGCAATCTGTATATCTTCTTTGGAGAAATGTCTATTTAGGTCTTCTGCCCATTTTTGGATTGGGTTGTTTGTTTTTTTGTTATTGAGCTGCATGAGCTGCTTGTAAATCTTGGAGATTAATCCTTTGTCAGTTGCTTCATTTGCAAATATTTTCTCCCATTCTGAGGGTTGTCTTTTGGTCTTGTTTATGGTTTCCTTTGCTGTGCAAAAGCTTTTAAGTTTCATTAGGTCCCATTTGTTTACTTTTGTTTTTATTTCCACTTCTCTAGGAGCTGGGTCAAAAAGGATCTTGCTGTGATTTATGTCATAGAGTGTTCTGCCTATGTTTTCCTCTAAGAGTTTGATAGTGTCTGGCCTTACATTTAGGTCTTTAATCCATTTTGAGTTTATTTTTGTGTATGGTGTTAGGGAATGTTCTAATTTCATTCCTTTACACGTACTTGTCCAGTTTTCCCAGCACCACTTATTGAAGAGGCTGTCTTTTCTCCACTGTATATGCCTGCCTCCTTTATCAAAGATAAGGTGACCATATGTGCGTGGGTTTATCTCTGGGATTTCTATCCTGTTCCATTGATCTATATTTCTGTTTTTGTGCCAGTACCATACAGTCTTGATTACTATAGCTTTGTAATATAGTCTGACGTCAGGGAGCCTGATTCCTCCAGCTCCATTTTTCGTTCTCAAGATTGCTTTGGCTATTCGGGGTCTTTTGTGTTTCCATACAAATTGTGAAATTTTTTGTTCTAGTTCTGTGAAAAATGCCAGTGGTAGTTTGATAGGGATTGCATTGTATCTGTAGATTGCTTTGGGTAGTAGAGTCATTTTCACAATGTTGATTCTTCCAATCCAAGAACATGGTATATCTCTCCATTTATTTGTATCATCCTTAATTTCTTTCATCCGTGTCATTATTTTCTGCATACAGGTCTTTTGTCTCCTTAGGTAGATTTATTCCTAGATATTTTGTTCTTTTTGTTGCAGTGGTAAATGGGAGTGTTTCCTTAATTTCTCTTTCAGATTTTTCATCATTAGTGTATAGGAATGCCAGAGATTTCTGTGCATTAATTTTGTATCCTGCTACTTTACCAAATTCATTGATTAGCTCTAGTAGTTTTCTGGTAGCATCTTTAGGATTCTCTACGTAGATTATCATGTCATCTGCAAACAGTGACAGCTTTACTTCTTCTTTTCCGATTTGGATTCCTTATATTTCTTTTTCTTCTCTGATTGCTGTGGCCAAAACTTCCAAAACTATGTTGAATAATAGTGGTGAGAGTGGGCAACCTTATCTTGTTCCTGATCTTAGTGGAAATGGTTTCAGTTTTTCACCATTGAGGACGATGTTGGCTGTGGGTTTGTCATATATGGCCTTTATTATGTTGAGGAAAGTTCCCTCTATGCCTAGTTCCTGTAGGGTTTTTATCATAAATGGGTACTGAATTTTGTCAAAAGCTTTCTCTGCATCTATTGAGATGATCATATGGTTTTTCTCCTTCAATTTGTTAATGTGGTGTATCACGTTGATTGATTTGCATATATTGAAGAATCCTTGCATTCCTGGAATAAACCGCATTTGATCATGGTGTAGGATCCTTTTAATATGCTGTTGGATTCTGTTTGCTAGTATTTTGTTGAGGATTTTTGCATCTATGTTCATCAGTGATATTGGCTTGTAGTTTTCTTTCTTTGTGACATCTTTGTCTGGTTTTGGTATCAGGGTGATGTGGCCTCGTAGAGTGAGTTTGGAAGTGTTCCTCCCTCTGCTATATTTTGGAAGAGTTTGAGAAGGATAGGTGTTAGCTCTTCTCTAAATGTTTGATAGAATTCGCCTGTGAAGCCATCTGGTCCTGGGCTTTTGTGTGTTGGAAGATTTTTAATCACAGTTTCAATTTCAGTGCTTGTGATTGGCCTGTTCATATTTTCTATTTCTTCCTGGTTCAGTCTCGGAAGGTTGTGCATTCGTAAAACTTTGTCCATTTCTTACAGGTTGTCCATTTTATTGGCATAGAGTTGCTTGTAGTAATCTCTCATGATCCTTTGTATTTCTGCAATGTCAGTTGTTACTTCTCCTTTTTCATTTCTAATTCTATTGATTTGAGTCTTCTCTCTTTTGTTCTTGATGAGTCTGGCTAATGGTTTATCAATTTTGTTTATCTTCTCAAAGAACCAGCTTTTAGTTTTATTGATCTTTGCTATCGTTTCCTTCATTTCTTTTTCATTTATTTCTGCTCTGATCTTTATGATTTCTTTCCTTCTGCTAACTTTGGGGTTTTTTTGGTTCTTCTTTCTCTAATTGCTTTAGGTGCAAGGTTAGGTTGTTTATTTGAGATGTTTCCTGTTTCTTAAGGTAGGATTGTATTGCTATAAACTTCCCTCTTAGAACTGCTTTTGCTGCATCCCATAGGTTTTGGGTCATCGTGTCTCCATTGTCATTTGTTTCTAGGTATTTTTTGATTTCCTCTTTGACTCCTTCAGTGACCTCTTGGTTATTAAGTACTGTATTGTTTAGCCTCCATGTGTTTGTATTTTTTACAGATCTTTTACTGTAATTGATATCTAGTCTCATAGCGTTGTGGTCGGAAAAGATACTTGATACTATTTCAATTTTTTAAAATTTACCAAGGCTTGATTTGTGACCCAAGATATGATCTATTCTGGAGAATGTTCCATGAGCACTTGAGAAAAATGTGTATTCTGTTGTTTTTGGATGGAATGTCCTATAAATATCAATTAAGTCCATCTTGTTTAATGTATCATTTAGAGCTTGTGCTTCCTTATTTATTTTCATTTTGGATGATCTGTCCATTGGTGAAAGTGGGGTGTTAAAGTCCCCTACTATGATTGTGTTACTGTTGATCTCCTCTTTTATGGCTGTTAGTATTTGCCTTATGTATTGAGGTGCTCCTATGTTGGGTGCATAAATATTTACAATTGTTATATCTTCTTCTTGGATCGATCCCTTGATCATTATGTAGTGTCCTTCTTTGTCTCTTGTAATAGTCTTTATTTTAAAGTCTATTTTGTCTGATATGAGAATTGCTACTCCAGCTTTCTTTTGATTTCCATTTGCATGGAATATCTTTTTCCATCCCCTCACTCTCAGTCTGTATGTGTCCCTAGGTCTGAAGTGTGTCTCTTGTAGACAGCATATATATGGGTCTTGCTTTTGTATCCATTCAGCCAGTCTGTGTCTTTTGGTGGGAGCATTTAATCCATTTACATTTAAGGTAATTATTGATATGTATGTTCCTATTCCCATTTTCTTAATTGTTTTGGGTTTGTTATTATAGGTCTTTTCCTTCTCTTGTGTTTCTTGCCTAGAGAAGTTCCTTTAGCATTTGTTGTAAAGCTGGTTTGGTGGTGCTGAACTCTCTCAGCTTTTGCTTGTCTGTAAAGGTTTTAATTTCTCCATCAAATCTGAATGAGATCCTTGCTGGGTAGAGTAATCTTGGTTGTAGGTTTTTCTCCTTCATCACTTTAAATATGTCCTGCCACTCCCTTCTGGCTTGCACCGTTTCTGCTGAAAGATCAGCTGTTAACCTTATGGGGATTCCCTGGTGTGTTATTTGTTGTTTTTCCCTTGCTGCTTTTAATATGTTTTCTTTGTATTTAATTTTTGATAGTTTGATTAATATGTGTCTTGGCGTGTTTCTCCTTGGATTTATCCTGTATGGGACTCTGTGCTTCCTCGACTTGATTAACTATTTCCTTTCCCATATTAGGGAAGTTTTCAACTATAATCTCTTCAAATATTTTCTTAGTCCCTTTCTTTTTCTCTTCTTCCTCTGGGACCCCTATAATTCGAATGTTGGTGCTTTTAATGTTGTCCCAGAGGTCTCTGAGACTGTCCTCAGTTCTTTTCATTCTTTTTTCTTTATTCTGCTCTGCAGTAGTTATTTCCACTCTTTTATCTTCCAGGTCACTTATCCGTTCTTCTGCCTCAGTTATTCTGCTATTGATCCCTTCTAGAGTATTTTTAATTTCATTTATTGTGTTGTTCATCGTTGCTTGTTTCTTCTTTAGTTCTTCTAGGTCCTTGTTAAATGTTTCTTGCATTTTGTCTATTCTATTTCCAAGATTTTGGATCATCTTTACTATCATTATTCTGAATTCTTTTTCAGGTAGACTGCCTATTTCCTCTTCATTTGTTAGGTCTGGTGGGTTTTTACCTTGCTCCTTCATCTGCTGTGTGTTTTTCTGTCTTCTCATTTTGCTTATCTTACTGTGTTTGGGGTCTCCTTTTTGCAGGCTGCAGGTTCGTAGTTCCTGTTGTTTTTGGTGTCTGTCCCCAGTAGCTAAGGTTGGTTCAGTGGGTTGTGTAGGCTTCCTGGTGGAGGGGACTAGTGCCTGTGTTCTGGTGGATGAAGCTGGATCTTGTCTTTCTGGTGGGCAGGTCCACATCTGGTGGTGTGTTTTGGGGTGTCTGTGGCCTTATTATGATTTTAGGCAGCCTCTCTGCTAATGGGTGGGGTTGTGTTCCTGTCTTGCTAGTTGTTTGGCATAGGGTGTCCAGCACTGTAGCTTGCTGGTTGTTGAGTGAAGCTGGGTCTTGGTGTTGAGATGGAGATCTCTGGGAGATTTTCGCCGTTTGATATTACGTGGAGCTGGGAGGTCTCTTGTGGACCAGTGTCCTGAAGTTGGCTCTCCTACCTCAGATGCATAGCAGTGACTCCTGGCTGGAGCACCAAGAGCCTTTCATCCACACGCCTCAGAATAAAAGGGAGAAAAAATAGAAAGAAAGAAAGAAAAAGGATAAAATAAAATAAAATAAAGTTATTAAAGTAAAAAATATTAAGAAAAAAACTTTTTAAAAAGTTAAAGAACAAACAAACAAACAAAAACGGATGGACAGAACCCTAGGACAAATGGTGAAAGCGAAGCTATACAGACAAAATCTCACACAGAAGCATACACATACACACTCACAAGAAGAGGAAAAGGGGAAAAAATAATATATCTTGCTCCCAAAGTCCACCTCCTCAATTTGGGATGATTCGTTGTCTATTCAGGTATTCCACAGATGCAGGGTACATCAAGTTGATTGTGGAGATTTAATCCACTGCTCCTGAGGCTGCTGGGAGGGATTTCCCTTTCTCTTCCTTGTTCGCACAGCTCCCGGGGTTCAGCTTTGGATTTGGCCCCGCCTCTGCGTGTAGGTCGCCTGAGGCGTCTGTTCTTCGCTCAGACAGGACGGGGTTAAAGGAGCAGCTGATTCGGGGGCTCTGGCTCACTCAGGCTGGGAGGAGGGAGGGGTACGGATGTGGGGCGAGCCTGCGGCGGCAGAGGCCGGCATGACGTTGCAGCAGCCTGAGGTGCACTGTGTGTTCTCCTGGGGAATTTGTCCCTGGATCACGGGAGCCTGGCAGTGGCGGGCAGCACAGGCTCCAGGAGGGGCAGTGTGGAGAGTGACCTGTGCTCGCACACAGGCTTCTTGGTGGCAGCAGCAGCAGCCTTAGCGTCTCATGCCCGTCTCTAGGGTACGCGCTGATAGCCGCGGCTCGCGCCCGTCTCTGGAGCTCCTTTAAGCAGCGCTCTTAATCCCCTCTCCTCGCACACCAGGAAACAAAGAGGGAAGAAAAAATCTCTTGCCTCTTCGGCAGGTCCAGACTTTTTCCCCCGGACTCCCTCCCGGCTAGCCGTGGTGCACTAACCCCTTCAGGCTGTGTTTACACCGCCAACCCCAGCCCTTTCCCTGCGATCCAGACCGAAGCCCGAGCCTCAGCTCCCAGCCCCCGCCTGCCCCGGTGGGTGAGCAGACAAGCCTCTCGGGCTGGTGAGTGCTGGTCGGCACCGATCCTCTGTGCGGGAATCTCTCTGCTTTGCCCTCTGCACCAGTTGCTGCGCTCTCCTCCGTGGCTCCAAAGCTTCCCCCCTCCGCCACCCGCAGTCTCCGCCCGCGAAGGGGCTTCCTAGTGTGTGGAAACCTTTCCTCCTTCACAGCTCCCTCCCACTGGTGCAGGTCCCGTCCCTATTCTTTTGTCTCTGTTTTTTCTTTCTTCTTTTGCTCTACCCAGGTACGTGGGGAGTTTCTTGCCTTTTGGGAGGTCTGAGGTCTTCTGCCAGTGTTCAGTGGGTGTTCTATAGGAGAAGTTCCACGTGTAGATGTATTTCTGATGTATCTGTGGGGAGGAAGGTGATCTCTGCGTCTTACTCTTCCGCCATCTTCTCCGACCACCTCTTGCTCAGTTTTGATACTATAATTAAGTAGTGTCCAACTTACTGGCTCCAAACCCCTGATGGCTTTCAAAATTACTGCCATGGGCCCATGAATAATACATACAGCCACCATACACAGACTACAGAATGAATAAGTATATGTCTCATATATTAGAACCTCTATTTTGCAAATTTCTGAAGATACTATGGCCACTGTTAAAATATAAATGGCTTCTTGTCACTATGTAGTTTTTCCACTGACTGATACAAAAAGTACAACTATAACTATGTGGACATTGGTTTGAAAAGGGATTCCTCATAGTCAAACATTTGCAAACTACTGTTATAATAAATTTCAAAGGAAGTAATAGTATATAAGATCAAACGACTTGAACTAGATCACTCACCAGAAGTACATTCAACTCAATTCATTTAGTTATACACTGCTTCTTTCCAAAAAGAATGTGAGGCTAGGAAGAACAATTAGGTCAGATGTACTATGAAATTAAGACACTAAAGGGCAAAGTGTTTTCTTAGTAACTACAAATATAAAAATGTTCATTGCAGCTCTATTTACAATAGCTAGGACATGGAAGCAACCTAAGTGTCCATCGACAGATGAATGGATAAAGAAGATGTGGCACATATATACAATGGAATGTTACTCAGCAATAAAAAGGAACGAAATTGAGTTATTTGTAGTGAGGTGGATGGACCTAGAGTCTGTCATACAGAGTGAAGTAAGTCAGAAAGAGAAAAACAAATACCGTATGCTAACACATATATATGGAATCTAAAAAAAAACAAAAAAAAGGTCCTGAAGAACCTAGGGGCAAGACGGGAATAAAGACGCAGACCTACTAGAAAATGGACTTGAGGACACAGGGAAGACACATGGACATATATACACTACCAAATGTAAAATAGATAGCTAGTGGGAAGCAGCTGCATAGCACAGGGAGATCAGCTCGGTGCTTTGTGACCAGCTAGAAGGGTGGGATAGGGAGGGTGGGAGGGAGGGAGATGCAAGAGGGAAGAGATATGGGGATATATGTATATGTATAACTGATTCACTTCATTATAAAGCAGAAACTAACACACCATTGTAAAGCAATCATACTCCAATAAAAATGTTAAAAAAAAAAGTATTCATTTAACAAATGTTACTGAGTACCTATTATTTGGCAGGCACTGTTCTGGGGAGACAACAGTGAAGAGAAACAGGAAAAACTTCCTGCCCTCCTGGAGCTTACATTCTACTGAGGGAATCTTATAATTTAATTAAAGAAGCTTTGGGTATATACCTATTAAATTGAACAAATATAATAAACCCAAAGGTTGTGGGGGAGACACCAAATACTGTTGGTGATCATGAAAAAGTATATCTTTCCCAGAGGGTAATTTTTTTATCCATTTTATTTTTTGCAAAACACTTACTGAAATACAATTCACATACCGTACAATTCACCTATTTAAGTGTACAGTTCAATGTTTTTTACTATATTAACAGGGATGCATAACCATCACCACAATCTAATTTTGGAACATTTTCATCCCTTCTAAAAGAAACCCCATTAGCAGTCACTCCCCATTCCTCTCCTCCTTAGATTAGCCTCTGAGAACCAGTAATCTACTTTCGGTTCCTATGTATGTACTTACTCTTTACCTTTCATATAAACGGAATCATACAAATATGTGATTCTTTGTGACTGGCTTCTTTCCCTTAGCATAATGTTTTCAAGGGTTTTACCATATATCAGTATTTCATCCTTTTTACGGCTGAATAATATTCCATTGTATGGGTACACGACATTTTAAGATTCATTGATCTCTCAATGGACATTTGGGTTGTTTCTATTTTTTTGGTTATTATGAATAATTCTGCTATGAACATTTGTGTACAAGTTTTTGTGTAGACACAGTTTTTCGTTTCTCTTGGGTATAAACCTAGGAGTAGAAATGCTGGGTCATACAATAACTCTATGTTTAACTTCTTGGGAGACTGCCAAACTTTTCCAAAGCAGCTACATCATTTTACATTCCCACCAGCAATGTATGAAGGTTCCAATTTTTCCACATCCCCACTAACATTTGTTATTGTCTGTCTCTTTGATTATAGCCATCCTAGTGGGAGTGAAGTGGTTCCTCACCACAGTTTTGATTTGCCTATCCCTAATGATAGGTAACCTTGAAATATGTAAGAAATTATGAAACTAATCATGCCTACTTTCTTTTAAACTAATAATTTCAGTTTAAATGTATAATTCTAAGGTAATAATTTAAAAGAAAAAAGCAGCTATATATACTAAGATGTTTATATAAGCTTCACTTATAATAGGAAAGAAAAAAATCCACCCAAACTAGTTATAACCCAAATGCCCAACAATCAGTAAAAGATTAAACAAATTTAAAATACATACATCTAGTCACTCCCTACCTTTCTCCTAGCCTTATATATGTCTTTTCCTCCACATATTCTATTATTCCACCACAGCAAACTACTTGCTTTTCCCTGATCAGGCTGTTCTGTTCATATCACATAGATGGCTTTCCCTCACTCTGCCTGACAAATCCCTATTCTTTTAGGACTGTTTGACCATAATCTTCCCTGAAATTCTTTCCTTGACTTTCTTTCTTTCCCCCTGAGTTTCTTTCTTCTTGTGAATTCTGAGTTTATTCTGCAATTATTTCAATACATTGTGATTATTTGTTTACTTAATTATATTTATTTCAACAGGCAAAAGACTCCAAACAGCACATCACAGAACAGAAAACTCAAATGACCTATGGACATCTGAGACGTTCAACCTCAATAGTAACTGAGTAAATACCAATTCAGATCATAACCATGCCACACCTGTCAGAATGACAAAAAACAAACAAACAAAAACACCCTGAAGTTGCATATTCCAGAGTGTTGGTGAGGCTGTGGAAAGATGGGGACTCTCGTATACTGCTAAGGAGGTGAGTATACACATTTATAACCACTTTGGAAGGGGTTGGCAGTACCCGTTAAACTTGAACACGCTCATATCCTACGACTCAGCAGTTCCACTCAGGGATAGACCTTAGAGTGGTGGTTCTCCAACTTTAGTGCACTGCAAAATAACCTGAAAGGCTGGTTACAACACAGAATGCTGGGTTCTCTTCTGGGGTGGGCCCCACTTCTAGCAAGTTCCCAGGTGATGTGGATTCTGCTGGCTCTAGGACTATAAAACTACTGATTTAAAGGGAAAGGTGTAGGTCACTTGGGAGAAAATGTTTACAAGTGAGATTTACTGGTTATGTGAGAAAAAAGGTATTACTTAGAATATTTTCCTCTGCTAATATTAAAATTAGCTTTATTAAAATTCAAACTAGTAGATAGCCTCATCCACCACAGGGCAGACAGCAGAAGCAAGAACTACAATCCTGCAGCCTGTGGAACAAAAACCACACTCACAGAAAGACAGACAAGATGAAAAGGCAGAGGGTTATGTACCAGATGAAGGAACAAGATAAAACCCCAGAAAAACAACTAAATGAAATGGAGGTAGGCAATCTTCCAGAAAAAGAATTCAGAATAATGATAGTGAAGATGATCCAGGACCTCGGAAAAAGAATGGAGGCAAAGATCGAGAAGATGTGAGAAATGTTTAACAAAGATCTAGAAAAATTAAAGAACAAACAAACAGAGATGACCAATACAATAACTGAAATGAAAACCACACTAGAAGGAATCAATAGCAGAATAACTGAGGCAGAAGAACGGATAAGTGACCTGGAAGACAGAATGGTGGAATTCACTGCTGCGGAACAGAATAAAGAAAAAAGAATGAAAAGAAATGAAGACAGCCTAAGAGACCTCTGGGACAACATTAAACGCAACAACATTCGCATTATAGGGGTCCCAGAAGGAGAAGAGAGAGAAAGGACCCGAGAAAATAGCTGGAGAGATTAGAGTCAAAAACTTCCCTAACATGGGAAAGGAAATAGCCACCCAAGTCCAGGAAGTGCAGAGAGTCCCATACAGAATAAACCCAAGGAGAAACACGCCGAGACACATAGTAATCAATTTGGCAAAAATCAAAGACAAAGAAAAATTATGGAAAGCAGCAAGGGAAAAACGAAAAATAACATACAAGGGAACTCCCATAAGGTTAACAGCTGATTTCTCAGCAGAAACTCTACAAGCCAGAAGGGACTGGCATGATATACTTAAAGTGATGAAAGGGAAGAACCTACAACCAAGATTACTCTAGCCGGCAAGGATCTCATTCAGATTCGATGGAGAAATCAAAAAAGCTTTACATGTGTTTGCCAACAAACACATGAAAGAATGCTCAACATCATTAATCATTAGAGAAATGCAAATCAAAACTACAATGAGATATCATCTCACACCGGTCAGAATGGCCATCATCAAAAAATCGAGAAACAATAAATGCTGGAGAGGGTGTGGAGAAAAGGGAACACTCTTGCACTGTTGGCGGGAATGTAAACTGATACAGCCACTATGGAGAACAGTATGGAGGTTCCTTAAAAAACTAAAAATACAACTACCATACGACCCAGCAATCCCACTACTGGGCATATACCCTGAGAAAACCATAATTCAAAAAGAGTCATGTACCAAAATGTTCATTGCAGCTCTATTTACAATAGCCAGGACCTGGAAGCAACCTAAGTGTCCATCGACAGACGAATGGATAAAGAAGATGTGGCACATACATACATTGGAATATTACTCAGCCATAAAAGGAAACGAAATTGAGTTATTTGTAGTGAGGTGGATGGAGTTAGCGTCTGTCATACAGAGTGAAGTAAGTCATAAAGATAAAAACAAATACCGTATGCTAACACATATATATGGAATCTAAGGAAAAAAAAAAAAGGTCATGAAGAACCTAGTGGCAAGACGGGAATAAAGACACAGACCTACTAGAGAATGGACTTGACAATATAGGGAGGGGGAAGGGTAAGCTGTGACAAAGTGAGAGAGTGGCATGGACATATAAACACTACCAAATGTAAAATAGATAGCTAGTGGGAAGCAGCCGCATAGCACAGGGAGATCAGCTCGGTGGTTTGTGACCACCTAGAAGGGTGGGATAGGGAAGGTGGGAGGGAGGGAGACACAAGAGGGAAGAGATATGGGAACATATGTATATGTATAACTGATTCATTTTGTTATAAAGCAGAAACTAACACACCATTGTAAAGCAATTATACTCCAATAAAGATGTTAAAAAACAAAAAAACAAACAAACCCAAAACAATTAAGAAAATGGTCATAGGAACATACATATCGATAACTACCTTAAATGTGAATGGATTAAGTGCTCCAACCAAAAGACACAAGCTTGCTGAATGGATGCAAAAACAACACCCATATATATGCTGTCTACAAGAGACCCACTTCAGACCTAGGGACACATACAGACTGAAAGTGAGGGGATGGAAAAAGATATTCCATGCAAATGGAAATCAGAAGAAAGCTGGAGTAGCAGTACTCCTATCAGATGAAATAGACTTTGAAATAAAGAATGTTACAAGAGACAAGGAAGGACACTACCTAATGATCAAGGGATCAATCCAAGAAGATATAACAATTATAAATATATATGCACCCAACATAGGAGCACTTCAATACATAAGGCAACTGCTAACAGCTCTAAAAGAGGAAATCGACAGGAACACAATAACAGTGGGGGACTTTAACACCTCACTTACACCAATGGACAGATCATCCAAACAGAAAATCAATATGGAAACACAAGCTTTAAATGACACAGTAGACCAGATAGATTTAATTGATATTTATAGGACGTTCCATCCAAAAACAGCAGATTACACTTTCTTCTCAAGTGCACACGGAACATTCTCCAGGATAGCTCACATCTAGGGTCACAAATCAAGCCTCAGTAAATTTAAGAAAATTGAAATCATGAGATTAGAAATCAATTACAGGGAAAAAAACGTAAAAAACACAAAACACATGGAGGCTAAACAATACGTTACTAAATAACCAAGAGATCACTGAAGAAATCAAACAGGAAATCAAAAAATACCTAGAGACAAATGACAATGAAAACACGACGATCCAAAACCTATGGGATGCAGCAAAAGCAGTTCTAAGAGGGAAGTTTATAGCTATACGAGCCTACCTCAAGAAACAAGAAAAATCTCAAATAAACAATCTAACCCTACACTTAAAGGAACTAGAGAAAGAGGAACAAACAAAACCCAAAGTTAGCAGAAGGAAAGAAATCATAAAGATCAGAGCAGAAATAAATGAAATAGAAACAAAGAAAACAATAGCAAAGATCAATAAAACTAAAAGCTGGTTCTTTGAAAAGATAAACAAAATTGATAAACCATTAGCCAGACTCATCAAGAAAAAGAGGGAGAGGACTCAAATCAATAAAATTAGAAACGAAAATGGAGACGTTACAACAGACACCACAGAAATACAAAGCATCCTAAGAGACTACTATAAACAACTCTATGCCAATAAAATGGACAACCTGGAAGAAATGGACAAATTCTTAGAAAGGTATAACCTTCCAAGACTGAACCAGGAAGGAATAGAAAATATGAACAGACCAATCACAAGTAATGAAATGAAACTGTGATTAAAAATCTTCCAACAAACAGAAGTCCAGGACAAGATGGCTTCACAGGTGAGTTCTATCAAACATTTAGAGAAGAGCTAACACCCATCCTTCTCAAACCCTTCCAAAAAACTGCGGAGGAAGGAATACTCCCAAACTCATTCTATGAGGCCACCATCACCCTGATACCAAAACCAGACAAAGATACTACAAAAAAAAGAAAATTACAGACCAATATCACTGATGAACATAGATGTAAAAATCCTCAACAAAATACCAGCAAACAGAATCTAACAACACATTAAAAGGATCATACACCACGATCAAGTGGGATTTATCCCAGGGATGCAAGGATTCTTCAATATACGCAAATCAATCAATGTGATACACCATATTAACAAACTGAAGAATAAAAACCATATGATCATCTCAATTGATGCAGAAAAAGCTTGTGACAAAATTCAACACCCATTTATGATAAAAACTCTCCAGAAAGTGGGCATAGAGGGAACCTACTTCAACATAATAAAGGCCATATACGACAAACCCACAGCAAACATCACTCTCAATGGTGAAAAACTGAAAGCATTTCCTCTTAGATCAGGAACAAGGCAAGGATGTCCATTCTCACCACTATTATTCAACATAGTTTTGGAAGTCCTAGCCACGGCAATCAGAGAAGAAAAAGAAATAAAAGGAATCCAAATTGGAAAAGAAGAAGTAAAACTGTCACTGTTTACAGATGACATGATACTATACATAGAGAATCCTAAAGATGCCACCAGAAAACTACTAGAGCTAATCAATGAATTTGGTAAAGTTGAAGGATACAAAATTAATGTACAGCAATCTCTTGCATTCCTATACACTAATGATGAAAAATCTGAAAGAGAAATTAAGGAAACACTCCCACTTACCACTGCAACAAAAAGAATAAAATACCTAGGAATAAACCTACCTAGGAAGACAAAAGACCTGTATGCAGAAAACTATAAGACACTGATGAAAGAAATTAAAGGTGATACCAACAGATGGAGAGATATACCATGTTCTTGGATTGGAAGAATCAATATTGTGAAAATGACTATACTACCCAAAGCAATCTACAGATTCAATGCAATCCCTATCAAATTACCAATGGCATTTTTTACAGAACTAGAAGTAAAAATCTTAAAATCTGTATGGAGACACAAAAGACGCCGAATAGCCAAAGCAGCCTTGAGGTAGAAAAAAGGAGCTAGAGGAATCAGACTCCCTGACTTCAGACTATACTACAAAGCTACAGTAATCCAGACAATATGGTACTGGCACAAAAACAGACATATAGATCAATGGAACAGGATAGAAAGCCCAGAGATAAACCCACGCACCTATGGTCAGCTAATCTATGACAAAGGAGGCAAGGATATACAATGGAGAAAAGACAGTCTCTTCAATAAGTGGTGCTGGGAAAAATGGACAGCTACATGTAAAAGAATGAAATTAGAACACTCTCTAACACCATACACAAAAATAAACTCAAAATGGATTAGAGACCTAAATGTAAGACCAGACACTATCAAACTCTTAGAGGAAAACATAGGAAGAACAGTCTTTGACATAAATCACAGCAAGATCTTTTTTGATCCACCTCCTACAGTAATGGAAATAAAAACAGACAAATGGGACCTAATGAAACTTCCAAGCTTTTGCACAGCAAAGGAAATCATAAATAAGTCAAAAAGACAACCCTCAGAATGGGAGAAAATATTTACAAATGAATCAACGGACAAAGGATTAACCTGCAAAATATATAAACAGCTCGTGCAGCTCAATATTAAAAAAAAAACAACCCAATCCAAAAATGGGCAGAAGACCTAAATAGACATTTCTCCAAAGAAGACATACAGATGGCCAAGAAGCACATGAAAAGCTGCTCAACATCACTAATTATTAGAGAAATGCAAATCAAAACTACAGTGAGGTATCACCTCACACCAGTTAGAATGGGCATCATCAGAAAATCTACAAACAACAAATGCTGGAGAGGGTGTGGAGAAAAGGGAACCCTCTTGCACTCTTGGTGGGAACGTAAATTGACACAGCCACTATGGAGAACAGTATGGAGGTTCCTTAAAGAAGTAGAAATAGAATTACTATATGACCCAGCAATCCCACTACTGGGCATATACCCAGAGAAAACCATAATTCAAAAAGACACATGCACCCCAAGGTCCATTGCAGCACTATTTACAATAGCCAGGTCATGGAAGCAACCTAAATGCCCATCAATAGACGAATGGATAAAGAAGATGTGGTACATATATACAATGGAATATTACTCAGCCATAAAAAGGAACGAAATTGGGTCATTTGTAGAGATGTGGATCCATCTAGAGACTGTCATACAGAGTGAAGTAAGTCAGAAAGAGAAAAACAAATATCGTATATTAACGCATATATGTGGAACCTAGAAAATGGTACAGATGAACCGGTTTTCAGAGCAGAAATTGAGACACCGATGTAGAGAAAAAAACGTATGGACACCAAGGGGGGAAAGCGGTGGGGGGTGGGGGTTGTGGTGGGATGAATTGGGAGATTGGGATTGACATGTATACACTGATGTGCATAAAATGGATGACTAACAAAAAAAAATTCAAACTATTCACTCAAAAATGGGTGAATTTTATTGCATATAAATTATACCTCAAAGCTGTAAAAAAGTTAGCTTTGGGGTGATGAAAGTGCTGTAAGATTTGAGCAGATATTATGGAGATGGTTGCACAACTCTGCAAACATACCAAAAATCACTGAATTGTACATTTTAAACCTGTAAAATATATCTCAATAAAGCTTTTTTTTTTTTTAAAGTTAACTTTATTTGCATTTGCTTTTCGGGTGCATCAGCTAGTAATGAACAGTAGTAGCTCAGGGGCTTAATGCATAAGAGAGGAGAGTTAATTTAAACCCTAGAGTCTGAGCTAAGATGGTTTTTACATTTTTTAAGTGTTGTTTAAAAAGAAGAAGAATATGCAACAGAGACTGTATGTGGCCCACAAAGTCTAAAATATTTACTATCTGGTCCTTTACAAAAAAGATTGCTGATCTCTGATTTAAACTAACTTACTTGTGACTAGCAAAGTTAATCAAAGGAAGCTTTAAGACAGAGAGGGCGAGAAAAAAAAAAAAAAAGGCAGAAACACCAGCAGGGTTTGTGACTGGGGAGAAGGAGATGTCAATTACAAAAGAGAAATTCATTTATACTCCTCCTTCGGAGTGAACTGTGTAGGGGCAGTGAGTGAATTTGTGTGCCCTTGAACATGGAAAGATGACTGGACAGCAGGGGCATCCACTCCCAGGAGGATGCTGAAGGGGATGCTGGTGTCAAAAAAGGCCACCCCAACCAGGACAGAACTGGACACATCCCCTCACCCAGCTGAAAGCAATTCTCCTCTTCTTCCATGACATCACTTCCCCCTCTCCATTAGGTCCCTCCCATCACCCTACTACCTCTCTCTCCATTTACAACCAAATTCCTCAAAGGGCTGACTGTATACCACAGTCATTCTCTCCCATTCTTCTCCTCCCATTCTACTTGGCCCCTCACCAATCTAGCTTTCCACTCCACCAAACTGCTCCAGTCAAGATCGCTAACGAAATCCATGTTACTAAATCCAATGGCTATTTTCCCTCCTTCTCCTGGATCTACCAGCAGCACTTGATGGTCAATCACACCTTCCTCCCAGAAACATTTTCTTCACTTGGATTCCAGAATACTACACTTTCCTGGTTTTCCTCCTACCTCTAACGATGCTTTCTGTCTCCTTTGCTGGTTTTTCCTCACCTCCCCCCTCATCAGCCTGACCCCTAAATAGTGAACACAGTCTTCCTCTAAATAGTGACTTTAGTCTTTGACTTCTCATTGTCTACACTCTCTTCCCAGTCTGCACTTTCCTTCAGTCTCATGGCTTTAAATACTCTCTATATACTAACAACCCCCAAATTGACATCTCCAGCCCTCACCTATCCTCTGTGTTGCCGTCTTCCACATCCAAAAGCCTATTGGATGCTGTAAACATGTCCAAGAGCAAACTCCTGACCTTCCTCCAAAATCTGCTCCTCCCAAGGTCTGTTCCACCTCAATAAATGGCAACTCTATCCTTAGAGTTTTCAACAAAGAGGAAACATAACTGTCCAATAAACATACAAAAAGATATTCAACACTACCTACTAGGAAGATAAAATTAAAACAAGGAGATACCATTTCATACTCATTAGATGTGCAAAAATTTTAGTCTGATGATCCCCATGTGTTTAACAAGAAAGTGGAAAAAGAGAATTTCTCAACTGAGGAAAATTCCTCCCCAAAAAAACATGAAGCAGAAGAAAACTCTAACTGTATACTCTAAACAGAATTAAATATATCCAAAAGCATTTAGGAATATATATTTTTTAAAACTCACCTTGAATCAGAAATTTAAAAACTAAGAACAGAAACATACCAAAAAACATAGTGATATGACAGAAAAAAAAATTAATCGAACTAAGGGGAAAGAATGGGAGAAAAAGACTAAATTATCTCAGAAGTGAAGAATAAATTACAAGGTGCCCAAGGGAAAATAAACTCAAAAGAAATGATGCAGCCACTTTGGAAAACAGTCTGACAGTTCCTTAAAAAATTAAACATAGAGTTACCATATGACCCAGCAATTCAAATCCTAGGTATACACCCAAAAGAAATAAAAATATATGTCTGCATAAAAACTTGTGCACAAATGCTCATAACGGCATTATTCACAAGAGCCAAAATGTAGAAACAACTCAAATGTTCATTGAGAGATGAATGAATAAACAAAATGTAGTATCCCTGTACAATGGAATATTATCTGGCCATAAAAATATCTGGCCATAAAAAGGAATGAAGTACTGACACACAGTCAAACAGGGATGAACCTTGAAATCATTATGCTAAGGGAAAGAAGCTAGTCGCAAAAGACCACATATTGTATGATTGCTTTATATGAAAGGTCCAGAATAGGCAAATCCATAGAGACAGAAAGTAGATTGGTGGTTGCCTAGGTGCGGTGGGGGGAGGGGGGCATTGGGGGGAGTGGGCACAGGGTTTCTTTTTGGTGGGATGAATATGTTCTAACACTAGACTGTGATGATGGTTACACAACTCTGTGAATATACTAAAAAAACACTGAATTGTAGACTTTTAAATGGGTGAATTGTGTGGTATGTTAATTATATCTCAGTAAAGCTGTTACCAAAAAAAAAAAAAAAAAATCAACTGACAGAGATCCCATACTAAATGTGAGTTCAGCATTTACAAGTGCAAAGAATTGCCCACGAAAGCCCTTACAACAAAGACGCCACGCTGGCAGCACAGAACGGGACCAAGTTAGAGCCCACAGAACAAGAGGGCGATCAGCAGTTCAGAGGAAGCCAGACCTCAGGAGAGCAGGGCATGGCTTATTCTCCCAGCCACAGCGGCTGGGTGCTGTCACCAGTTCCTCAGTAGGGAGGAGCTGGAAGTGGATACAGAACCCCAATGTTGCCTACCATTATTCTACTTTGATTTCATGGATGAAATGTATTTCTCTCACACACAGAACAGGTTAAATAAACAGGGGAGTAAGGGCATTTTAAAAGGTGTAAGTACAAAGGTTAACCATTAGAACAAAAATAAAAACCTTCCTCTTTTTAAAATAAAAGAGCAAAAACTACACCTCATAGCAAAAAGAAATAGCAAATATAACAAAATACACATGATTATAAAATATTACGATAGACCAAATATATCAGTCCTAACAATAAATGTGGTGGGCTTATTAACTCATCTACTAAAATAAACAGGTACAATTTGGCTCACAAAACACGGAGTTGTATAAAAAACATATCTAAAACAAAGTGATTGTGAAAAGTTAAAAATAAAAGGATGGCCAAATTATACAAGGCACCTGGAAACAAAAAGAGAGCAGGGGTGGCAAACCTGGAATCAGGCAAAGCACAATTCAAGCCCCAAAGCATTCATCATGCCAAAGGAAGACACTTTTTAATGCTAAAAGCCACAATCCTCGATGAAAAGAGAACAAATAAAAATACACGTATTAAAAAAAAATACACGTATTTACATGAATATAACATTGCAACCACCTTCATGAAGCAAAAACTACAACAGGTGCAAGGAGACACAGATAGAAACACTAATAATAGGAGACTTTCATATACCACTCTCAGTGGTATATTAGACAGATTAGGTAAGCCAAAAATGAGATAGAAGATCTAAACAGCATAATCAACAGGGTAAATCTTAAGGATATTTATCAAACTCTACTCTCTGATACTAGAGAATACTCTTCTGAAGTGCCCACACCACATCACCAAAAATAATCATATATTAGGTCACAAAGAAAACATCAGTAACCTCCACATAATAGAACTATTATAAGCAATACTCTCTGATCATAATGCAATAAAACTAGAATTTACTAATAAAAACAAAAAAGAGAAATTCCACCTAGAAGTTTTAAAACCTCTTATTAAACAACTCCTGGGTACTCTAAGGTAAATTTTTAAAGAAATAATGACAATAAAAGCACTACATATCAGATTCTATGGGATGCATTTAAAGCAGTGATCAAAGGAAAATTCATTGCACTAAACATATTTATCAATAAAAATGAAAGAATAAAAGTAAATAAATTTATTTCCAAGGTAAAAAAAAAAAAAGAAACTAAAAAATAACAAAGAAAGCACAAGGGAGGAAACAATAAAAACAAAAGTAGAGGAAGAGAATAGAAAACTAGATCTAAGTAATAATTCAAAATTCTGTAGTTTCTGGAAAAATTAAAATGGATAAACCACTAAATAACTTATATAACTTGCCTAGGAAAAAACAGAGAAAGCACAAATACACAAAATAAGAAAGAGCAAAGGGGAAATAACCATTGAAATAGAAGGAAAATTTTGAATCGTAAGAGATTATATCCAATAAATTTAAAAGCCCAGATGTAAGGGATAATTTGTTAGAAAAATAGAGATTACTAAAACTGACCACATTAAAAAGCTTAAACAGACCAACTTCCATAAAAGAAACAGAGAAAGTTATTAAGGAAATATCCCATAAAAAAGCATCAGGCCCAGATCGTTTCACAGGGGAATTCTACCAAACCTTCAAACATCAGATTGCCTCAATACTCTATAAATTATTCCAGAGCTGGTATATCGCGAGAAGGATCAAGCCTACAGAAACATCAACCTTTCAAGGAGATGAACCAGCCAAGAAGACTGAGAAAGAACACCTCTGAGGAAGGAGGGAACCCCAGAGCATAGAAGGATGTTTCAAGAAAGGAGACTTTTATGGCAACAGCTGCATAGAGACCCAATAAAAGCAATGAAAAGTGTTAACACATGGCTTGAGGACTAAGTGGAAGGTAAGGAAACTGAGAAAGCCAATTAATAACAACACCTTCTAACAAATTTGTCTGGCATAGGAGGAGAGAAACTGGCTTGCAGCTGGCTGATAGGGGTCTAGGGAAGAGGTTTTGAAATGGGAGCAACTTGAGCGCCCATTTTAATGTTGATAAGGAGAGGTTTAATGTTGGAAAGGAGAGACTATGTGCACGGCATTGGGGACATAATGTAGAATGACAGTCATAGTAGGAATGAGTCTAGGTCCAATTTAGTTCAATGTTTCCTTTGATTCCTAATATCAACTCCAAATAATGTAGTCAACCTCTCCCAATATTCCACATTTACATATTACCTTCTTCAAAGGTCCAGACTGAATTTTTATCAGCGGTCACATTTTATGTTAATTTGGCAAACATTGCTGAGTGCCAGTGACTGCTAGAGGCAAGCCATACAAAGTTGGAAGAGTCCTAGTTTCTTTACTAGAGAAGCTCAGTCTTCACTAGCTAAGAAGGATCACATGCGTATCAGTACTTCCTAATTCACTAAGTGTTTTGCAAACACTATCTCAAGCCTTTAATCCTCACAAGCCTTTGAGGAAGCTGGAATTACCTCCATTTCACAGGTGAAGAAACCAATCCTCAAAAAAGTTAACCAACCTGCCCCAAGAGAAAGACTTAAAATCAGCATCCAGGTTCTCAGACTCCAATACAAACACTTCCCCACCTTGCAACTCCTACCTTCATAAAGATGACTCTGAAGAGACTGCCTGGTCATTTGCGTAGCTGCTCGGTCAGCAGAATTGGACTTTAGTACACTTGAGAATAGTTGACATCCTGCATCACATCTAAAATTGCCGTCTAAATTTGGAAAGCAGCTTTTATGCTCCCTAGCTGTCTGGATATTCTGTAGCCTATAGGGCACAAAGACTATGTTTTATTTATCATGATCCCAAGGACTGTGTTTTATTTAGCTTTTTATCTGTCCCTCTCAGCTTTATATATAGTGCCTTTAAATATTTTCTCCTTCAACATGTGTGGATTCATTCATTCACCTAATTTCATAACTCTGATATCATTTTCAATATAATCTAGGGCAGCAGTATAAAACTTCAAATTTAAGGCGTGAAAGAGTGGGGGCAAAGGGTATCACAGAACAGCTTTTTGAATTCAGAAATTTACATTAAAAAATCAAGATGCTTATGTGCTCTGAAATTTTTACAAGATGGCAATAATTAGCAATGAGACAAAGTATGTTTAAATATACTCTCCATAAATGTCTCATTTGACCCTTAAAATCACCCTGTAAGAAAGGTAAGGCAAAGGCACTATAATCTCTAATTCAGAGTTGAGGAAATAGTCCCTTAGAAAAGGTAAGTGACATGTTCAAGGTAATCAGATATACTGGAATTCAAGGAAGTCCTGACTTCAAATCTGTTCGCTTTATAATGCCTTTGCCTCACTTAGATAACCCTTCTTTACTAAACTGGTAAAGGTGAAACAGAAGATGAGAAACCAAATTGCCATCAACAAATAAGAAGGAAAAAAAAAAAAAAAGAGGTGATAGCCAGAGAAGGATACCTGTACTTGGTTGGAGAAGAACATAAATGGCCCCAAAGTGTTCTTATAGAAATCCTTTAAATGTTGCCTTTTGCTAGGGTGGGGAAAAGGACACTCACAGATTGTTGGTGGGAGTGCAAAATAGCACATCCTTTCCAGAGGGAAATTCACATTAAAAAACCCAACAACTCTATCATCTAGGAATGTACACTAAGGAAGTAATCATGGACGTGCAGGTTTTACAATTCACCAACAATGTGTTTAAGTAGTGAAAAACTGAGACTAAAAAAACCGACTAAATAAATTACTGCAGCCAAATAATGGCATGCTATGTAGTCAGGAAAAAAAAAAACGGTTACCAAAAAGAATCCACTTTAGAAAAATTCATGCATTCGTCTCTGCATAGAAAAAGACTGGAGGGGCATCCCCAGTGTAACCATATTCACAATGGTTACCTGAATGGTGAAAGAGTGCACCTTCTTCACTGTGGTTTTGCATATTTTAGAAATTTTGTATATAAATATGACTAAATGTTTCTAATCAGACATTTTAAAGGCTTCTGGGGAGGGTGTGCAAGGGCAGGGCTTTCAAAAGAACATTTTAGCAGCCATTTTTAAAAATACCACATGAAAAAATAAAGCATTCTATACCGTTATCATTAAAACACCATTGAAAAATAAAGCACTCACCATGAATCCACATCAAAACCTTTTCTTTTCAAATTCCAGTCTTTCATTCGTACCAGTTCGCATACAGAAAAACGTTAAAAAGGTTGCCTGGCCAGAAGTCTGAGAGACTTCCTTGATTTCTACCTGTAGTTTTTACTTTGTTCCAGAAAAGAAAAGCAGTCACCTAAGAGGCAGCTCGAAAAGCACCTCGGCAGGAAAATATTTGGGAGGATAAGTTTCTCTCACATTTCTTTCCCTCCCGACCTACCGACAGGACAATCCTGACAGTGCCCGGCCCAGTTTCCTAATACACCCTAAAGAAGCACAGGAGATGCGCCAATATTCAGTATACGTTTCTAAAAAGACAAGTTTTACTTTACAATGCAGGATAAAGAGCAGCCTTCACTACTCATTCTGGACGTTACCGGAGAAGATGCCGCTGCGCGGCAGGAGAGCCTCCGAAGAAGGACAAAGCGGGGGCTCCTCGGCTCGGGTCCCGCAGGCGATGCGTCCGGAGCCGCCTCTGGGAAAAGGGCACCGTCCCTGGACACCGCCCCGCCCTCCCCCCGTCTCCATGACAGACGCTCCAAATCGCCGGGGACCAAAGCCTGCGGACAATGGGCGAGGATCGGGGGCCTCGGCAGCAGGTGCCCGGGTCGCCGCGTCTAAAATAAGGCACCGGTCCGGTGGCCAGAGACAGGGGCAGGGGAGCAGTCCCCCGGGATCCCGAGCTGGGCCTCCGCATCCTCCCCCCCGCCCCACCCGCCACCCAAGAACCGCCCCTCCCAGGCGACGGACACGCCCTCCCCGCAGGCCGGGACCTCCTCGCGCCGCCCGCCCCCCAAGGCCGCTCACCCGTCCGGGAAGTTCCCGCAGCCGCCGCCGCGGCCGCCGCCGCCGCCGCCGCCGGCCCCTCAGGCCTCGCCCCTCACACGGCCGCCGCCTCCCACAGGAGCCGCACCGCAGCTCCCTCAACTGGGCCGCGGGACCCGGAACCACTTCCTTCCGGAACCGCCTCGCCCCGCCCCCCGTCCTAGCCACGCCCACTGCCCGCTGCCTAGCGCGGAGCCCGCTTTCCCACCGACCTCTGCTCTCAACTCTTTCCCAGCGAGGGTTGCCCCCGCCCGGGAGGCTCCGGCCAGAGCGCCTGCGCCCTCTGCCGGCCGTTCCCACCTCTGCCTCTCTGTCCAGGGCGCATGCGCCATCTGCCGCCCGCCCCCCCGGGAAGGAAAGAACACACTGGGTCCATGGATCCTGAGGGTTAAGGGTCAGAGATCGGAGTTCACCCCTCAGTCAGAGGCAGGAGCTTGGTCCCGTGGGCCTTCCAGCGTTGTGCAGATGAGCGGAGCAGATGAGCCTCAGCCTTCCAGCCCCTGGCTTGTCCCTCAAAGCCCTTCCAGAGCCAGCCTACCTGAACCTGCAAGGCTGTGGCCTCTCTCCTGCCTACTCAATCTCTAACTATTCCCCATGGCCTCAAATCAAGCTTGTACCCAGAAAACAAAACCTCTCCTCTGTACCTCCCGAATAGGTTAATGGTACCAACATCTCTCCACCGTGCAATTCAAAATACTGACTCATTTTTACCTACTCTTTTGATTTCTCTCCTCCCACACTCCATCCAGCACCCCAAAGGTAGTATATCCTCACTCTTGGAGCTTTCTCACTTGACACTTTGATGTTCTTTTTACCCCTTGCAAGATTTCTCTTTCAGGGTCCACCCCATCTGGTGGACCTTCTACCCTCCCTTGTCACTGTCATCTACTGACTGCATTAGTTTTCCTCCCCATCTGAATTACTGCCATCATCCTGATGAAACCAACACCCATGACTAAGCCATGTTTCCTTAACTTCCTCGGTCCAGATGACTTTACCTCTATTCTACTTAATCCACCCATTTCCAGGTACCCATTCTATAAAATCTAGACATCCATCACTTTATACTGCTTCATAGCTAAAACCTGAAGTTTACCAACCCCATTTATTTGGACTCAATCCTCATCCTTGTAGTCCTATCTCTCCCTTAGTCCCAATATACTTGTTCTTCAAAAACCACAGAGCTCTCACATCCCCTGAACCTTCTACCTGACTGAAGCCCATGGCCTTTGACTTCAACCACTCTTGTAAGCAGAGCCCCTTGAATTGCCCTTTGATACGTCCCAACATCAAACCACCACCTTGAAACACTCCAGTTATCTGCATTTTCCATCCCCACGTCTATGTTTCCAAGCACTACTTGGGAGGAAAAAGCTACACAACTATAATAGAATGATACCACTACAAATTTATGGAGACTCACCACAGTGGACAGCCTTGGTGCCTCTTAGAAATCCTTTTATGTGACCACTCTCATTTCCAGTAATTGTTGTTACTAACCCTTACCACTCTCTTTAAGCCCCATACCAGTGATCATTTCCCTCTCTTCATACATGATTTTTGCTTCCTGTTTTGCAGAGAGAAATTCCCCAGCATAGTATATGAGGCCTTTCATTATCTGGTTCATACTTACCTCTCTAACTTCTCTCCTCTTTGTGCTCAATGCCCTGGCTATACTGAAATGTTTGCTGTTTAAGATGAATACTCCATTGCACATATTATCCCTTCTGTCTGGTTAAAAGGTGTGAGACCTTTTAATCTGCTTCAGTTCAGGAAGGTTTTCTTCCATTCTACTTTCAAGAATTGTTTCTGCTCCATTTGTTCTGGTCTCTCTTTTAGGAAGAGCAATTATTTGTGGTAAACGTCTGTTTTATCGTTTTCATCTGTTTACCGTTTTTCAGCATTCTGGTAGACCTCCAATCTGCTTTCAATGTTACCGATAAGATTTCCAAAAGCATTATTTCTGCCTCTGTTTTTACTCAATTTCTATTATTGATAATTTTGTTTCCTTCCGTCATTTCCTTCTCTCCCCCCCCACCCCATCCTTCTCTTTCAACTCATCCTATTGACTTTCCATCTCACCCTTTCATTTCCTTATGAATTTCTGTTCTAGTTTTATAGAAGGCCTATCTTCTTGCAAAAGGATGGTAAACTGGTCATAAAATTCCTCTTTTGGATTCCGTAGTCAGTCATTTTCATAAGTATGCTCTTCTTTCTCTTCCACGATTAGGTTTTATATTTCACAAATATATATATATATATATACACACACATACACACACACATATATAATGAAGTATACAAAATATACATATATATATCAATATATTCTTTTGATTCATCTTTGAACAAGGTGATTTTTGTTCAGACTTATTACTGGTTAATAATAAGCACAAGGAGATGGCCCTCGCCCTATATGCTGGTTCTGTGGGCAGAGGTTAAGTAGTTTGCATAAGGTTTCATAGCTCTTGATTGTGTATATGAATAGCACACACACATACATAGGCAGAACAAGCCTAAGAGAAATGAAATATTATCTGCCTTTCCATTTATTTTTTCTTTGATTTTCATGCAAAGCCAAACCTGCTCTAGAATGCCAAGTATGCTTAATATAAGGGCTCTATATTAGTAAGAATAAATTACGCTATGATAACAAACCCCAAATCTCAGTGGGTTATAGCAACGAATGTTTATTTTTCACTTATATTTCAAGTCCATCATGGGTCAGCTTTGGTTCTTCTGTCTGGGACCCAGGGTGAAGAAACTGATGCTATCTGAGACATTACTGGTGTCATACCAGAATAAAAGGAGCAAGAGTGGGACCATACATTGGATCTTAAACCTTCTGCTTTAAAGCTGAATCAGAAATTCTGGGGGTGGGGCCCAGCACAGTTTCAACAAGCCCTCCAGGAGATTCTGAAGCATGCTCAAGTTTGAGAACCACTTCTCTATGGCTTGTATTTCCTGTAAACCAGAAGATGGACATAGAGACTTGATAAAATTGAGTAGTTTTTAAACTACTAATTCTTAAACCAGAAAAAAAGAAGTCATATTAAAAGAGAGCAAGAGAGAGAGAGAGGGAGAGAGAATGAATATCAGGCTTTGATACAGACTTAGATAAAGTGCCTATTGTCATTGTCATTTTTTGGAGGGACACTGTTTTCTGGGGAAACCTGCCAGCTGCCCTGATATGTATCTCCAGCCATCCTTCTGTATAGCTTTCTTTTTTAAATGCTGATGTGAGAATAAGATAATTAGGAAGAAGTAGGACAAATAGCTTTCTCATCCCTTGACAATGCTGTTGGCCCAGATTTTTCTCATAGTTTTTGTCTAGATGGTTTGTATTATGTTGGTCATGGCTTCAGCATCTACATTAGTGCTTATAACCCAGGACTGACAGACCAGGTGAATTTTCTCTTTCCTTAAGTATCTGACTTTGGCTATGCTGCTTAATCCTGTCAGTGAAATTTGATGTATAATGCTTAGCTGGCCCTGATTCCTCCTCTTTTTCTTCCATCCCATGATACAGGCACTTTTTTGTGGACGCTCTCCTTTCTTTACCTTTACTTTTTTTTTTTTTTTTAAGATTGTTTTTTTTTTTTAAATTTATTTCTTTATTTCTTTTTGGGTGTGTTGGGTCTTCGTTTCTGTGCGAGGGCTTCCTCCAGTTGCGGCAAGCGGAGGCCACTCTTCATCGCGGTGCGCGGGCCTCTCACCATCGCGGCCTCTCCTGTTGCGGAGCACAGGCTCCAGACGCGCAGGCTCAGTAATTGTGGCTCACGGGCCCAGTTGCTCCGCGGCATGTGGGATCTTCCCAGACCAGGGCTCGAACCAGTGTCCCCTGCATTGGCAGGCTGACTCTCAACCACTGCGCCACCAGGGAAGCCCTACCTTTACTTTTTAAAGGGCTTTGTCAACAGTGGAGCACAGACAGAAATGATGTATATTATTTGAAAGAAAATGTTTTTAGACAGGCTTATGCTGCAGATTCCTTTTTGCTCATTCTAGTCACTGCCTTTATGTCTGTTTTCCTACTGAGACGGAGGACAAACTCCTAAGCAAGATTTGGTAGCTGCTACCAGTCCTCTGGTTCCATAAATTATTTCTGCTGAACTCTTTTGTAACGCAATATGTGAAGCAGCTTGGCCCTGGTTCTGAAAGCAATACAATATTTGTGGTTTTAAAACAAGGTGTCACAAGTCAGCAATTATTTTGAAAAAAACTTTTTTTGATTGATGTGAACTACCTACATTGATGCAAGGCAAAAAAGGAATGGTGAGGTTAGGTTTAAAACTTAATCTTACTGCAAAATAATTGTTTAAAAGTTCATTACTCACCTTATTTAAATCTTTAGTGTTCCCCCGGAAGCTCTTGCCCAGATCCTTGATGGATTCAGTTCACATATCTTTTCCTACCATAAGCAGGTATGGTTTTGTGTCCTGGCACAACCCAGACACCAGTTCAAAAGTCACTAAGCTCTCAAACCTTTCATCTGCCTGATAAATTTGCTTTGTTTAACTCCGTATTTGTTAGGTACTCCACAACTTCTTCTTAAATGTTCACACCAATTTTCACTCTCCCTTAGACTGGTAGGGAAAGAAAACATAATGGACCCTGAGGTAGATTTCCTAACAATACGTCAAAATATTTATTGCTCCTCTCTTCCCAGGCCCTCTACTTGAAAATTGAAAATGACAAACGTGGATCCCACTATATTTCCATTGGACGGCTCTGGTCTCAGCCAGTCATGGCATAGCAGAGACAACTAACTAGCCACCAAATTATTGGGTTGGCCAAAAAGTTTGTTCTGGTTTTTCCATAAGAGCTTATGGAAAAACCCAAACGAACTTTTTGGCCAACACAATACTGGTGCTCTCCCCTACATAGAATAGCACTATCCCTGGTAAGAAACAAAGCAGCCAGGGACTATACTTCCCAGCATCACTTGCATCTAAGTGGGGCCATGTGACTAGTTCTTGTCAACGAAATGTGAGTGGAAATGATACGTGTCCCTTAGAGGCCAAGGTGGTTGGAAAGCAGTGTGTCTTTTCCATCCTCTTTCCCTATTCTGTCAGCTTAATGCAGAAAAACATGACAAAATTGGAAGATGAGGGAGCTACAAGATGGAAGGGGCCTAGTCCCTGAATTACCACTCAGAAGAGAGTTGTAATAAAGGATATCTGTTTTGGACTTCACAGGAGGGAGAAAAAAGTTCTATTGTATTTGAGACATTGTGCATCTTGTGGGGAGGGTGGGGTTGTTATAGAAGCCAGCATTACCTTCACTAATACACGTGGTCATCTCCTTCCCTTTGGCCAGTGATTAGCTTAGGGGTCGGTGTAAGACCTAGTACTGGCCCATGAAAAGCAGAAATCTTCTGGGAGCTTCCGGGAAAGAGTTTCCCCCCTGATAGAAGGAGGGAGCAGTACAAAGGGCAGCCTGCCACTAACTTTTTCACAACTTTGACACAGTGGCATTGAGGATGGGATGCTGGTGCCAGAGCAGCCTTCCTAAGAGTCAAGAAACTCAAAAAAGTGCTGCCCCAGAATTCTGATGTCATTTAGCTGTCTTTGGAACTTGTTACATATTATGTGTGATTAATAAATAACCTTAATATTGAAGCTACTTTGCGTCGTGTGTAGTGGAATGATCAAAATTAGTACACTTATTCTAAATTTTAAAAAATTCATCCAACAAAGATTTATTGTGGGGCTCCTCTGTGGCAGGTGCCATTCTAGGTGCTGAGGATCCAATGCAAAGACAAAAACCAGGATCCTTGAGACCGTCATCTCATGACAGAATGTGGGTCTGGCAGAAGGATATGTAGATCAGAGGCCATGGATTTGAATCCAAAACTTTTCTCAGTAACAACTGTGTTTATTCACTCACAAATATTTACTGAATACCTGTGTGAGGGAGTAGGAATATGGCAGCCCTGCTGTCAGGAGGCTTACAGTGAGGGAGATAGACATTACTCCAAGAATCACACAAATAAATGTCTCACCGCAAACTGTAATAATATGAAAATGTGTAACAGCAAACCTGGCCTCATCACCCATCACAATTGCAAATAAGAACTTGTTAAATTATTTGTCTACTGTCTCTCTTCCCTGCTAGACTATGGGCTCCAGGAAGGTGGGGACAATATCTGGTCTCGTTCTCTGCTCTATTCTCATCCTTAGCAAACTGCTTGGCACAGAGTAGGGAGTAGGTATTCACACATAAGTGCTTAATAAGTGAGCATTTATGACATGGGTTTCCTCCTGGATGAGGGAAAAAAAACTATCCTACCAACTGTCCATGTTCCCAGATGGAGGGTGCAGGTATTCTGCTGGAACTGAGCAACAGACAGACCAAATGCCCTCAGCAGAAGATGCCCAGGGATTTGCAAAGTCAGCAACAACTCCTGGTGAGGGAAGCTGGTTGAGCTCAAGTGGGAAACCTGCAAATATAACTAGGAGATGTGTCGACTGGCAAGAGCCTCTAGGGGGTAAGTCTGTGTGATTTCCCAGGCAGGAACTTGGAAGTATGGTGGGCCAGGGCAAGCGCAGGCTCCAAAGGAAACCTTGGGTTTGGAGCCCGGCTGTGTACTTCCTGGCTGTACATGACGGGACTTCACCTGTCTTGGCCCTCATGGTAAAGTGAACATGGCAACAGCAGTGCTTATCTCAGAAAGCCCTTCTGAAGGCTAAGGGAGAGAATGCGTGGAGAGCTCTTAGCACACTGCCTAGCTGGCTCGGGTCCGGTTCTCCAGGAACAGGCTCTGAGACCAGTTAGCACACAGGAAGGGCGTGGGGAGTGCTGGGGGAGGGGGGCAGGGGAGTGAAGGAAGCAGCAGCCAGAACTTGGGCTGCAATACGTTCTCAACAAAGGCCTCAGGTGAACCCGCAGGGAGCTCTGAAGCTGGGACAACCCTTCTGAGTTGTCCTAACCTTGAGGCAAGGGTCTTCATATACCTGAGCAATCCAGTCAGGGTCCAGCCTATCCACAGGCTGCCCAAGTGAGGGGATTTAACCTTGGTGAGGCGGCCTCCTTCAGTCAAGGGCAATTCTTAGAAAGGAACTCCACCGACATACCTCAGCAAACTGTACCTCCAGCATCTGGAAGGAGACATCCGGAAGGACAAATATCTCAGTCCTAAAAGGGAGGGCCGTGCAGGTGGCACACCATGACATCCGTGACACTAGCATTTAATGTGAACCTTTAAAGCCATTAGAGCAGCTGCTTAAACTTTCCCAAAGCTTGCTGAGGACTTAAGGCATCCTCGCTGTCAAAGTACAACTTCCAAAAGGTTAAAAGCATAATTGTGATGTAAATGTACAGTGAGCGTGTGGCAAAAATGTGTTGTGGAGGTTCAGAGCGAGCCTCCCCCAAGTGTGCCACATTCGCATGAGGATTATTTTCAGCTAAGGGTCACTGAGACCCTGCGGATTCAGGGGAAACTACTGCCCTCCTTTGACTAACTAGAAGAATTTAAATTGTTGTTGTTTCTTCTTGACCAGAAAAGAGTTATTAGCAAAAATAAATTTTATCTAAGTGGCCCCATCTATATGGCAGGACAAACATCTAATTATTGATACCAAACATCTGCTCTTCTTCTTATCATTCTTTGGGTGACGCTCCTGTCCTGGGAAGCCCCCAGCCGCTATCCCATTCCTCAGCTCGGATGGCACAGGGACCTCAGTTTACCTTTCTGTCTCCGAACCGTTCATAAATGTGGGGTCTCTGACCCTCTCATGTATGTGGAGTTCCCATAGAGATGAAATTAAATTTGACTTTCTCCTGTTAAGTCTCACGTCGATTTAATTCTTAGATCAGCCAGAAGAACCTGTTAAGGGTAGAGGTAAATTTTCTTCCTCCCCGACAGTGTTTAACTCATTAAGGAGCAGGATGACAAAGCTGGATCAAGGGAGGATACAGAACCGATTGTGACGCACACTTGGATGTAAGTATACACACAGCAACACACACATATATTTAGTGGAGCAAAGAATGCTGGAGAAGACTGCAAAGTCAGATACAAAATTGCTTAGTGCCCTACAGGGACAAACAGGAATAACCTTTGGAGGTAGCTTTTCTATAGGACAAAAGTCATCTGCAACTTTCTGTCTACAAGTGAATAACTCCGGAGACTGGGTTCTAGGTCATAGCACACAGGCAGTCATAGGAAGTCACATCCCCTGAGACTCAGTGGCCCCTTGGGCTGCTTTGTTGAGACCATGCTGTCACAGGGCTTTGTAAGGGCACACTGTTATCTTTCGGCCTTATTTCCATGTTCTGGATAATTTCTTACCATCGGTGAGCATTGAACACCTCATACCAGCCATCGGAGCTGTCACCATACAGGGGTGGCCCCTGAGAAGCCTTCAGAAGGCCAGTTCCACTGAGCAAATGGGAGTTGCTTCTTTCCTCCCAGGGATGCCAGCAAGATTCAGTTTGTTCTAAAACAACCATGAAGACCCACTGCAGGGGCTGCATTCAACCCCACAAGCTCTTCGAACATCTACTGTGCAGGACCTAGCGCCTTCCTAGCTATCACCTCTTTAGTGACAACTTTCTGACTGTCTCAAAGATAAGCCTGCACGCGCTACTAGGAAAATGCGATTGAAAGACAAGTACAACCAACAGAGAGCTGTGGGCTCTTGATTCGAAAAAGAAGTTTCTTTAAGCAAAAGTTTAATTCCTTCGGACTCTATTCCTTACATTTTGCATTTCGTGAGATGGGGAAAGCTTGCCTTAATACTTTCTTGGAAGTCCAGAAGGCTGGCTGCTTTAGACCTTTCCCCTAGCACCAACCATCCCTCAGAGCCAACCGGAAGAATTAAACTTGGCATTTCCTAACTGCTGCACAGAAGCTTCTCACTTACTTACCACGGAGCTGAAGGCACTCACCACTCCATGTCTCTCATTGGCCTAAAAGGCCCACATTGGGCATCTGATAGAAAGCCCATGTTTGGCATCTGATCCAATATTTATGCACACAGAACGTGAAACAACACAAAACAGCCGGCGTGGATTGAGTTAGATAAACACCACCCTAATTTGGCCTGTTGGAAACTAGGGGGAAAGGGGGAGCAACTGGTTCAGGGGATACTATTTTCAAATCCCATGGTCTTGCTTCCAGGTACGATGGGAACTTGAACCAACAGTAAAGCCAAGCTCTGCTGCTGTGAGTAGACACATGGATAATAACCCTTGCAAAAGCGAGCTCAGATGAAAAGGTTCTAGAATTAGATAGTGGTGATGGTTGCATGGCTGTGAAGAAATCAAAGATAGAGTTGTATACTTTAAAAGGAAGGAATTTTTATGGTACGTGAATGATATCTCAATAGTTTTTTTAAATAAAAAGAATCAGAACTACAATTCTCCATGGGGCTTCTGGCCCTTCTCCGCTATAAGCAGCTGCTTTAGCAAAACACCTCTGCTCTCAGGGGCAGGAGAGCCTGTCAGCTCCCCTGGGGGCACCAAAGCTGTGGCCCCGGGGTCAACCCCAGCTCTGCCAAGTTCCGGCTGTGTGTCCCTGAGAAAGTAACCCTCTCCTACCTACCTCACATCCTGGACTAGTCTTAGGACCACCTCGCATACAGCAGGAACTCAGGACGAGCCGACTGTTAAGGTTCATTCCTGCAGGAGAAGCTTAAACCATGGCGAGTAGAGGCCACTGCTTCCCACCTCCTGAGATCACAGCATATCCCGGGGAGGGGGAGGCATCAGTTGGAGGTCTTTGGAGGTTGGTACCAAGCCTCATGTCTAAATTTCCCCGACTTAAACCTTGAACCATAACTGGCACCCACGCCTTGGACCCCGCTCCTGACTTTATCATTTCCTCACTAACTTCTGGGTCCTTATCCCCAGCCCACCAGAGATGCTGAACTCGGTTGACCCTCAGGAGACACTAAAGCACGTGCTCTCTCTCTCCAGGAACAAATGATCAACCCACCCTGGTCCCATCATGCACTAAATTCTCACCTCGCTTGGATATGTCGCTGATCTCTATTTCTATTCCAAATTCTATTTCTCTATCAGACTACACTGTTTTAGGGAGTTCCCTGGTGGCCTGGTGGTTAGGATTCCGTGCCTTCACTGCCGTGGCCTGGGTTCAATCCCTGGTCAGGGAACTGAGATCCCGCAAGCTGTGTGGCAGGGCCAAAAAATAAAAAATAAAAACAAAAAGACTATACTGTTTTAATTATGGAAGTTTTACCATATATTTGATGGTTTGTTGGGGGAAGCCTCCCTTTTAAAAAACTCACTTTATAAGTTTCTTAGCTTTGTGTTCATTTTCTTACATGAACTGTACAATTACATCTTTTTTTTTTGGCCACGCAGCACAGCTTATGGGATCTTAGTTCCCTGACCAGGGATCAAACTTGGGCCCTCGGCAGTGAAAGCACCGAGTCTAACCACTGGACTGCCAGGGAATTCCTGTACAGTTATATTTTCAAGTTGCAAAACAGAAATCCCATGGAGTGGAACTTCATTTAATTTACACAAATGTGAGGGTGGGTCACCTACTCATCTTCTTCGGGTGTGTAGGTCTTCCCATTCAGGGGACATGGCATGTCTTTCCATTTACATCTATTCTTATGTCCCCTGGTCAAGTTTTAGACAAAGCTTGTTCTTTCTAGGAATTTTATGAGTTTTTTTAGGATCCATTTTCTGTTTACTTTTAATGTGTAAGAAAACTATCGATTTTTCTTCACTTAGTGGTTAGCTCCCCTGTGGAACTATTCTGAGTTTCCCAGTTGTTTCCCATGGATTCCCCACAAAAAGACTATCTGTAAAGGTTTCTCTTTTCTAATGTTCCTAAGAGCTCTCGCTCCATTTTCTTATATAATTGTGCTGAGTGATGCTAAAGAGTGGGGATGGAGGTCACTCAGTGTTGTGCCCCAATGTAATGGATATAACAACTCTAGAAACAAGCTAGTTCTTTACACTTGCTTTCCAAATGAAAAAAAATTACAAAAGCATTTGACTAATAGGAAACCTGTATATACTAAGAAAAATTTAGAATATTCACAAAATAGAAATTGCTCTTGGGAGTGACTAGACGTTCACTATGACACTCTGGCCAGAGCTCATGATGACAGAAGCTACTTATAATGCTGCTGTCAAAGGCCAGCACGTGGAAAAAATGAGGATGTCCACTCGTGTGCCCTCACCAGAGGCTTTGTCATCAGAGCTGGGGACAGCTGCGTTAACTAGGCCCTCGGCTTCGGAGGTGGCAGCCCAGCAGTTACCACAAGGATCTGACATCCCCATTCCAGTCCTGGCCCTCCTGGCTCCTGGTCTTGGCTGGTATTGTCTCCCAGGCGGTAGACAAGCCATGATTTAGATACAGAAAAAAAGTTGGTGTGGGTTTCAGCTTACTGGAAAACAGGGGTCACCATTCCCATTATAATTCTGTTTAAATGCCAGATTGCTCTACGGAATGTTTTTGGAGATTACACTAAGGTTAACTGCATCTTAGCTAGCTAGCAGTCCCTCGCATCAGTGGTATGAAAGTACAGCAACTTTACTTACAAGTTCATCATGTCCTGGGACAGCTCATCACTGAAGCTTATTTCCACAGTTGGTTTCACTTGGAACTGGCAATAGAGGAATTTTAATGAGTTAGACAGGGAAAGGACACCCACACAGGATTTAAAATTTTTTTTCCAAATAGGTTTTCAAAAATCTGGTATCTGGTTTGGTTTCAGCACATTTTTTTCATCGAGCCTACAGAAGCAAACAAAGCACTAGCACGCCATCAGACTCTTCAATGAAAATGTATTTCACGGTAACACAAGGTACACATCGTGCAAATGAGGCATCACCAGGATCACAATGGTGCTGTGAGGTACAACGGATTGCAAGAAAACAGACATTTAGCAAAATAGGGCTATAAGAAAGATGGCAAGGCGTTTTTTTGAAAGTCAGACCATGCTATCATTTTCTATGTGCTTGTCATAAAAGGGATTTTCCCCGATATTCATCAAGATCCATGGCACTGTATTATTGGAGGCATGTATTTTATTTAGTATATACACATACACAAACGTACACAGTTTCCATAACTAATACAGTCTTACACTGTAGCTGGTTTTAAGAGCACATGAACAAGATTACTATGGAGACCTTTTTTGTATCTCCTGGTTGCAAACCTCAGTCAGAATTATGGATCTTTCTAAACTCTTTATTGTACAAGACAAAAAAAAAGGTTTCAAAGAAGAAAAGGTTATTTTAATCTGAAAGTCACATTTCACCACAAGAAATGAAGAAAACACATTATTATATGGCATAAAACGTGTAAAGTATACATTCTACCGTCATTTGTCCCCCGTCCAGATGTTTTTAGGTTCAAGCCTGTTCAAGTGACATATTGGGTCCAGTTCAGGGGCCCCTGTCTCAGAGCACTATGCTTTTCATTTGTACCTGGTTTTATTAGAGTAAACAAACAAACAAAAGCCCCAAGAGCCAAGAGAAAAACAACAGCAACAACATGAAAAGCAACCACCTGGGCAGGAGGTGCACAATTCATTCAGTCCAGAAGCCACTTGAAGGTCTGGAGTGACTACAGCTTGGAGGATTTAAGGTACAACATGAAAAGGTCCTTGGAGATTCAGGTGCCCAAGTCTGGAGGAATACGCCTAAGAGAGCAGACGGACTTCCACGCGGTTCACTGGCTCCCTTACTCAGCCAGACTCACTCCGCTAGCCGCCCAAGGAGCAATGGGGGGCAACACATTTTAAAGGTGGCTAAGTCTAATAATAAAACACGGCTTCTTGATAGTAACTTCCAACAAAGAAACCCCAGAGATGGGGGAAATGTTCCAGAATTTCTTCTCCTTCTAAACACAGACAGGGAGATATGCAGCCCAAGTTTTCAGTATATGTTTAAGTAGAGTCTGGGTAAATGTCTAGGATATTTACAAGAAAAGACATCTAAATGTTTATATGCTCCAAGTCTGGGGATAAGAATGGTTATAAGGTGACTTTCCAAGCCGAAATCACACGGGTTATTCAGAGGATCACTATGATAATAGAGTACAGGAAGTGCTTTATCAGCAGCTGAAGCTCATAAATAGAAATGTAATATGGAACTCTGCTAAAGCCCGACAAGGCCAACGTCTCAAGGGTCTACTGAGAGTGGCCAGCATTTGACATACTAAGTAGGAATACAGTTACATTTTGATTTAATAGTTTGGAATCCAGCGGTTAAGGACGACAGAAGCTTCTTCAGAGGGCCGGCAGCTCAGATTTGACTACCAGCAGCTTCATGGGTTCTCCAAACGCCACCTGTGGCAATTCAAAACCAAAATCAGGTGAAACCAATGGAGAGACAGTATTTTGCAAGTTGTAGCATCTATTCTCTCTCACTAAAATGATCACAGTGTGGGACTTTCTACCTTCTTGGTAATTGCTTTTTCCTTGGCTTATAGAGTCTCTCAACGGAAGTGCTGCAGCATTTTGTGTAGGACTATTCTTTTAGGGGGTCAAATTTTCTTTACGCGGGACTGTCCTAAAACCTGCAGGACGTTTAATGTCGCAAATGCCAGTGCTGCCTCCAGCCACTGTGACAACCACCCACAACACCTTTCCAAACACATTTCCAGCGGGCGTGTTGCCACCTCTGGCTGAGAAGAATTTGATAACTAGACTTATATGACAGATGAAAATATACAAGCAGTATGAATACAATTATTTAGTCAAGATTTTTTTTGGACAGGGATTTTGCACTTCTTTTAGTTAGAAATGTAGGAAATAGATTTGAGAAGCCATGAACACTCTTCTAAGTTTTGTGGATTTTCTGGTCCTTAACTGATAGTGAGGTCAGTGAACCGAAGGGTGCAAGGTATGCTAACAACAAGAGAAATCTCTTACTAAATATTAATCCATGTAACTGTCAGGGAAAGAGAATACTCAGGTGAATTTTTTAAAGTGTCCAAGAAGGCAGCTGCTCTTCCAAACCAGGGATATGGTTTATTCTAAAAACTGCCTGTCATGCATTCCATCTCATGTGTGAAAGGACCACAACTGCTTCCCCTAGAGCCAAGAGAAGCAAACTCCAAAATGCACTGTCTACAGCCAACAGCTGAGGTCAGGTAGAAATAAGTATACGAGACATTGTGACCTCGGCCGTGTGACCTCCCCAACCTGTTTCCTCATTTGAGAAATAGAAAGGTTGGACTAAATCATATCAGTTATTGAAGTTCTATTATAGGAGTGGAATATCATAAAAAATAAGGTGACTGAGATAATGCTGAGAATAGAAAAATTTAAGTCTAAAATGGGAGGAGCAACTGGAACTAAGTTATGAAAGTATTTGATGACAGATTCTAATTATGTTTTTCATCATTCAAAAATAAGCCCCAAACTGAAGCAAATCCAGTATGAGGTGAGTATAACTAAGTACACACAAATCCAGTGTTTATAACCCATAGATATATCTTACTCAAACAAGAAGCTTCTAGAAGCACTTCGACAAGAAAAAAAGGCCAAAGGCGGGGAACGCTTCAGGGCACAAACTTCAGTTCTTCCCCCCCTTACTCCTTCAGGTATGATCCAAGAACAGATGTTTGCTTTGAAAGAATCCAGAGGAAGTCAACAGAACAGCAAACCATTTAGCCCAACACTCACCAATGTATACAAGTGATTCTAGATAGGATGTGGGATGTCACTGAATAAAACTAGGGGGGAAGTTCATTTTATTAACACTACCTTGCACCACTATTACAGCATTCTCTCTTTGTCTGTAAAAAGTTGCTACTTGAGACAGATGGTTGGTCAAACTTTTAGCCAGTGCTTCTACATGCACCCCCTGCCCCGAACAGCAGGGGTGGGCACGCTGGGGTGGCGCAGAAGGCTCTCAGATGAGGATTCACTTGAAATCCATCTCAATTCTTGTACATACCATGAGTCCACATTTGTTTGCTTTTTGTAAAAATAAAACTGACTAGGAGGCTGAGTGACGTTTATCTTATCTTCACAAACCCCAGTTGGAGAGTTACAGATTTAGACTATCATCAAAAGACTGTACCTTTCATTAAAGAGATGTTGTATTTGTCAACAGAAGGTGTTCAGAGTATTTTCTTGGCCAGGACTGTTAAATCCTTCGATCAGGTTTTTGTTACAGTCATCCAGGCTGAGATTTTCACTGGATCTCTTGGGGAAAATGGGGGGGCCAGTGAAATCTAAGAGATCTTGAAGTGCTCGGGCATTACCAGTTCCATTTTGGTCCAGAGATACCCCAGGAATCATTTCACTCACTGGTGAAAATTCTGGGATAGAGATAAGCTCTTCTTTTGAAACAGGACTGGAGGGGGAGGGGGAGAGAGGGAGGGAGAGAGAGAGATGGAGAGATAGACAGACAAACTATTAATTCTATTTGTCATATTTTGTTATACTACTCTTCTTTTCTAGAGAAGATGGATTTAGAGCCAGAGCTTGTGTGTAACACATTATGAAAGATACAAGTTAGTTCAAGTCTGAGACACTGATAGAAGGGAAGCGGATTTGAGACAGGAGGGAAGGGGGCAGGGCACAACCTTTAAAAAAATGACATAGCCCTTGAGGATACAAAAACTGGTTAGAACCGATTAGACCCAGGATGGTGGAAGATTCGACTTCCCTTAGACCCTGAGCCTCATTATACCCTCATTATAATGCATTAGCATATGCTAAAGGACAACGCACAGGCGCCATGAGAGTTCCGAGGCTGACCATAAAAGGCCAAAAAGTAGGTGGTGGCCCAATTCCTGGAAATCCCCGCCCCCTCTCCAAAAGAGTTGGAATAATCCTCACACTTGTTAGCGTATGAAATTACCCAGCCCATAAAAACCAACCCCGCCATATTTCAGGGTCACTCTTGCCTTTTGAGACTGACCGTATTCTGTCCATGGAACGTGCATCTCCCAGCGCCTCTCACCTTCTGAGATGGCCTGCACTCTGTCTCTGGAGTGTGTATCTCCCTAAATAAACTGGCTTTCCCACTTAGTTCTTGGGGCAGAGCCCCCTTGTCTGCCCACTTGTATCCCTCACAAGCGTTCTATATTAATAAATCTACTTCTTGCCTATCACTTTGCCTCTCGCTGAATTCCTTCTGCGCTGAGACATAAAGAACCTGAGCTTCATTAAGTCCTGAGACCAGGTGTGCGATTTCAATTAAAATACGGTGGGTTTGAGTCCCAGCCCATGGGTTCAAGTCCCATCTGAGGTGTGTGGTTTCAGATTGAGCAGGGCTGCGAAGGCCAAGCTCACGCTGCCCATGGGAATAAAGTAAAAACCCGCAGGCACCAGCGCACTACTACAGAGAAGCCAAGCACTTCCAAAACCCTTAAAATGGGAAATGCAAACAGAGCCAATGCCAGAAGCTGAAAGTGAGCTGAAGGTGGGGGGGGGGGTGTCTAATCACCACGGGGTGCCTTGGTGCAGCCTCTCTCTATCAGCACCGCCTCTGGGGAGCAGCTTTCCCTCCCCAGACCTCACTTTCCTCCGCTGCAAAATGCAATCAACAAGCGTTTCTCCCCCCAGGCGACCACGCGGGGAAGACTTTGCGGGAGCCACCTGGAGGACATGCTCAGCTGAGGCCAGGAACGTCGTTAGCAAGGACCCCCGCCACCCACCCGGCCACCTGCAGAGCCGATCTCTCCCACGGTGCCCTCGCTAAAGTGAGGCTTCCACTCCCCCGTCCCCCCCACCCCACCCCCGCGGGCCTCGTCTCTCTCTCTCTCCTCTCCCTAGAGGTGGAAGGAGGAGTTTCTCGTAGTGTGTCAACCAGAGGCCTAGCTCAGATGAGTGGTGGGCTGGGATCTGAGGTCCCCTCACCAGGAGTCTCTCTGAACAGCCAGAGTAGGGCTGCTGTCAGGTTTGTCTGGTTTTTTTTTCTTCCTCCATAAGAGCTTAGAGAAGAATCTAGAAAAACGAGTTGAACTGCAGAAGCTCAGATGATCTGTCTCCCTCACACTGAGCCTAGTTAAGGGGCAGCAGCTGACCTGACGCCACTTCTGGTGGCCGGAGCCTGGGCAAACTGCTTCATTAGTGGGAACACCCGCCCCATCTGCGCCTTGCCCACCTCCATTCCCAGGGTTTGAACAGCTGGTCAGAGCAGGCGGAGGACAGAAGGGCGCCACGAGCTTGGGCGCTGCCCCCAGGAGTCACCCTTCTCCAATACAGAGGTGGCCACACCAAGAACGCAGTGCACACACAAAGCTCCTTCACTTCCTTGAACCATGGCCAGTGCCAGGTCTTGTCCCGCTCCCCCACCCACCCAGAGGCAGAAAGAATAAGCACAACTGCCTCAACATGGCGGCGGGAGGTATTGTGTTATCCTTTAAGACGCCCCAGCAGTTCCCTGTCCCCCTGGGGGCAGAGTGGCACCACTTACAGGAAGTCTGCCACGACAGTGGCGGGTGGTGGCAAGGCCTGAGGAGGCCCTACTCTCAGGCTGCGCAGGACTCGCTCTCCTGGTGACGGAGCAGCTGGACCCTGGGTTCTCCCATATCTGGCTCAAGGCCAGGGTGCACGAGCTGGGATATTTACAGTCAGTGTGCCCTGGGAAAGGCTCTGCTCCCCACCTGCCTCCCCCCAGACTGAGGCTGAGTATTCACAGGCAAGGAGAGAAGTGTAAGCTCCGGCAGGCTGGAGCTCTGGCAGAGCTTGTGCAAAATACTGGCATTCCCTCCTGTCACAGAGAGGACCCCCAGCCCGAATGCCCTGCACTGCACTGTTCCAGCGCCTCTGCCCCAACCCCGGGCTAACTGAGCTCTCCTTTGGTCCAGGATTAATTTGCCAGGCAATGTTATCCACAAACATATACCAGTTAAGAATTCCTTAAGTTGTTAGGATCTGAAAGCAAATTAGTTCCTTTATCAAGTTTCCAATGACAAGTTTACTTAAACATGAGACACTGGACACAGTGAGTGGGCCCTTTTGGTGCCCCACCCAGATCCCCTTTACCTGTGGTTGCGCCCACCCCCCAGCTGCTATGGGCTCACAGCTGCTGCCCTTCCTCTGGACAATTGCCTTTGGCTGATGGGAGCATCCCCACCCTGGGTGCTCCACAGTCGATGGCTGACAAACACAGTGCCATGAAGGCCGCCTCCCTTACTGCAGTCAGACCCCTCTCTGGTGGAAATCCATCCTCCAGAGCTCCACTGGGACCAGCTGAGACCAGATCCTTGCTTAGTGACTCCCCCTGCCCAATCCTGCTTCCCTCCCTCCCCTTTCTCCTGAGAGCTCTCTTCTGATAAATCCCATGCCCTAGAATCCCTGTCCCAGGCTCTGTTTCTAGGGAACTCAACCCAAAACATGGATATTAATTATACCACTGTTAGCTTTCCTGAATGGCAACCGTGCCTACTATAGGTGTGTACAAAGATTTGGGTGTGGAAAAGATGAAGAAATCAACTAAGAGGTGGTGGAGGTATCTGGGGAAGACATGAGGCTCAAATGCAAAAGCAATGGACTTACCTCACATCCATAGACTGAACTTCTTCGGTTGAATCATCCAGACTGTTTGATTTCCCATCAAGGGTGTCCAGATGAACAAGTCCCCCACCTGGTTTAAGTCCATTAGCAAAAACATCCTGGGGGAAAGTCTCTGGGGCAGCACGTTCCACACCATTAACTTCCTGGCAGGTGTTCAAGCCATTGATTTCTGATGGAGAACACAAAGCCATTCTGTCAATCATAAAATATCCCAAACAATGAAATAACAGGGGAAATATCTATAGAGGCAATGAATCCTCTACTTTACCAACAATGCAATATCTTTTGTAAAAAGAACCCCATGTAGTCACCTTCCCAGCGGGAAGAGATGACAAATGACATCATCAGTGTCTGTGCAGGGCTCATGACCCACCGGGGTCATATGCTGTCATATGCTGTACAGGTCCCCAGGCTCTTGAGCCACAAGGCTAAAGAGAAATGTGAAGAGTGACTCTGAGATAGGTATGCGTTTTCTGATTTTGGCTGCCACGAAATAGTCCAACCTGAGGAGCTTTAAGTATACATGATAGAAAAGAGCTGGACTATCCAGAACTCTGGAAGGCAGAAGAAACTGCCGTAGAACAGCAGAGTCAGTTCTTCATAGAACCTGACCAGCAATTAAGCTTCCCGGAAAGCAGGCCGGCCAGCAGATGGCCTGGCTCTGGCACTGGGATTATTAGAGCAACTGAGGAACCTGCCGGTTTCCAAGTGGACCTGACAGACCTGTGCTGGAGATGGAAACTCCACAAGGGAGGGGAAAGTGCACAGGCCCCTTCCAGTAATAAAGCTCTTAGGACCCGTGGGTGCTAGCCCCACAGGAAGCGCCATGAGCCCTCACCTCCTGAAAGGAAGAACCTAAGAACCAGACCTCACGCTCACCTATTTTGTTGGGGACAACTGGTTTTGTCTTATTTTCCACACACACAGCAGGCTGAAGCTCCACTTTCGGGTCTTCTTTCTGAAAACAAATAGAGGGAAGGTTGGCTTTATGTAGAAAGATAAGTGCTTTTGAAAAGTATCAGAGGATATTTGGAACCATGCTGGGCCAAGTGTCTGTTCCACGGTAATTCTTTGAATTTTCTGAGGTTATTACAAATCAGCTGTGTTTCCCTTATTAATATGCCACCATTCTCTTTTTTTATCTGTGGACTATAATGCTTCTCCCTGCATCCCTACCACCACTTCCCTGAGGACATTTTTTTGTTATCACCCCGTCTCTGAAATTCCTCTCTTAGACTCCTCTTTCCTTTCAGGGACCTACAGCCTCCTTAATCTAGCCAGGAACAAAGCAAGGAAGAGCCCATTTTTTTCTGGTTAATCCTCTCTGAGACCTACAATGTCACTGAATATATCCCACCATTCTGTTCTTCTCAGTACATGAATTATGAAAATGGTACTCTGAATGCCTACCTTCACTTCCAGAGACACATCACTCTTCCTTGTTCTCTTCATAATTTCATCTATTCTCTGGGAACCAAAAAGAACCAGGTAAGAGAACTACAAGACCAAAAACATATACAAGTAAGCCAGGTCTATATGCAATTTCACATTCCTCACAAAACTTGTAAAAAAGAAACATCAGCAGAGGATAATGTGTATCGAAAGGTTTTCCATTGATTTTGCAGACATACACCTCTGCCACACGAACAAGGTCAAATGCTTAAGGAGTGAACTAGTAAGTATCTAGAATCAACAATTTATATCCCATCTTTCTCCTTCCTCTCCTTAAGTTACCTAGAAATCAACAAATCACTACCTGTCATTCAAGAGGACCACCCTAAAGAAAGCCAAGCTGAGGTGCAGAAGGGGAGGCTACAGATTGGACACCATGAGAATGGAGCTTTATAATCAGCCTCCTTAAACCCTTTACCCGTCATTAAACGGCCTAAACACCCCAATTAAAAGACAAAAACTGTCAAACTGGATTAAAATAACAAATCCTGACTATATGCTGTTTATAAGAGGCACATTTATAAGGACACACATAGGTTCAAAGTGAAAAAATTTATCATGCAGGTGCTAATCATAAAAGGGCTGACAAAGTAGACTTTAAGAAATATTACTAGAGATAAAGAAGGACGTTTCATAATGATAAAAGGGTCAATTCAATGGGAAAATTTAATAATTTAAAATATAAATCCACCTAACAGTAGAGCTTCAAATTATGTATATAAAAACAAAGATGTATAGAACTGGAAGGAGTAATGGAGAAATACATAATCACAGATGGAGCTTTCAATACCCCTCTCTCAGTAAATGAAAGAACAAGATGACAGAAAACTAATAAAGACACAACAGTATGATCAACGAAATCAACCTAAATAACAATTTTAAGAGCACCGTACCCAACAACTGCAGAACGTAACTGGACTCACTTCCTGTCCCTACCTCACCCTAAGTACTCCTGATCCCTTAGCCCTTACCTTCTTCCTCTCCAGTCGCTCCTGTTCAATCTGTAGCATGATCTGCTCTCTTTCTAGACGCATCTGTTTAGCTGCCTCCTGGGCCTTTGCTTCTGCTGCTTCCTTCTGGTAGAAGCATGTAAAAGAAGGGATAGGCTTTACTAAGCTAAAGAAAACGCTCGTTAATTCCCTGGGGGTTGCACCTATTCCTCCACCTCATCATCTACCCCAAAGTGGGTGCTGCTCCAATATTCAATGTGGATTTACACAGCCTGCTCTATGACACGGCAGACATGGTTGGGTCTCACTCATATGACCTCGGTGCACCATGCAAATCACCTGCAGACAGTCTGCATACAAGGTCAAGGTCTTTTTGTGTCTGAGGGTAGTCTCTGGCCATGAGTATGCATGTGGCTAGAAATTTCAGGAAGTTAATTTCCCCTCAGTAACCTTCAACCATAAGGGGCAGGACTTGGAAGACAAATAACCTAGTTTCCTCACCACTCAGGGGGATAATTCTAAGGCATGGTCCACAGTCTCTCAGAGAGTTCCATAGGGAGCAAGTTCCAGCTGCCCACAGTAACCCACTCACCAATGTGCTTTCCTCTCACTTCCCTACCAGCTTCCTGCGATCATCTCCCAGATAAACTACTGGCACCCAAGTTCTCAGCCAGGGTCTGCCTTCGGGGGAACCCAAACGGACATATAGCAAATATTACCAACTTCACTTCTATTGCCCAAAGTAACTCATATTTATTAACTAGCCCAGCTAAAGAAAAACTTCAAGTAAACGTTATGAGTCATCCAAATTTAACTAATTTTACCTAATACTAACTAAGGCCCTTAAGGAAAGTCTATATAAAGACCTGCACAGTACCTGCTTTTCAATCATGGCCTTTTCCTGCTTTTCTTTTTCTTGTTTTTCCTTTTCTTGCTCTTCTTTCAACAGCAGCTCCTCCTTGGCCCTCCGCTTGGCCTCCTCTGCCGCCTTCCTTTTCTCTTCTTCCTCCTGCCGCTTCTTTTCCTCTTCCTGCTTACGGGCTGCTTCTTCTAGGCGAGGTCTTTCCTCCTCTGCCTTTCTTTGCAATTCCTCTCTCTCCAGCCTTTTGAGAACATAACTGATGTTAGAAGACAACGACGAAGTGCCGAAAAGGTAAACTACCAAGAGCTGTGTGCCAACAGCAGCGCATAGCACGTGACACTGTCACAGACACATGCACGTGAGTTAGCACCCACTTAAGAAAACGACTCATCCTTCCCAGAAAGCCGCTCCAGTCCATACGGTTACCAACAAAATATTAACCAGGGTGGACTTTAAATTCTGTGATACCCAGAGTAATAATGTATTGATTTGTGAACAGACTGTAATGAAGACACAGATGTTCCCTAGCCAATTTACAAATGACCACAGACCCATCATTCTTATTTAATGAGAATTCCTTAAAAGCTGAGTAGGATAAATATTTAAAACCAACTTAAACGCACTACCAAATGTAAAATGGATAGTTAGTGGGAAGCAGCCGCATAGCACAGGGAGATCAGTTCGGTGCTTTGTGTCCACCTAGAGGGGTGGGATAGGGAGGGTGGGAGGGCGACGCAAGAGGGAGGGGATATGGGGATATATGTATACGTATGGCTGATTCACTTTGTTATAAAGCAGAAACTAATACAACATTGTAAAGCAATTATACTCCAATAAAGATGTTAAAAAAAAAACCAACTTAAGCTAGAAAAACAAAACAAAACAAAAACCTCAAAGTGTCTCAGTGGTCACATCTGTGCCAGTCAGCAATTTGAGAGCAGTGACTAGGAGCTCAAAAAGTTCACTTTGGTTTTAATTAGTATGTGACTTCTGAAGCAGCAAATGGAAGAAAATGCTCAACAGAAACTTGACATTTAAGGAATTAAAGCATCTATTTTCCATTTATTTTGGCATTCTTTAAAAAAAATTTTTAGCTTTTATTCTTTGCTAAATGAAAATTAAATGGCATTTAGACATTTTTCATCCACAGATGAATGGTCAGCGATGTAATGATAAAGAGCTTAAGCAGTGAGGGAAAACTCTGTAAAGTCTAAGTGCTTGTTTTTACATTTCTAACGTTCTTCCTGCTCACGTGTGTCACTTTCCTCTTCTATGAAAAAATGTGGATAACTATACTCATTTTGCAGTGAGTTACTGACTGGCAATGTGCCACACGGGCAAGACCAAGACTGCATTCTGATTGTGCCACTTGCTGTGTGACCCTTCCTTGGAAAGTCACTCAACATTTCTGACGCCCATTTAAAAAAAATGGGAATAGCTATATTACTGGCTCCTCGACATCACTGTGGGAATTAAATGAGATAATGCATGGGAAGCACTTAGCACAATGCCTGGTCCTGGGCAGATTCTCAAATGCTAGTTTGTTTTACAATTTAAAATGAACGCTCTCTTCAATTCCCAGTGTCCTTTTAAGCGCATCTATAAATCTGTATGTTTTTCAGAAATTACCTTTATTTGGAAGCATGTATCACTGACTTACTGGGGCGCTGGTATATTGTTATAAATGATCAAGACTTAAAAACAACATCCTTCCACCCTAACGGTTGGCTTCAGGAATCACGGAGGCAATTAGCCTATGCGCCACCAAAGAAATATTTTAAAAGGTAAAAAAATACACAAAGACATTAGCCTAAAACTACAATGGGACATGACAGGTATTCTATGTTCGCAGAGGGTGCAGTGCCTAAAAGCTGGAACAACTGAAATTACTAACAAATATTCTGGAGAACTTTGGAGAAGAGCATTATGGGGTCTAGTCAGAAAGAAACTCACCAGTTCTTAGATTCCTCAATGAAAGACTAGGATGCCCAACACAGGATTATAAAAACCGGATGTGTCAATAACAGAACTTCTCCCAAGGTTAATCAGAGCACTGTTTTAGTATTTCTCTCTCTTTTAAGGAGCCAGTTGTGACTGTCTCAGAGAAGTTAATACACAAAGGAGACGTATATAAATTGACCCACAAACTACTTCATCCTTAGGATCTGAAAAGCCACTCGGTTTCTTCCGTTTTACCATGAGGACTTCAGAGGTGCCCGATGCATAGCCATGCAGTAACGCATCCTCTCAGCCCCTAGGTCTCCATAATCCCCGTCATCACCCACAGCACGAATTCCTCCCCACAGGCCCATAAGCCCCTACAGACAAAATTCCCTCCATTTAACCACACTCTGCTTCCCCCAAAGTAGCTAAGAACTGGCTTTCCCTGTGTGAAACCAAGCCTCTCAAAATTCTCTCCAAGAATAAACATTCTTTCTCTCCCTGCTTAACGAACCAGAGAGGACACGGCTGTGTCATCTCCCCGGTGCCCCTCTGCTGCAGGCAGCCCAACCCCACTGCCCTTGCCGTCGTACCGGCTCCCTCCGGAGCTCACCAGACCCACGTGTACTCCTGTCACCCACCCCAAACCTACCCCCCTTCCTCACCAGGTAGAAAGTAGCAGAAAGCTGTGCACTGTAGTCATCATTCAGTGGCTGCATCCCTCATCCCCGTTCCTAACCACCGGTGAGGGTCTTCTGTGTAACGACCCCCATCTCTCAACCTCCAGACCCCGGCCCCCTCTCGTCCCACCCTCTCACATTTGCACCATGTCCCTGACACATGTTCAGTCTCGGCTCGTTCAATCTCCGGATGAGTATGTGGGTTTCACTTTCTCCCTTCCTTACGTGCTTAAAAGTTTTCATTTAAAAAAGCTTAACCTTCAATGTCCTAACCTTCCCCTTCTTTGACCTGCCCTCACCCGTCCCTCGCCGCCTTCTCTCCTGACCGGCCCCGGGCAGCTCTGTGCCGTCCCTGCATCTACTCCCTCTTCTCTCAGGGCGCCCAGGCTGCCCAGCCACTCCTGAGCATCTGTGGGATGGCATGGGGGCCACTCTGGGCCCTCCTGGGTTGTCAACACTGGTTGGAGTAAGGCCCAGACAAGGCCGACTGGTCATCTTTCCCTGGGCCTCAGCCGCCACGCCAGCCATCCATCCTCATCTCCCAGACCCCCAGGGGAACAGTCCAAACCTCCACTTCTCCACCGTCTTCCACATCCTCCTTAGTCGACGGCATCAGCAACCACTTTACAGAGAAGACCGGGGCCACCTGATCTGCGCTTCCTAAACTTCACTCCTCTACAGCATTCCTGCTCAGGAAATGTCCCCTTTCTTCTGCTTAGATGCAAAGGATTATAAATGCCACCAACCACACTATTAATTCCACACCCTCCCGCACCCGAGTTCCTTCCACCGTTCCCCTCTCTTCCTTCCATTGCTTTGCCCTTCTACACGGACCTTCCCACAGCCTGCAAAACACTCAGGCCTCAGGCCTCCCAAACAATTCTCCTCAGTCCCCTCTCCCCTACATTCTGCTGAGATTCAGGGCCTCCGCCCTCTCACCTCGGCCAAGCTGCTTATGTCTCCACCCCTCTCCATGATTTCCCCCCAAACCTCCATTCATGTCCTAAACCCCAAGACCAACGAACGGGCTTTCCCCAGCCTTGACACGTCTCGCAGGTGCAGGCGGCATTCGACTTCCCTCCTGTGAGGGCCTGGCTCTCCCTTCCTGACTCGGCCGCCACCCCCCGCGCCAGAATGGCCCTGCCTGCCCAGCTCTTACTCCGACAGCCCACCACCCGGAGGCTCAACCGACGAGCTGCCAGGGCTGAGCGGTGCCAGGACCTCTGCCGGCAGGGCCGGGCCACCTCTGGCACGGACACCGAGCTGCAGCCTGGCTATGCGACCCTGCTGATGGAGGGTGCCTAACTCAACTACCTTTCCACTTGCGCCCACAGCAGCTATCTTAACTTCTTAACGTGACTCATTTTGGAATCCCAGTAAGATCTCTTTGCTTCTAGTTTCTGCCAGTGCCTTCCCCGGGGCGGACCCAGGGTCTAGGGTTTCTTGCTCCAACTCCAAGAATCCTGATTTCTATCTTGGGCCATCCACGAGCCCAGGTGCCGTGCCCTGTTCTACATGCTTCCAGGAGACCCCCAGGGTCACTGCTAGCGGGGACTGGACCAGCATTTGCCCTTTCTCCGGGCCCAGCTGTCTGGACACCTTGTCAGCCCTTCTGCTCTGAGCAGTCTCGTCCCTGACTCGGATGGCATTTTCCTCACCAGTTTGTGACAGTGATTGGCTTTCCACGGTTTGGCTCAAGTATCTTTATTTTCTCTATATTCTCTCATCTGGCAACTACACTTGTGTGGCTTCAACTACTGACTCTTAAGCACAAAACAGGCGTGAGGATGATCTTATTCCAAGAGGTGTCCGCTGTGTTCCAGGCCCTGGTTGTGTGGTCCTGTACTTTCTCACCTCCCACGTGGTGCTAGCAAAGCTTCATATTCTGGCAAGAGAGGGGAAAACTGATTTTGGGTCGAGTGTATTGCTCTCATTTTTACCTAGGCCCCAGGCTTCAATTCCATTTCTAATCACCTGGATATCTTGCAGGCACCTTAAAACTTAGTTTATCTACAATCACATGGCTTGTTTTTACCCTCTAAAATCAATTCCTTCTGTCCTTCCTTTATCTGTCATTGGGTGTACCATTCTCCTAAGTGCTTAGAATCAAACCTTGGTGTCGACTTTGAATGGGCCCATTTCTGTTGAACCCGCCTTCTCTCCTCCAGCTCCAGCTCCACCACACTGCGCTGCCTCCTCTTAACCCGCGATTGCAATGGCTTCTCAGTTGGGCCTCTTCCTCCTTCTCTACCTTTCCTGTATGTTTACTGAGCGCCAGCACCAGTGATCCAAAGACTGTATCCCGGCCTTTTAAGGTGCTTAGTTGGGGGAAGTAGGCCTGTGAACAAATGAGGAGGCTCTGTGATCAGCCGACCAGCCGGGCTGGGTGGGTGAAGAGTGGGAGAGTTCTGTTCTCTCCCAGGGGCAGGGCTGGAAAGGCTTGCAGACAGGGAGCAAGGCTTGACCCGAGTCGGAGAATGGAAAATGTGTCTGGTGACAAGGAGCTCGAGGCCACGGGAGGCAGCGTGAAAGCAGATGAGGAGGTGTGGAGCTGCAGGGGACGGGGGTGCTCAGGCTGTGGCAGGCCTCCTGTGGGCAGGGGAGTCACTGGCTTGTTAAAGGACAGGAGCAGGACAAGGACACTTATTTGAGAACAGGCACTGGGGACACAGTGTAGACAGTGGATGAGCTCTGGGAGACCTAGAGCAGGGAGCTCAGTGCGGATGCCACGGACACAGTCCAGGTGAGAGACCACAGGGGTCAGAGCTCAGGAGGGGAGGAGTGGCTGGAGGGGAAGGGAGACGAGAGAGATGCTAGAGGCGGCCGAGACAGACCTGACAGGGGACGGGATACTGAGGAGGAAGGAGAGGGGAAAGTTGAGAGCTGGCTCGGACACTTCTGATCTGGGTGCCTGGAGACATGGAGGACAGAGCTTGTGAAAGGAAAAGGAAGTCTGCGAGAAAGACACTAAGGTGTGCTTTGGAAATGCTCAATTTCAGATGCGTGTGGGACACACTTAAAGGAAAGCATAAAGCAGTTGGAAATACTGCCTGCAGGTTCTAGACCAGTGCTAGCCAATAGACCTTGCTGTGATGAGGGAAACGTTCTAGAGATTTGTGCAGTCCGATATGGTAGCCACTAGCCATGTAGCTACTGAGCATTTGAAATGTGGCCATACGGCTGGGAAACTGAATTGGACTTGATCTTAGTGTATTTCCATTTCGGTGGCCGCCTGGGACTAGAGGCGGTGGTACTGGACAGCACAGGTTCAGGAGGCATCAGTACACATGTGTGATTTAATGCCTCCCTTGTACCAGGAAGTACTGAAGGTTTACAGAGCAAGATGAAATTAGCTTCAGAAATAGATGGTAAAACGAGGCAAAGAAAAGATGAGGGCAGAAAGGGAGATGAGAGCAGAGTTGGGTCAGCACCTCAAATGCTGAGCATGAGGACGCTGTGTGAAATGCGAGCCCCAAACTTTGAAGCCAGAGGAAGCTGGCAGCGCGATGGGGGTGCGGGCAGGGCAGGAGGGCACAGCGCTGCTCGGGAAGGGCTTGTCAGGTGAAGCTGGCCAAGGACTGAGGGCTGGGCGCCCAGGTGATGCGTGAGGGGCTGAGCGGGAGACAGAGGAGACTGAGAAGGAGAGGCCAGAGAAGCAAGGGCAAGCGCGACACGGTCAAAGCCAACCAAGAAATGGATTAGGAGTCTGGCAATTAGGAGGAATGCTGAGTGTGAGGTCTGCAGACTGAGTGTGAGTAGAGGAAATAGAGACAGGCAGTACAGTCAATTCTTTGAGGAGCTGCGCTGTGAAGGAAACGGGACAGGCTGCTGGCTGGAAGGCAGAGAGCTGCACCTTCCCTAGCACAAGCTACAGGCACGCGACTCACCTGCTCAGGGCCTGCACATCCCAAGCCCTGTCACTGAGGTCCTGCGACTCACCTTCCTCTCCTGGGACCTCCCTTCACACATCCTGCGGCCCACCCAACCCAGCCCAAGCACACCACTCAATAAAAAGACCTGCTGCTGTTGACCAAAAGGTTGGAGGTGGGAAAATCATCAGAGAAGTCCAGAGTTCAAAGAAGGAACCAGCCAGACCTCCCCGCTACCCCTTCAAATAAATAAATCAGCAGAAGTGTAATGACAGACCACAAAAGACTTGCCAAGGTCACTTAAGGATGAAGAATATTCTATCACTGATTAAACTCAGCGCCATGGCTGAGTGAAGCACGGCCACGTGGCTGGCTCCCTGTCACATTAAATCCTCTCACCAGTGCTGGACTGGACTCTGTGGTCATCCTAAGAGCTTCCTTTATCAACTTAATGATAAAATCTACCTTGCCCTTCAACATGCATTTCTCTCTGAATACTAAGACCAGAATAGGCAGAACTGTCTGTATTTTGACCAAGTGCCCCAGGGGCCAATGCAGTGGTTCTCAAACCCTGGTGAGCTACTGAAGCGGGACACGGCCTGGGCCTCTGTATTTTCACCGCAACCCCTGACTGACTCTGACACCCTCCGAAGTTTAGGGACCACTGCCAAGACATCTTCTTTCGTGCTCCAGGATGGGAGTCCCCGTACCTCGCGTCTCAAGGACTATGAGGTCGGCTTCGGCCCCAGCTAGGAGCCTCTGCTCAACCCTCCTTTCTCTTACCTGGGGGTGAGAGTTAGAATAATTTGGGGGAAAAAACATGATTCAGGAAGCAGAATCAAGATGTCTACATCCGGAACCTCCTGTCTTTTCAGGCAGAACCTCATTCTATAAACAAAACTCAAACTCCTTTGATAGCTCTACGAGGCCTGGCTGGTCCTAGAGTCCATGCTGAGAACAGGGGCTGTCGGTAACCCTGAGATCCAGGAGCTGGGAGCTTCCGCGTGATCTGAAAAGGTCTGAGCACCCCCTTACCTGTCTTGCTCTTCCTTCTCCAGACGTTCTTGCTCCTCCTGTTCCTTCTGCAGCCGGGCCTGTCGTCTCTTTTCGGCCAGCATCTTTGCGGCCTCTCCTGCATCAGTGGTGCCCGCTGTGGGCTTCCACGAGGCTGCGTTGGAGGAAAAGATCAAGGGAAATGAAACAGTGACTGCACTCACACGGCAGCTACCACTTGGAATTGAAAAATCCAACCCAGTGGGTGATGGGAAATGCTGCCAGGACCAGCACAATCAGCCACCAAGCAGAGAGGCTGCAACAGGCTGGCTGTGACCCTGGACGCATTCCACCACGGAGGGCAGTGGAAAGGCGACGGGGAGAGACAGGGTCACCAGCAAGTCCCAAGGCAGCCACCACCGCTGCGCCGATCTGGGTGAACCCACCGCAGCTGTCACGGAAGCTTCAAGGACTAAAGGAAGACCCGCTCTGTGGGAAGGGCAGATGCTGGCTGGATGCAGCTGAGCACCCCCGTGGGCTTCCACGGCTAGGAGCAGCGTCAGCCCCTCGGTCTCCTCTGCCAGGAGACCCTTAGGAGAGCGAGGGGAAGGACTCGGGGTGACATGCAAGCCTGAGAGAGTGGCACGAGGGCATGGAGTTGTCTCCGGGAAAAATCCCCGTCTCTTCCCCAAACCCGAGACTGCCGCGTGGATGGAGTCAGAGGGAGAACCAGCAGGGCGAGGAGGGCCTACCTCCACCACCCTCGGCCTTCCCTGCCGCGGCCTCATGCTTCTCGGTGGCGTGTCTGTCTGCCACGTGCTTCTCTGGGGCCTCCTCCCCAGGTGGGCCGGCTGCCTGCTGAGCCAGGGCGCCCTCCCTTTCCTTGTTGCTCTTCTCTTTCTCTGCTTTCTTCTTGGGTGTTTCCTGGCCAGAAAAGGCGGGGAAGCGGTACTTCACCGGAGACCCTGGGTATGGCGGCTTCACGTTCTTTGGAGACTGTGGATATGCTTTTGAAGTTGCCCTGGAAAACCAAAACCACGCCAGAAGATGATTACCGGGCCTGACCACAGAACCCTCTGTTCCAAAGATACCTGGTTCCAAAGAGTTGAACAATTTCACCCTTCAAGGGGAACAAATGTAAGGTGGAGCACACACTCAGAAGTCCCTGAAGTAGGACTTCCCTGGTGGCGCAGTGGTTAAGAATCCGCCTGCCAATGCAGGGGACACGGGTTCAAGCCCTGGTCCAGGAAGATCCCACATGCCGCGGAGCAACTAAGCCCGCACGCCACAACTACTGAAGCCCGCGTGCCTAGAGTCCGTGCTCTGCAACAAGAGAAGCTAGTGCAACGAGAAGCCAGCGCACCGCAACGAAGAGTAGCCCCCACTCGCCGCAACTAGAGAAAGCCTGCATGCGGCAACGAAGACCCAACGCAGCCAAGAAATATAAATAAATAAGTAAGTAAGTAAGTAAGTAAGTAAGAAGTCCCTGAAGTATTATCACCCTAACAGGAACATATGGTATCTAGAAGATGTCCCTGGTGGAAGGGACAATATTTTAGGAAGCCCAGCCGATGACGTCATGTCCGAATTTCACTTAAGTTTGACGACAACATAAGAATAAAGTGTTAGGCATTTTCCTACCTCCTCTTTTTAGAGGAGCACCAGGGTTGGATGTGGCTTCAGCATATGGCAATGAACGACCCTGCTCCCATTTTTTTCTATTATGGCAAAATACAAACAACATGAACTTTACCATCTTAACCACTTTGAAGTGTACAGTTCAGTGGCATTAAGTACATTCACTCTGTGGTGCAACCATCCCCACCGTCCATCTCCAGAACTCTGTACTCTTTAAACACTAACTCCATATTCCCACCTCTCCCCAGCCCCTGGCAACCACCTTGCCACTTTCTGTCTCCAGGAATTTGACAATTCCGCATACCTCATAGAAGTGGAATCATACAGCATTTGCCCTTTTGTGTCCGGCTTATTTCCCTCTGCATAATGTCTTCAATGTTTCTAGTTCCTTTTTTTTTTTAATTCACCACTACTGAGGTATAATTGACATCTGGTTCCTTTTCAAGTTCTGAGAAACAAAGTCAGCCAAGAGGTGGGGACAGGGGGTGTCTTTTTGGAGGTTCCTAAGGTTTAAAAGACTCTCTCCTGCTACTGGGAAGACGCAAAAGGTGAGGGCAAGCCCGTGTCTACCGAGGAAAACACCACTTTGTTAAAATGCAGGACCCTGTCTTACATCTGTTGGAAGAAGGTCCATTACAGGTGTGCTGGCCTAGGCCTGGCTCCTGGTGACGTAGATAACAGCCTAGCTTCAGTTGCCGAGGGTACCCAAAGTTCGCACAGGGGTGAGACATTTGTACAGAGTACTTTTTAGGAAGAACATAAAGTAATCTGTTCGTAAATTACGCATTGTCACTCTCAATCCTGTAGCAGGCTGAACCATATGAAATTGCTAATGTTCAACCATTTTTGATCTATAAAAACAGAAATAAAAATGGCAACTCAACGTAATATTAAAGGCCAATTTCTCACCAGAGACCTAAAGAGTTTCCTAATCAGATCCTGGTGGTAAGGAAAAAATATAATCAGATCAATATTAAACTTGGTCTTGAGCTGGAAAATAATCCTCAAGTGGTATGTGGACTGGAAAAGATGCAGGCCAGTTTTCCAATGATGCTCTCATGGTAAAAACCCAGCTCCGGGTGCCAAGGAGAACACGTTTTCTCAGTTAATGCCAGGCTGAGGGCCACACAATGACCCAATGAATACGACTTGAACGTGATCTGAATTTTAAAAATTCAGTTATTTCAGCATCAACCATTTTACTGATATGGAATCAGTCCAGATCCCACTTCCACGGTGGACTGTCCACCCTTCTCTGGCAGTCTGCTCCCTAGCTGGACCACTGTGACCCCAGAAAGAATCACTTCATACTCGCCACACCGACTTCCCTTGTGCCACCATTCTGTTAGGCCTGGAGCCACACAGAACCCCCGTGACACCTCGTCCACGTGGACGGTGCCTCCTCTTTGCAGACTGTTCTCCCTCTGCCCTGGGGCTCAGCCAACTCAGGCCCCACCATTCCCGAGGGACCTCTTGACAAGCAGGCGTTTCTATATAACCTTGGTTTTCTACCTTTGTTCCTAGACCCTAACCAAATAAAAGCCAGGCACAGAATCCTCTTGCTTCCTCCATATACGTATGCATGTGTACCAGGGTTTCTCAATCCTGCCATGACATTTGGGGCTGAATCATTCCTTGCTGTGGAGCTATTCTGTGCACCGTTCAGCAGCATCCCTGGCCTCAACCCGCTAGATGCCAGTAGCAATCTCCACTCCCCCCGACCCACCACAGGCGTGACAATCAAAAATGTCTGCAGACATTGTCAAATGCCCCCGCAGGGGCAAGATCACCCCCAGCTGAGAACCACTGAGGTGAGACATACATATAGCGCCCCCACGCCCCTTCTATCCGTATAAAGCAGGTAAAAGTGGTGCTGCTCTGGTTGAGGGGCAGTGTCCGAATCCCCACGCCCCCCGAGGCCCGCCTGAGAGTCTCCTGAGAGCCCTGGCTTGAGAGGGCATCATCAGTGCCTTCTGTGTTCAGACAGCCAGGGCCGCACCTGGATCCCTCCCCCAGTGATCTGGAGCTCACACTTCCTCTAGCACCCTCCAGAACTGTGTCCACACTTCCTGAGGGCTGTCTGCACACCAGCCCCTGTGCTGCTAAGTGTATTTGTGTATGTATGTGTGTATACGTGTATGTCTCTTTTAGTTGTCAAAAACTGGTATGACACAGGTACTATTATTAGGGTCACTTTATGGAGGTAGGAAGCGGGCTTAGAGAGGTTAAGTAAGCCACAGAACTGCGGTCTGTGCCCATGACTCCCTGACTCCACTTCTTCCAACTTGGCCCTACTCCCTGTGTCGCAATGGTGGCTAAGCCAGAGCTTGGGGTCACCACGATCCCCAGATGTTCATTTTAGACCTGGCACAGAGTAAGCACACAACAGCTGTTATATCGGTGTTAGTGAAACATATAAAATAAAAATCCGAATTATCCTCACAGACAAGAACGAACCAAAAGCAGGAGGAAAAAGTAAAACGGGGGAAACCACAAGCCCCGCTACCTCATGATGACAGCGCTCCATTAAGCATCGTTTTCCAATCAGCTGCAAAAACCTGCATTTAGGTTCAAACAGCCTGTACCACCGTACAGCAGGGGATCTTCTGCTTGGCAACACTCTCCTTCCACGCTGTCGTCTAGGGCCATACTGCTGCTATAACCACCAGGAGGGTGTCTTAAAGGACCTGGTCTAATGCACTGAGGCGATCAAAACACGTCACTTACTCCCTGGAATGTCAAGTGCATGCTCTGTGCAGCTCCGGTCCAACCACTGTGCAGGGACGGGCAATGGCAAACAATTACTCCTGGATGTGGGATTTGGAGAGAGAGGCAACAGGAAAGACTGCTATTTTATGGTAGATGACGCGGACAGAAACACCTTCTCCTCCCATAAGCATTCCTATCTTGACTCATTAAATAGGAACTTCTGCTATTGAAAGGACTGGCAAAAAGCCGTTTGCTCTTCTTCCTTGCCCTCAACCTCCTCCCCAAGGAGTGGGGCATGACTTCTCTGCTTGGTGAGACAGAGCAGAGGTGCTGGGCACCCACTGCCCAGTCCATTTGAGTTCTCTCGGGCACCTGCCTGCAGCGAGCGCACATCTGAGCTTCCCTCAGCGGTGCCTGAGAGGTGGGTTCCCCCCGGGGTCCTGGTGCAGGCGCCTCTGCTGCGCATGGGCAGACACGCGAGGAGCTCTTCTGCAGACCCCACTCCCACCAGGAGAGTCCCCGGGGCTGGACTAGGGGGAGTGGGTAAGGGGCCTGAACTGGCTGCAGGCCCACTTCATTCTATAGTCTTGCCTTAGTAGCAGAATGCCAGCATCTGGATCCCAACACGACCCCAGGGTCTGGTCTAAATGGCTCACTCACGGAAGGGAATGAGCCCGATGCCAGTCACACCCTCAGTCAGTGTGCCCGGAGCCTGTAAGAGGGACATGCAGGGCAGGACTACAATCCCAGGGGAGAAGCTGGTCTGCCCTGGGTGTGAGAGGTTCTGACAGCCTCAGACCTACTCAGCCCTGCTCAGCCTTGTTTCAACTTGCCTTAAGAGAACAGTCACGCGTAGGTTCTGTTCGCACCACAGACTGTAAGGTTCTGTTCTAAATAATACTGGGCCAATTATCCATGAGCACACATCTAAAAATAATTGCTACCTGAAAAGTAAGGGTGAATTATTTGGGATAAAACTCAACATACTAAGGAGTCCATCTACATTCCCCTACTCCAGCCCTTGCCCAATAAACAGAATAAATGAGAACGCACACACACACACCTCGTACGCACAATACAAACATGACCTTCAAATTAGAGAAGTGTAGGTGAATCATTGATTTTTTTAACAGCGAATGACCAAAATACAGAATACAATCTTAGAAGTTCCCTCCAGATCCATAGAGTTTCCTGCTCAACCTGCCTCACTACTTCCCTACGTGGATGTAGCACCTTGCCCGCAAGAGCTGCTGAGCGTGGGAAGCTTGAACCGGGCAATGCTGGTCTGTCTGGCAGACCCCGAGGCTCTCTGGTCTCCTGCTCACACCACTTACTGCAAGCCAAACGAAGTCTGGCAAAGCTACTGTTTCCCCAATTTCCTAGAAATAGATATCTTGGCTGATGAAAGAAATTAAACACAAATCAATCAGGGAACTCACTGTGCTTTCATAGAGTTTTGTTTTTAAGTACCGTCTCATCTATTTAATAACGGTTTATTTGGTCACCACAATAACCCAGTGAGGAAGGTAGGAAATTACCATTAACCATATTTTAGATACGAAAACCAAAATCCTAAGTGCTTAAATGACCTTTCCCAAGAGGTGTAAACAGATGAGAGAGTCACGTCACTTGATTTTTCATCTTGCTTTTTTATAGCTTTTCCACTCCAAGTTTTAAAAGTTCAATACTTCCAATGATTAAACATCTAACAAAGGGAATTCACAAATTTTGTTGGGGTGGTAGAGATAGGCCTTCCTGATGCACAAGGCAGGATTATATAACCTTTTGAGGTTCCATGACTGGTAGGAAATATGAACAGACACCTCTGTAAGTAGAGCAGCAAGAAGAACTCTCGGGAGAGGGCTGTCATGCTTCTGAACATGAGTTTACTGCAAAGCAGATCCCCAAAGGACTTTTTTCACCCCACATCTTGGAATCTAGTTCTATTTTTTCCAAAGCCCCTTAACTCCAGGCACAGTGAACACAGCCCACTCACAAGATGGGAGGGGTCTGTGGCCTCGTCAGCACAGCTTGGCCAACATTCTGAGAAGTCTATTTGTCAATGGTCCCATTTTACTATTTACTTTCCAGAGAGAAAAAGAGCAATTTTATACCACAGAAACCTGTGGATACCACCTTAACCCAGTGATCAAAGTTACCATCACCAGTAATGAAACAACTTGACATCATGGCCTCCTGATAAGATGCGCTGAGAAGGAACCAACATCCCTTCCACGGGATTCCTGCCCCAAATGTATAACCTGAGTCTAATCATGAGGAAACAGCAGACTGACTCAAACTGAAGGACAGTCCTCAAAAAAAAAAAAAACAAAAAAAAAACCGGTCTGTGCTCTTTAAAAATGTCAGGGTCATAAAGAAAGGCTGAAGAACTGTTGCAAGTTAACGCAGTCTAAGGAGACAAGACAACTAATTGCAATGTGGGACGCTGGGTTGGATTCTGGACCAGGAAAAAAAACTGTTCCAGAGGATCTCACTGGGACAACAGGCAAAAGTTGCATACAGTCTGTAAATTAAGTAACAACATCATGTCAAATGTTAACTTTTCTGATTTTTCACAATTGTACTGTGGTTATACAAAAGAATGTCTTCATTCTTAGGTATAAAGGGTCATGATGTCTGCAACTGATTCTCAAATGGTTCTTGGAAAATATGTGTGTGTGTGTGTGTGTGTGTGTGTGCCTATGGAGACTATGTGAGAGTGAGTAGGGGATGGGAATGATGAAGCAAGTGTGGCTAAATGCTAACAGGATGAGTCAAGTTCTAGTCTTGCAATTCTTCTATAGGGTTGAAATGATTTCAAAATAAAAAGGTTTTAAAAAATTGGTCTAAACTCAAATTATCCTCTACTAAGACGGACAAATGCAGGACAAGGACTGGGTGAGCAGATAAGTATGGGTGTGAGGGGGGGTATAACTTAACATTTTCAATTATCCTTTTCAAGAAAATTTTCAGGTAAGAATGTAAAAGCCTATTTGAGAAGGATGGTGGTAACACAAACAATAGTTAAATTGTCACTGCAGGGAGCCCTGATCCACTGCAGATGCTCATCTGTGGGCAGGGAAAACCATGCCACCCATCTACAGAGAAGCCTATGAGAATGGTGCTTGGCAAGGATTGATTAAATGTCCTCAACCACCAGAGAAATAGGCTGGCTCCAGGAGCCTGTGATTCGGAGAGGGAGGTGCTTATTTGGGGCCATCCATACAACTTCGCCTTAATTTCTTCCCTCATGTGGACTGTTTTGTTTCTAACGCATGATAAAATGAAATTAACCTAGATTCCTGATACAAAATTGATCTCAGGTAAGCTATCTCTGAAAGTCATTATCTTTGGCAGCTTATATTTTCTAAAGATGGCCACAATAATATCTCCTCCCATCCCACATGATCTTCTTGAGTTTATTTTTCCATCCCATTGAATCTGAGGTGGTCTCACTGCTTTGACCAAGACAGTACAGCAGAGAAGGAACACTGTGCCAATTCGGGGCATAGTCCTTAACTGGGGTTAATGGGCCATCATCCTTAATGGGCCATCTTGGACCTTAAGCTTAGTCGAGCCCTAGGTTGTAATTTAACTGTAGCACCAGATGACATTGAACTGTAGTTGCACGGAAGACCCCAGAGGTGAGAACTTCCCAGTGAGCCCATGTCAACCCACAGAACCACCACACAAAAGACCCTAAGAGAGACCCTCCTGGTAAGCCCAAGTCACAGAGCTGTGAGAATTAATAACAAATCGTTGTTTTATGCTACTAAATTTTAGAGAGTCTATTACAGCAGCAAGGGATAATGGACACATTCCCCATCATAATGACCAAACTAACTTAGAATACATTTCTAAGAACCTGAAACCATGAGAGAACATTTCACACTGAAGAACTAGGGGTACAGGCAGCACCTACACACAGAGGGCAGAGACAGGCTGGGTAAATGCACTTGACCACACTTGATTTCCTTTCTCTAGGTTACAAGAAGAAAGATATGCTCCATCCACATCTTTGAGAGTCTTGCTGAAGCTAGTTTTTTAAAACCCATACAAGTACCGGACAATGCCAACCAACAATGAAAATAAACTTGAACACTTAAAAGAGCAAAGCCATTAATATGCACAGCCGCCTACAGTGACTTAATTGATCTGAGATCCGGGAGGGGAACAATGTGCTGTCAGAGCCATTCATCACATGGCCCGTCTGGGTTTCTGGATGGGAGTTCAAAGTGGCTAGACCCCCGCCCCAGGCCGTTCAAAGCCACGTCACTTCCAGTGCGCTTTAAAGATCACACACTTGGTCTGCACAGAGGGAAAGTTGAAAATGCCACTTTGCTTGGGGCTTATTTTGTGTGACACTATTTTAAAAACCAAGTGTTTCTTTTTCATCTTTCTTTAATATTGAGTATACAAAAGAATATTTATAAAATACGAAAGGTATGAAGAATGATAAAACAAATGTTCACACATGCACCAACTAGCTCAAGGGAAAGACATACTATGCCAGGATCTTCCATGTGCCCCTCCCTGAGCCCATCCCCAACTTCCCACTCAGAGGCCATCATCACTTTGCATTTTATGTTTGCCATTTTCTTAAAATCATTTTACCACATTTATATTCTTAAAAACACACTGGTTTTGCAACATCTAGGAACTCAGTATACATGGAATCAAACTGCTGACATTCTTCTACAACTTCCTTCTCGACACTACGTTCCTGAGATCCACCCACTGGTTGCAGGCAGCTGCAATCCACTCTTTTTCACTGCTGTATAGTTTGGTTGGATTTTCAGAATATACTTACAGTCTACTCGACTTTCCGCATTTCTCAGACCTGGCCCATACCCAGTGTGGTTCAGCCGCTAATTTTCACCCCAGGGAGAAACTAAATTTCTTTCAGAACATTTTAAAAATCAAGAAACGTTTGCTATTCCTTAGACCTCTCAACTTGGTAATTCTGATTTACAGGTGCCCGAGCAAGTTCTATTGCCAGGGCACCTCATAAAGAGAGAAGGATTCTGGAGTTTGACAGTACACAGGCAGTCCAGCTGTGTTAGTGTGTGCTATTTTTCCTGCCTGTGTTAGAGACAACATGTATGGGGCTCTAAAAATAAAAGCCAGTCCATTAATTTCTCTTTGTTGAAAGTGGCAGGAATACCGTGCAGCATGGTACGGAAACCAGCATCCCTCATCGTTCAAAAATTCCCCAAGTGAAATATACAGCACAGAAAAGAGAATGTTGAAGAAACTGATCAGAGGGAGAATAAACTGATGAATGTCCCAGAAGGAACGAGGAGGCAAAGGGCCTGAGTACTCAGGTAAGTTTGGCCCCAGCATTGCCCAGACCTGCCCGGACCGCTCTGCCTTCCAGGTCCGCCTTTCCCCCCTGGCTAGCGTCCCACAGACTCATGTTGAGCGCAGACTGTGCAACAATAAACTGAGTCAGCCCCCGCCCTTGCGGCAGCCTAGCAGGAGATAATCAAGTACAGTGAGGCACAGATCAATTCGGCCTGCTCCCTCACCTCATGCAGGGCGCTCTGCTCAAAAGTCACCTCCTCAGAGAAGCCTTTTCTGACCACCCGATGTAGCTCCTCCCCTCCACCATCCTCTGCCATCTGACCCGGGCTCATTTTTCTTCACAGCACTTATCACCACCTGATATTATATTTGTTGTTCACTGTCAGGCAAGCTCCATGAAGGCTGAGAAGAGCACTGGACACAGAGTAGGTGGCTCTATGGGTGTCTGATGAACGAATAACTGACCCAGCTATGTTCTGTTAGCACAGTGAAGGGGGCGAATTCAGCTTTGGCTAGCTCTGGAGAGGAGGACAGCTGACTGAGTCCTGAGGGATGAGCAGTTCAAGGTGGGCAGCTCTCTCTTTGGAGCAGGCCTGGAACTGTCCTCATCTGGGTCCACATCTCCCTCCCACCTCTCCGGGGTCTGTCCAAGTAGAGACTATTTTCATTCGTTTGGGGATTCTCTGGAGCATCTGGCACAGTGACTTGCATTCATTCATTCCATGAATACTTATAAAGCTTCTACTAGGTGCCCATTACTGTTCTAGATAGAGTAGAAATTCTAAATATTTCTCTAAATTGAACTGCATTTTTAAAAGTCTGGGATTGTGTTTGAGTATCTTTGGTCAGAGAGAGCTTTTTTTTTTTTTTTTTCAGAGAGAGCTTTTTAAAACTCAGATGATATGTCCTTTAAAATATAAAATAGTTCCTGAATCACAACCTTCAAGATTTTCAACTTCAAAGAAATAGCACAGAGCCCACTGCAAGCTTGCTTCCAAAAACTGAATTCTCATCTCTATAGAGGGCAACAACCCTCTTGGTTCACCTCAGTGAAATTTACAATGATGATGCAAGGACCATGAGTCAAGATCCAGGAAAGAGAGGGTAGAATCTGGAAAAACCCCAGTACGAATAGGTTTTTCTCTCTGTTAATGTCAATGTCCCAAACTGACACCAGAGTACTGACATGCAAATGGAAGGCTCAGAAATAAGACAAAGACAAACAGAGACCTCACAGCTCACTTAATGGATTTGGAGTTTGCAAGAAAGCAATACCATAACCAAAGACAGGCAATATAGGCACAGAAAGAATGCAAGGGACTTAAGGAAAAAGAAAAACAACCCAAGACGCTATTAATTCAGTAATGTGCTAAAGAAAGATTTTCTTTATGGAAGGCACATACATCGATAACCAGTAGTAGTAGTTTATAAAAACCATAGCAATCTCTGAGCAAAACAATATTAGTGAAAGAGTCTCTGTTAGGAAGCAACAAATCAGAAATAAGAGCTGCTATCATCTCGAAATATTTTTTAAAAATTCCCAAGTGTTAGAGGGCAGACAGCAGAAGCAAGAAGAACTACAATCCTGCAGCCTGTGGAACAAGAACCACATTCACAGAAAGACAGACAAGATGAAAAGGCAGAGGGCTATGAATCAGATGAAGGAACAAGATAAAACCCCAGAAAAACAACTAAATGAAGTGGAGATAGGCAACCTTCCAGAAAAAGAACTCAGAATAATGATAGTGAAGATGATCCAGGACCTCGGAAAAAGAATGGAGGCAAAGATCGAGAAGACGCAAGAAATGTTTAACAAAGATGTAGAAGAATTAAAGAACAAACAAACAGAGATGAACAATACAATAACTGAAATGAAAACTACACTAGAAGGAATCAATAGCAGAATAACTGAGGCAGAAGAACGGATAAGTGATCTGGAAGGCAGAATGGTGGAATTCACTGCTGTGGGACAGAAAAAAGAAAAAAGAATGAAAAGAAATGAAGACAGCCTAAGAGACCTCTGGGACAACATTAAACGCAACAACATTCACATTATAGGGGTCCCAGAAGGAGAAGAGAGAGAGAAAGGACCAGAGAAAATATTTGAAGAGATTACAGTCGAAAACTTCCCTAACATGGGAAAGGAAATAGCCACCCAAGTCCAGGAAGCGCAGAGAGTCCCATACAGGATAAACCCAAGGAGAAACACGCCGAGACACATAGTAGTCAAACTGGCAAAAATTAAAGACAAAGAAAAATTATTGAAAGCAGCAAGGGAAAAACAACAAATAACATACAAGGGAACTCCCATAAGGTTAACAGCTGATTTCTCAGCAGAAACTCTACAAGCCAGAAGGGAGTGTCATGATATACTTAAAGTGAGGAAAGGGAAGAACCTACAACCAAGATTACTCTACCCGGCAAGGATCTCATTCAGATTCGATGGACAAATCAAAAGCTTTACAGACAAGCAAAAGCTAAGAGAATTCAACACCACCAAACCAGCTCTACAACAAATGCTAAAAGAACTTCTCTAAGTGGGAAACACAAGAGAAGAAAAGGACCTACAAAAACAAACCCAAAACAATTAAGAAAATGGTCATAGGAACATACATATCGATAATTACCTTAAACGTGAATGGATTAAATGGTCCAACCAAAAGACACAGGCTTGCTGAATGGATACAAAAACAAGACCCATATATATGCTTTCTACAAGAGACCCACTTCAGACCTAGGGACACATACAGACTGAAAGTGAAGGGATGGAAAAAGATATTCCATGCAAATGGAAATCAAAAGAAAGCTGGAATAGCAATACTCATACCAGATAAAATAGACTTTAAAATAAAGAATGTTACAAGAGACAAGGAAGGACACTACATAATGATCAAGGGATCAATCCAAGAAGAAGATATAACAATTATAAATATATACGCACCCAACACAGGAGCACCCCAATACAAAAGGCAACTGCAAACAGCTATAAAAGAGGAAATCGACAGTAACACAATAATAGTGGGGGACTTCACAGGTGAATTGTATCAAACATTTAGAGAAGAGCTAACACTCATCCTTCTCAAACTCTTCCAAAAAACTGTGGAGGAAGGAACACTCCCAAACTTATTCTATGAGGCCACCATCACCCTGATACTAAAACCAGACAAAGATACTACAAAAAAAGAAAATTACAGACCAATATCACTGATGAATATAGATGCAAAAATCCTCAACAAAATACTAGCAAACAGAATCCAACAACACATTAAAAGGATCATACACCATGATCAAGTGGGATTTATCCCAGGGATGCAAGGATTCTTCAATATACGCAAATCAATGTGATACACCGTATTAACAAATTGAAGAATAAAAACCATATGATCATCTCAATAGATGCAGAAAAAGCTTGTGACAAAATTCAACACCCATTTATGATAAATACTCTCCAGAAAGTGGGCAGAGAGGGAACTTACCTCAACATAATAAAGGCCATATACGACAAACCCACGGCAAACATCATTCTCAATGGTGAAAAACTGAAAGCATTTCCTCTAAAATCGGGAACAAGACAAGGATGTCCACTCTCACCACTATTATTCAACACAGTTTTGGAAGTCCTAGCCACGGCAATCAGAGAAGAAGAAGAAATAAAAGGAATACAAATTGGAAAAGAAGAAGTAAAACTGTCACTGTTTGCAGATGACATGATACTATACATAGAGAATCCTAAAGATGCCACCAGAAAACTACTAGAGCTAATCAATGAATTTGGTAAAGTTGAAGGATACAAAATTAATGCACAGAAATCTCTTGCATTCCTATACACTAATGATGAAAAATCTGAAAGAGAAATTAAGGAAACACTCCCATTTACCACTGCAACAAAAAGAACAAAATATCTAGGAATAAACCTACCTAAGGAGACAAAAGACCTGTATGCAGAAAACTATAAGACACTGATGAAAGAAATTAAAGGTGATACCAACAGATGGAGAGATATACCATGTTCTTGGATTGGAAGAATCAATATTGTGAAAATGACTATACTACCCAAGGCAATCTACAGATTCAGTGCAATCCCTATCAGATTACCAGTGGCATTTTTTACAGAACTAGAACAAAAAATCTTAAAATTTGTATGGAGACACAAAAGACTCCAAATAGCCAAAGCAGTCTTGAGGGAGAAAAACGGAGCTGGAGGAATCAGACTCCCTGACTTCAGACTATACTACAAAGCTACAGTAATCCAGACAATATGGTACTGGCACAAAAACAGAAACATGGATCAATGGAACAAGATAGAAAGCCCAGAGATAAACCCACACACCTATGGTCAGCTAATCTATGACAAAGGAGGCAAGGATATACAATGGAGAAAAGACAGTCTCTTCAGTAAGTGGTGCTGGGAAAACTGGACAGCTACATGTAAAAGAATGAAATTAGAACACTCCCTAACACCATACACAAAAATAAACTCAAAATGGATTAGAGACCTAAATGCAATACCGGACACTATAAAACTCTTAGAGGAAAACATAGGAAGAACACTCTTTGACATGAATCACAGCAAGATCTTTTTTGATCCACCTCCTAGAGTAATGGAAATAAAAACAAAAATAAACAAATGGGACCTAATGAAACTTCAAAGCTTTTGCACAGCAAAGGAAACCATAAACAAGACGAAAAGACAACCCTCAGAATGGCAGAAAATATTTGCAAATGAATCAATGGACAAAGGATTAATCTCCAAAATATATAAACAGCTCAAGCAGCTCAATATTAAAGAAACAAACAACCCAATCCAAAAATGGGCAGAAGACCTAAAGAGACATTTCTCCAAAGAAGACATACAGATGGCCACGAAGCACATGAAAAGCTGCCCAACATCACTAATTATCAGAGAAATGCAAATCAAAACTACAATGAGGTATCACCTCACACCAGTTAGAATGGGCATCATCAGAACATCTACAAACAACAAATGCTGGAGAGGGTGTGGAGAAAAGGGAACCCTCTTGCACTGTTGGTGGGAATGTAAATTGATACAGCCACTATGGAGAACAGTATGGAGGTTCCTTAAAGAACTAAAAATAGAATTACTATATGATCCAGCAATCCCACTACTGGGCATATACCCAGAGAAAACCATAATTCAAAAAGACACATGCACCCCGATGTTCACTGCAGCACTATTTACAACAGCCAGGTCATGGAAGCAACCTAAATGCCCATCGACAGACGAACAGATAAAGAAGATGTGGTACATATATACAATGGAATATTACTCAGCCATAAAAAGGAACAAAATTTGGTCATTTGTTGAGACGTGGATGGATCTAGAGACTGTCATACAGAGCGAAGTAAGTCAGAAAGAGAAAAACAAATATCGTATATTAACGCATGTACGTGGAACCTAGAAAAATGGTACAGATGAACCAGTTTGCAGGGCAGAAATTGATACATAGATGTAGAGAACAAATGCATGGACACCAAGGGGGAAGGGTGGGGGGGAGATGAATTGGGAGATTGGGATTGACATGTATACACTGATGTGTATAAAATTGATGACTAATAAGAACCTGCTGTATAAAAAAATAAATAAAATCAAAAAAATTTTTGGAAAGAAAAATAATTCCCAAGTGTTCATTAAATCTGTGTATTATCCTATGTTCTCTGAACCAAACTGATGCACCAATCAAGTTTTATATGAGTCTCTCTATATACAGAGTTTCCTTTTTTCTAAATTAAAATCATATTTCTCTTTCTCTCTGAATACTACTGAACATGTTTCCATTCTACTGCTGGAATGAGTTATTTACTGAGTCGTTCTTGTCAGTTACTAGCAGTAAAATGTTTTAAAGACCTAAGTCAGTGGTCACACAGTGTAAATTTGTTTTCCAGTTACACAGTTTTTCATTGGCTTCATTAAAAAAACATACAGCTGATGGTGACTGATAAGTTATTATTGCCTCTCTGTTAAAGAGACAAGACGAGAGAGGGTCTGAGAGCGAGTGTGGAGCACAGGGGCTCCAGAGCCCAAGCGCAATGCAATCACTTCACTCCAGATGCAGCTGAAGGAGAAAGAAGGGGAATGCCAGAAAAGCAGAATGGGACTAATGGACCTGAAGAAAACACGCCGAATGGTTCATCTCGGTAAATCAGAGTCCAGTATTTACCAGGCAGCAAAGCCCTCAAGAGCACATCATTTATCTAGAAGATACACAGCGCACCTCGGCGGGCCGGCCACGCCTCGTGGGGGAGCTGGAGGCACACGGCACAGAGCCCCCCAAACTGCTTTAACCATCCGACTATGGTGAAGGGGAAAGATGCTTACTTGGTTGTCACAGGAGAAGACGACCTCTTAGAAACGCCTGCTGGAAAATCGCATCTTCTCAGAGGGGACATGAGGCCCACGCTGGGAACAGAAGTTGTTGTTCTCGGCCCCTTCTTCGTCTTCTCCGTCTGTAGGGGACACAGAATAGGACGGCCATGGCCCATGACTGCCATTACTTCTACAATTTCTAAAAATACCCCAGATAGAAGCAATGCACAGCTTTCTTTCAGAAGGAACCATACGGAGCTATACTGCTTCCCACAATGGGAATCTTTGCAGAGAAGCACCAGGGGGGTCATCATATTTAGGTCATTCAGTTAAAAAAAAAACAAAAAACCTCAGCCTTAAAACATAAAGACCGCCTTCTCCTTGTTACCTTACAAAAAGCTAACAATGGAACCAGATTACGGTCCTGGACATACAGAAGCTGGAATGAGTACAAAGATATACAATCACTATTTTTAAAAAAAGCTATAGGTGGGTGCAAGACAGTGAGCTGGGGACCCTTACAGTGTACCCAGTTTAACGGGGACTGCCACCCCTCCATCCCTCTATGTCTTCCCCATGGCCTGCCTCACATGGGCCTCTGTGACTGGCCCGCGGCAGGCAGTCTGCAACGGTGGTTCCCTTCTCTCCCGATTGTGATTTTCCGCAGCAAATCCTCATGCAGCCCCCATGCCCACATACATTAGCCCCCTCCCACAGGAATCCACCCAGCAGTAAAACCCTAGGGTCTGAAACATTCACTTCTCCTGTGAGAACCTTGGGATCACAATGGATTAAAAAAATAAATATGGTGTTATAAAATAAATGCCCAATGGTAATGTGGTGTTTAAAATGAGTCCACATGTCATCTGATGCTCCTTGCTTTAACAGGTGGAGCTCAGTTCCCTTCTCCTCAAGCGTGGGTTTGGTCTCTCTCTCTCTCTCTCTGATCTCTTGCTCTAGGGGAAGCCAGCTGCCATGTTATCTGGACACTCAAGCAGCTCTCTGGAGAGGTCCATGCAGTAAGGAACTGGGGCCTCCTGCCAACGGCCATGTGAGTGAGCTGTCCTGGAAGAGCCCCAGCCAAGCTTTCTGACGACTGCAGCCCTAGCTGCTGTCCTGACCACACCCTCATGAGAGACTCTGAACCAGAACCACCCAGCTAAGCCATCCTCAATTTCTGACCCAAAGAACCAGTGAGGTAATAAACATTGGCTTTAAGCTGCTAAGGTTTGGGGTAATTTGTTACATAGCAAGTATAACTAATGAAAGTAGTATGGCATGTATAATTTCTAAACAAATACACACAATCGGGGGTACCTGCTCAACATCTGCCTTACTGATAGTGTTACCATGACGACAAAAATGTTTAAAGGCCACTGTTGTGGATGAAGGTTGACCTAGAACTTCAGTTCTAGTTGCCTGTAGAGGCAAGACTGGCCCAGAATCAGACATCCTTAAAGAAGCAGAGAAAGGGCACTGGGAACATTCCTTCTGACGCCCGTCCTCTGGAGGACAGGCTATAACGAGGACAAGGGCTTTAGGAATCTGTTCCAAGGCACTAAGATTTAGGAGGGTGCAAGAAGTTAAATGATTTTCAAAGGTTGGGTGCAATTTTAAACCAAATCTGCCCCTTGAGCAGTCCCTAGAGATTGATGGAAATAGACCCCAGGTCAAGTGCAGGGAGTAATCACACTGTCAGATAAACCAGTCCCGAGGGGTGAGTGGGTATAAACCTACCGGCGAGGCCTCCGCTCCTGCAGAGGCTCCTTTCCCAGCATCTCCTACGCCAGATGTAGATGTCGTCTTCTTCTTCTCGGCATTTCGAGTGGGAGAAGACTTGTAGGAAGATTTAAGGGGGCCAGCAGGAGCTACACGAGGACAGGCATGGGATACTAGAGAGTTATAGTATAAAACCCAGAGACACAGGGAGCATAGACAGAAAAAGTAGGGGGAACAGAGGGTTGGGAAGAACACCACATTTCTGTTAAAACGTGACACGGGCAATCCACATTCTCAAAATACCACCATACTTTTTCTAGTGTACACAGAATAGACCGTATCTTAAAAGACCCCCATACTCAATGCTCAAGAGTCCAGTTCATTTCAGGAGTTCAAAATCTGGGCTTTGGAGCCAGATGGACCTAGCACCATCACCTAATAGCTGGATCACCTTGGGTAGGTGACTTAACCTCTCTAAATGTCAATTTCCTTGTACAGGAGAGAGTTAACATAGCAGACCTGACTGCTGTCCTTGGAAGGGCCTGTTCACAAGGTTGACCCTTGTAAGCATCTGGAAACTTGGATTTCAGGAGGGTTCTCACCATTAACTGATGAGTAGCTCACTGTGCCTAAGCTGTCTGTACAAACGACATGACTGATCTTGCTTTCTTGCTCTGGGTATGGAATGTGGTATGTGCCTGGCAGGGGGTGCCTACGTGACCAGTGCTGGGCGCTGGCCTCCCTGGTTGGCAACATTTCACGCGTGTTGTCGCAGCTCGTTGCTGGGGGACTCAGGCACATCCTGTGTGACTCCACTGGGAGGGGACTCTTGGAAACCTGCACCTGGTGTCCTCTGGACTCGCCCGTGCGCCAATTCCCTGTGCTGACTGTGCTGTGCAGCCTCCCGCTGGAACATCACAGCTACGAGCGCCACCACATGCTGAGTCCTCTGAGTCCTCCTAGCGAATCACTGAACCCGGGGTGGTCTTGGGGACCCCTGACACAAGTGGTGTCAGAAGCAGGAATCGTGAGAAAGACCCTGATTCCCTGATGCACAGTGAAAGCACTGTTTGGTAAAAGGAAGGAGAAAGGGGTGGAGGGTGACGACCCTCTGGTGCCTGGTGGCTATGGAGCCCCCACCAGAGGAAACAGCAGCCAAGCTGCTGTCTGCTGCGAGAGGTGAAATACCTATGGAATCTGAAGATGACCCATGGAACTCCAGGTGCTGGCTTGCTCGATCCCCTGGCTGCTTTTGGCCATGCTGGCTTAAGTGAGGGAAAGAGTGCAGCCCAGGTGATGCCTTTAGTTTTCACTTTCTCCTCCAAGTGGAAGTGGGACACAACCTCCTTGCTTTTTACCACCAGTGGTTTGGCTGGAATTTAAATTCCGAGTAGTGGAACCAGAACAAGTCTCCATACCTGGTGATTTTTGCATAATGGAGCCTCTGGGAAAAGGGAGTTGTAAAAAGAGAGGCAATCTCCAGACAGAAACACACTTCTGAAGTTTTAAAAATCAACCCGGAACCACTGTAGATACAGAACACCCCTCCGTGGGGCCCTAACCTGAGAAAACATCACAGATGCTGGCTGGACCATCCAGGTCACAGACAAATGCACACAGGAAAAGGCTCGTTCTCTGATGGGACCATCCAACACGGAGCTGCTGGTGGGCTCTCGACTTCTGATGTGGAGCCGGACTGCATTTCTAACTTGTAATTCCTGCCAGAGCTGCAAGTTGAGAAAGGGCACTCAAGGGAGTGTGACCCCTCTGTCCACCCCGAAGAGCAGGCTCGACCCCCTCTGGGGGATGCACCACTGCTGACGAGACAAGACGTCTGGTGTTTGACTTTCCAGATTGGCTACGGTTTGTTAACAACGGACCGAGAGCCTGACTCTACTTCCCTTGCCCTTCTCCCTCTACACACACCTCAGAAAGGCAACTTGTTCAATGCACCCGTCCCCGAAAAGGGACTGATCTTTTCTAGGCTGCTCACTGGATAAATGAAGAGGATGGAAGAGACGGGGGATGATGCAAACCTATTTTGAAATTTTTTGAAAATTCAGGATTTTGTCCTAGTTTCTGAGCATGATGTGTCATTCTGCTTAAGTTGGACACATTTTTTTTTAAATAAAAATGCTCTTGTCCTTCTTGCATTCAACCCTTCTAGATGAAAGGTCCATGTGAGAGTAGAGGATGACTGAGAAAATGTAAAGTCGTGATTATTGAAAGGGGCGTGCTGATAACAATGGAGAAAAACAACAAAACCCAGCCCCCCTGGAGTGGTGCAGGGGAGGGCCAGGGGAAGGGCATTCACGATCTTTCTCTTCCAGAACTGTTTCTGGGAACTCTCCCCTCTTGCTGAAGGAAAACCACACTGCCTTTGCAAGCTGCTGCCAGCGCTTCAGATCGAGACAGATTGCAGGTGACAGCGTGACCGTGAGATGGCAGGGGTAGGCCAGCTCCTGCGCAGTCCCCGCTCAACACCTCCACACGCAGTCCACACTCGGCAGGAGGTGAAGCCAGGGTCGCTGGCAGAACTGTTTGGAATGGACCGCCTCAGGCAGTGCCTCTGAAAGCGAGGACTGAGAGCGGGGTGGGGGGGGGGGCTGTGAGCCTGGACTGCCTGCCCAATGCACGTCCTGCGTGGGGTGCCCGAACATCGTAAACTCTGTTTCCAGGGGACACGTGTGCTCTCGGGGACTGTACTTGTACCATCACGACACTGCCTCAGCCCTGGAAGGCTTCGGGCCAGCTTCATCTTACTGCCTAGCGCTGGCTGGGCCTGAATTGATGCCTCAGGCCAGGTAGAAGAGGTTCATATGGAAACTTACGGAGGAAGCCAGCTGGCTTTCTAGGACAGACCTTGATAGTGACTGGTCTGTGTCTTAACTGTCTAAGTCCAGCACCCCTACATGGCACAAGTGAGATCCACACGGTAGGTTGGCCTCAGCCTGCTATACGAGCTCCTATTGATAATAATTCTGCCGTAAAGACACCGTGGCCAAGGACCAAGGGGGTGAACTGTGCAGAGAAGAACAGAAAAAACACAGCAGGCCTAACTGCTCTCCCTGGAAAGGCCTGCTTACCACACTGGCCCCGGCATCGGGGAACTTGGATTTGGGCAGAGTTCCCACCGTTAACTGGTAAGAGTGGCTCACTGTGCCTAACCTGTTTGTACAAACAACATGACTTACGCTGAACACCTGCTTTCCTTCTGAGTTTGGAATTTGGGTACATACCTGGCAGGGGGTGCCCACGTGACCAGCCCCCACTAAAAACTCTGGGCACTGAGTCTCTAATGGGCTTCTGTGGTTGGCAACACTTCATACATGTACTAATTCATTGCTGGGGGAACGTGTCCCGTGTGACTCCACTGGGAGAGGACGCTGGGAGCCTGTGCCCGGTCTTCCCTGGACTTTGTTCCTTGTACCCTTTCCCTTCACTGATTTTGCTCTGTAGCTTTTTGCTGTAATAAATCATAGCTCTGAGCTCTCCTAGAGAATCATCGATCCTGGGAGTGGTCCTCCTGACACATTTCTCATTCTCAAAATGGGGATACTTCCTACTTCCCAGGAGTTTTTTGTTGATTTGTTTGAGATAGAATTCATATATCATAAAGGTGTACAATTTAGTGGGTTTTAGTATATTTACAAGGTTGTGCAACCATAACTACAGTCTAATTCCAGAACATTTTCAACACCCCCAAAAGAAACCCTGTGCCCATTAAGCACTCACTCCTCTTCCCCCTCCCCTAGTCCCTAGTAACCACTTATTTACTGTCTCTCTGGATTTGTCTATTCCAGACATTTCATAAAAATGGAATCATAAAACTTGTGGCATTTTCTGCCTGGCTTCTTTCACTGAACATAATGTTTTCAAGGTTCATCATGTAGCATGTATCAGTAATTCATTCCTTTTTATAGCTGAATAATATTCCACTTTATGGATAAACACATTTTGTTTATCCATTCATCTGTTGTTGGATATCTGGGTTGTTTCCACATTGTGGTTAATCTGAAGAATGCTGCTGAGAATACTTGTATACTTCATTGTGTATGTTTTCAATTTCCTTGACTCTATACCAAAGAGTAGAATTGCTGGTTCATGTGGTAACGCTAACATTTTGAAAAACTTGCCAGACTGTTTTCCAAGGCAGCTGCACATTCTACATTCCCACCAGCAATGTATAAAGGTTACAATTTCTCCCACATCCTCGCCAATACATATTACAGTTGACTCTTGAACAACACAGGTTCGAACAGCATGGGTCCACTTACATGCAGATTTTATTCAATAGTAAATACTACGGTACTATTTGTGGCTAGTTGAATCTGCGGATAGGGAACCAAGTATACAGAGGGCTGATTATAAAGTTATATGCAGATTTTTGACTGAGGCGGGCTGGTACCCCCAACCCCTAAATTGTTTAAGAGTCAACTGTATTATCCTTTTTTTCTTTGAATTTTAGCCATCCTAGTAGTGGGAAGTAGTATCTCATTATGGTTTTGATTTGCATTTTCCTAATGACTAAGGATGTTCAGCATCTTGTCATATGCTTATTGGCCATTTGTATATATTCTCTGCAGAAACAGCACAACTACTTGGAAACAGGTAGAACTAGGTAGAGGACAATATGTCATTTATATGTTACTTCACTGAACGCACTATATCTTGGGAACTGACACGGAGACCAGATATGCCCTAATGTGGACACGGCATTACTCACTTGCAAACAGGGGACACTAGTGCCCATTAATTTTTTTTTTTTTTTAGTCCCCATTAAACTTGCCATGATGGTTTGATCTGCTTTGGTCAAGGAAGGGCTTTGATGGTGTGGCCCACTGTTTCTTGGACGTCAATGTGCAGGTCTGGCGGGACCTGAGAGTCCACCCTCCTAACAAGCTCCCAGGTAATACCAATGCTGTTGGTCCATGGACCACCCCTTGAGTAGTGAGGCTCTAGATACCTGTTCTGACTGTGTCCATCATTGTGCTATCTCATTTAATCCTCATGACAATTTAAAATAACTCCACTTTAGAGATGAGGAAACTGAGGCTTAGAGAGGTTAATTAACTCACCCAAAGTGGTAAGAGCTACTAAGTGGTAGAGCTGGTTATGGGACTTCTGAGATTGCAGTTTATAGGCTACTTTACCAAACCGTCTATTTAAAAAAGTCTACTAACCGCCATAGCTCATGAGATGGATTTTTTTTTTCCTAATCCACATGCCCTCAATCATAAAATAATTTACTCACCTCTGTGACACTTGAAAGAAAAGAAATATAGCAACAATAAAACACTGGTGGGTAGAAAATGTTATTAACCATAGAAGACATTTCATGAAGCCAACAAATGTGAAGCAAGATATAAAAATTCAGGAATAACTCAAAGGCCAACCAATACCATTTGGGGCATTTTCCTCAGTGTCACCAGCTTGGCCTCTTTTACCTGAGTGACTGGCCTGCTCAGAGAGCATGAGTGCACTTCTGCTTCTGGCTAAAGAAGCCTGTGTGGGTGTCAACAGTCGCATAACAAGAAAGGTTTCCATGGGACTAAGGTGCGTGCGATGAGCTGAGGGACGGAATCAAATGAAAATTTTAAAAAGCAAAATTAAAACAAAACAAAATAAAATGCCTAAAACAACACAGTGCATGATGCAAATCAACTTTTGGGTGGCAGAACGAATGTGGAAAGAAAAAATATTGTAGCAAAGGATGGCTTCGGAGCTCGTCATAGTAAAAGAAAACAGACGCTGTGTCATTTAGAGCTTGGGAGAGTGTGTTACTTCTCCTGGGGTGCCAGAATTCATTCAACATGCTATTACAGAATTAGAGTATCACCTGTACCACCCGAAGAGAATTAGCCCATATTCCAAGATGTCATAGGGACTCAAGAAACCATTTACTCACCAAGTAGATCTAACATTGGAGAAAAAGATTACTCCTACAAAACACTTGTTTTAGGCCCTCTGTTAGGAAATATTTCATAACACACTGATTTTGTTAATGTAGAAATATGCATCCTTTCATACTTTTCTCACGCAAGTAAGGGCAAAAGTTAAATAAGAAACATTAAAAAAAAATAGCCAACTAATTATCAGCTTTAATGGAAGTAGTAGTATCCATAATCTAAAATTCAGTGACTGAAATGTTATTTTGATGGTTTCGGAACATATTATAAGATAATGGATTAACTTTTCAATGACTTCGTCTTCTTTGGGTATCCACTAGCCAGTAAATGGCTTGGGAATTTCAAATTTTCAATTAATAATCCACAAGCAGATAATTCAGTTGCCAAAAATATATAATAACATACTGATTATCTTTACACATTAATCAATGCAAATATGAATTTAACATCAACTCGTAACCATATGAATTAATGAAAACCTATGGGATATACTCACAAATGGAACAGCTATACAGAATTAAAAGCATGTAGATGTTCTCTCATCCAGCTCCTAGTTAATTCAAGGTTTCCAGCGCTTACCCATGAACTGCATCAGAGAGCATCGACACTGACACTTCTGGGGTCTCTGCCACACATGACAGACCTCTGTGCTGGAGGCGCAAGGTCAAAGCCAGTGGAAAAAAACCAGGAACGCACACTGGCCTCTTCAGAGTCACAAACACCCTCCTGCTCACCCCCTGGTGATGACTCGATGAGTTACGTACTCTACTGGCACCTGACACTTCTTCAGTGATGCTTTAAGATACGCATTTAATGCATGGAGAGCTTCCCTCCCTTCCTTAACCTACAAACTCTGAAAGGTAGCAATTCAGACTTTTAGTGTCTTCTCTGAGCCTCCATTAGAACATGGGTGATTTTAATCATCTATTCAGTTTCTGGAACTGGCACCCGTCCTATACATACCATCTCTCACCTCAAAACAGAGCGCCAGAAAAGGCCACCCATCCTTTTGCCCTTTTAAAGATTTCGTATTAGTTCTGAACTTCTGTTTTCAAAAGAGAAACGGGCAGGCTTACAAACCACAGACAAGAGCAGAGCCCCATTTTTTTCACTCATCTAAGTCTCCCGCGTACCTCTGCCTCATCAATCCCGCCGTTTCTGGCTAATCAACAATATCGCACCAATAACTGGGCAGTTACTTTTTTAACAATCACACCTGCCCACTGGTCAATTAACCCCAGGCCAGGATAACGTCTACATGCACTGTGGAAAATGGAAGTCTCTTTCAGACTGGGAGCATAGCATTAACTCCTGTCCCTATTCAACAATGACCTGGTTGTGAAGAGCGCGTTGCCACATTCCAAAGTCCCATTAGTGAGGCCCTGGGGCTCCCACGCACAGATCGCAAGGCTAGGAGAATGGGGCTATTTGCAGAAGGCTCAAGAGGGGCTCTCCCAAAGACTGACGTTAACACGCTCACGCTAGAAAGAAGAAAACTGGACAGACCAGGTCTACACGTTCACTTGCCTCGGTCTGGGGAATAGGACATTGTCGCGGTGGATGAAGACAGGCGCTTACTCATGGGAGGCTCCGTCTGCTTTGGCAAATTCATGGTTGATGTTGAAAGTTTGTCACATGCTGCAGAGAAATGCATTAAAGACGTTGGTATTCACACCACTCTAGACTAAGAAACACATTTCCCAAAGTGTCTTCCTGTCCTCATCCACACGCCTCCAAAACCACTGTGGCACAGCACACTGCTTCCAGCTCCCTGCCCTCCACTTGGCACGTCTGGGAATGCCCGGGCCACAGCAGCCATCCATCTGAAGCAAGTTCTTCTCTTCTATTGCTCGACTTTGTGTTTCTCTTTGACTCCAAATGTTCAGCCTCACTCAACTGTTCAACTAAAGCCCTGTTAATCCCACCAGTCAACCACTTCCTTGTGTCCAGGGACTTTTAAGTAAACTCAGACCACACAAAAACAAAACCAACCTGGACCCAGAGACAAAGCACCACTGCAAAATGTTCTACGATCTGACTGAGACTGGGTGAGCTGAAACCGGACTTTTTCTGAGGTTATCTAGAGCTCAGGTTGCAGAGAGAAGTAATTTGTAAAGCAAGGAGCTGTATTTAAAGCAGAACAACCTTTAGCAGTTGGTTTCTTCCTTTTATCAAGAGATGGGGTCACAATGGCCCTTTCTCAAAGGCTATGACTGTTTACGGTTAGGATTTTAAAATGTGGTCCTAGGTTTGGTACTCTTAATTTCCCACCATTACTTTAGACGGGCTTCTAAGTGAAACGACTGCAGCAACCCGAGAGGTGCTCACAGTGCCAGCCAAGCCATATCCAAGCTTGAGGCAAAAGGAAAGATGTGTGGCCCCGGCTCTAAAGGAAGCAAACTCATCAATAATATTTTCAAAATCTACTCTTCTACTCATCTTGTTTTCAAATGAGAGAAGTGTCATGTTTGACAATTTCTCCTGACCAAGTGATGACCCTACATAATTTTTAAATAACTTAGACTGAAGTAAAATTATAATACAGTCTGTTTGGGTATAAATAAAATATTTAAACTTAAAACGGTATGAGCTTTAATACACCTACTTTTCAACGTTTCAGTTTGAGTATTTTAATGTTCTGGGAAAAATAACCACTAGAAATTACATAAAACCATGTCTCTAGGGGTACACATTTCCCCTTTTGCCTCAGGCTCCGACATGGCTCAGCATGGTACTGGTCTTTGCAAATTCAATATTTTGTTCATCATAGATTGTTCTTCATTCATTTTGATTAAAATATTCTTTTATCTTGATTACTGAGATTTCTGCCACTCCCTTAAACTAAGTGCTCCAGTCGAGTACCACACTCACCTCACCCTGTCCCAGGGCCCTGGGTACGATTCCCAAGGTGTCATTATCAACTCTACCTGCCCCTCTCTGTTGGGGGAAGGCCAGTGCCCATATGACAGTGAACGTGGCCCAGGCGGCAAAGTCTCTGCTACTCAGCAACACCAATAAGAATTATTCTTTGTCAAAGAAACGCTGGAGACCAAGGATATTTATTCCTACTGCTATAATTTGACCTTCTGGGTGGCTGGGAAATACTGTATCCCTTTTACATCTTGTTTTTTCTTTACCAGTCAAAGATGGGTTGAATTTCTAAAGTCCCTATTAAATGGGAGCAAGGTTTTGCTAGTTCTATTCTTGACCTAGACCCTAAGAATTTCCCGGGCCTGTATACAAAACAGAGAGCCTATCAGAGAGAGGAAATCAAGAACAAAGCCAATTTATCTCCGTGTTTGGATTCACAGTGTTAGTACTGGTAAACTCAAACACCTCTCCAGGAATCCATCACATTAATACCCAAAACTCCGTGTAATTATAGGTCCTGGTAACCAGAAGTGATTGAAATACCCTACTACTTAATGCCTAAAAACCAATGATAGATGAGAGCGTTGAAGATCTAAACGCACAGAAGTCAAACACTGACAAGATTGTCAAGGCAGAGGTTAGTGAGCTAAGGATGAAATGTCTCCAGGGTACTAGGATGTAAGGCATGCACGCTCCACGATGACGAACAAAGCAATATGGGCATGTCATTCACTTTCTAGAAAAAAGTTCTAAGGGGTCAGACTAAGAAATCAATTGTAAAAGTGCTTGAGACAGACACAGTGATGGAGGAGGGTGACCGGGACAGTCATCACAAAATGCCACGGCACAGTGATGCTGGGATATACCGTTGGTGGACTCAGCAGCGGCGGCAGTGGTCCCTGGGTCCGGAGGGAGGGTGCTGGCTGCTAAACCTAGAGGAGGGGGTGGGGTATTTCCTGATTCACCTACACAGCAAAAAAAAAAAAATCAGAGCAAAGACAGGTAAAAGAAAAAAGTCCCAATTTCTGGTTGACTCTAGTTTCCATTAGGAAATTAGAAAAAGTAACTGAGATGGGCTGTTGACGTCTCAAAGAAAAAAAGAAAAAAAAGTATATTCACTGACAAAAGGTTATAAGCACAATACAGCAAAGTCAAGAAACTGTACCACTCATGTAAACCCATTTGCTCTCAGAAAGAGCTGGTATACAGCTCCTGCATAATAGAATGGCAGACACAGAAAAGACACTAAAAAGAGGGCAAAACCACCCAGGGACCAGTAACAATCCATACATTAAACATTTGAAAATTTAAAGATGAGTATGAACTGGATAATGAAATAAATAAGTCACCTTAAAGCAAAACTGAAAGAGCAACAGAAGTAAATAATGTGGCGGGAAGAACCCCAGCCCCTTGTAGGGGGTTACTGCTGCTCAGCCTTTCCCCGTCATGCTGCAGCCATGACCGAGCCATTGACCTTCCCTGAAATCAGGTTACCTCTGGGCTTGCTAGGTGGATCCGGTTAACCAGGCTCTACATTCATTTTCTTTGTTTTTCTTTTGTTTTACCTCAAAGCCCAGTTACTGTATCAACTGCTGTTTGTGAGCAAGAAGAATGAACAGATCCCCTTCGCAAGAAATGCATACACAGGAAGCTTGGCAGCTTTAAACATCACATCCGAAAAAGGTACCTGCAGATCGGTACAAAGCATCCCCCAGATCCTGCGGGCGCCAGTCTGCCCGTGATCTCCCTCCTGCCCCAAGATCTCCCCACCGGGCCCTGCGATGCAGGGACAGCCCTTCACTCACCATCGCGTCCTCCGGGCCCCGCGGCCAGTGAGGCTCCCCACGAGCACTTCTTCTTCAGCTCCAGCTGCTGTGTGCGCTCCAGGGACCTGCGCATCATCGCCTCGAGCCGCTCCTGCCGTTCACGCAAGAGACAGCAAGATTAACCACCCAGCCCCGCGGCACTGCTGCACCTCCGCGCGGGGGTGAGTCACCAGACGGGGCTCTCCGCTCAGCATCCAAAACCCAGGCTCGCGTGCTCTCCCCACCACACCAGCGCCTTCTCAGTGGGCGGGGAGTAAACAAGGCGGCTAGCGCCGGCTCCCAGCCCCAGCACCTCTCCCCTCCCACGGGAGAGGCTGCTGCAAAGCCAGGCCTTGATTTGTTTAAGAATAATGCCAGACAAGCATTAACTCCTTGAGGCCTGTCCCATCCAGTAGAACTGGAATTGTGCTCTAGAACCAACTGCATCCTCTCTTGTTGACAAGCATCAAGGACTATGATTTGAGTAAACTGAAATATAATTTGAATTTTAATAGCCTTAAGCATAACTTTTTGGGGGGATACACCATGACTTTGAAGTCCATTTTGCAAAGTCCCATTTTCCTCTTCGAGCTTCTTAAAGGGGAATTAATTGTTCTCTACATTATAACTCTTTTCTGCTACGTAGTATCTGGGGATAATACTGCATATTTCAAAATACAAGAGACAAAAGTAGAGAAACTGGTGTCCACAAAATCAAGCATCTATGCATTCTCAGAGTTAGACGGTGGCGGGGGGTGGGGGTGGGGGAGGAAGAACTAAACAGTTTTTAGCCAGAAGAGAAAAGCAACAACCAGGCTTCTCTCCTAACAGAGCATTTATCAAAAGCACGCCCCTGCATTAACCAAATTGTTCTTTTCATAAAGTTGGGCCTGACTGCTGGCAAGTCTTTCCCTGGCACTGGAGTGAAGCTGTCCTAATTCTGAGCTCCGCACCACCTCAATGACACTGCAAATACCAAATCCGCTCCCTGCCTCCACTGGAGAAGGCCCACAGGGTAAGCGGTCACACAGACACCTTTTCACCCTCATAAAACCCCACCCTGAGGTGCTCCTGGAACTGGGCTAATCCTAGCCCAACTTCAAAACAAAAAGATACTATTTTCTCATGGCTTAAATAAACAAGCAAGCAAAATTAATTTAGGGCAGCACCAACTGAGTGACCGTGACTTAAGGATCGGGGAAAGGCTCCTTTATTTCACTCACTAGAAACACAGAAAGGTCACTTAGGAGGTGCCTGGATCTGTCCCTTTTGTCCACACCAGAGGGATGAGGTGAGCATTCTCCACATCTCAGCCTCCTCTGCATAATTTTTCTCCGAATAGCACTTTGCTAAAAGACAGCTTCTCCAGGGACCTGTGAGCAGAAAGGGGATTTCTTTCCTCCTGTAAGTCTCAGATTTGTATTTGCTATTAACTGCGCTCTAGTTTTTGGCTGAGACTCTACAATGAGTGTGCATTTCCTGGCAGAATCCTGTTCTCAAGACCCTGGCCCATTAAATTCTGACAGCCAGCCCCAGCGGTTTGTCTGAGAAAAGATGAGGGCTTGGAGGAACTAGAACTTCTTGACTATTTGAGGACTGAAGTCTGATCACTCATCACTGGGGCTCGATAGTATTCCTTTATATGGATTTAACATCAATTATTTAACCAATGACCTAATTTTTTTTATATCTTTATTGGAGTATAATTGCTTTACAATGTTTTATTAGCTTCTGCTGTACAACAAAGTGAATCAGCCATACGTATACATATATCCCCATATCCCCTCCCTCCCACCAATGACCTAATTTAAGTGTTGAAATCTTTCACCTCAGAGTGAATTTAGTATTGAGTGGGTTATGGGATATTGCCTACCTGCCAGAAAGACCTCACAAGACAGTCCTTGGGCTTCCCTGCTGGCACAGTGGTTAAGGATCTGCCTGCCAATGCAGGGGACATGGGTTCGAGCCCTGGTCCGGGAAGATCTCACATGCCACAGAGCAACTAAGCCTGTGTGCCACAACACTGAGCCTGCGCTCTACAGCCCGCGAGCCACAACTACTGAGCCCACGTGTCACAGCTACTGAAGCCCGTGTGCCTAGAGCCCGTGCTCTGCACGCAACAAGAGAAGCCACTGCAATGAGAAGCCCCCGCACCACAATGAAGAGTAGCCCCGGCTCGCCGCAACTAGAGAAAGCCTGCTCACAGCAACGAAGACCCAATGCAGCCAAAAATAAATAAATAAATAAATAATTTATTAAAAAAAAAAAAGTCCTTCATCTACTAGGAGACAATGAGAACAAAGAACACCAAGACTCACAGCCAACCGTATCACTGAATAGCTATCTAGGGGCATAATTTTAAGGGAATGTTCATCCAAAGCCAGACCTACTCCGGAGCCTTTCGGTTACCTTTAGAAAAAACACCTCTGTCATCTACCCCCAACCCACTGAGCTGCTCCAAATTCTACCATTAGAGATTTATTCCTTTGAACTGTACATAGAGGCATAATTTTAAGGGAATGTTCATCCAAAGCCAGACCTACTCCTGAGCCTTTCGGTTACCTTTAGAAAAAATACCTCTGTCATCTACCCCCAACCCACTGAGCTGCTCCAAATTCTACCATTAGAGATTTATTCCTTTGAACTGTACGTAGACTTACGAAAATGACGCTATCCCTGAGAGAAGACACAGTCACTCTGTGTCACCCACTTTTGGAGAGATGATTAAAAATAGGTGGTAACCAAGCTCTATGGTAAGGGGACTTATAAAACCCAAGCTGTCAGAATCGGATGTTTCAAACATGTCAAAACCAAAACTGGTTCACTTTACTCTTATTAGAGGTTAGTCCCATATAGTCCCGTATTACCTAGCATGTGTGTGTATCTCTTTCTGTTCCTTCATGTGATGGAATGCAAAGAATCCTAGTTTGGAATCAGCAGATATGAATTCAAATCCCACTTCTGCCTGCTACTTAGCCCCATGACCCTGAGTTAATCGTTTAATGTCATCTTTGGGCATCGGTTCCCTTGTCTGTAAAATGGGTATGATATTACCTATATTACAGATCATTCAAGTCTACAAGATAACAACTAGCATAGTAAGTCCTTAACCAATGCTAACTGAACCCAAGTTTGAAGAGGAGGATTGTTAACATGGCAGTTTAGAGCAGTGGTTCTCAAATGTGAGTGAGTCTGCATCAGAATCACCTGGAGGGTTTGTTAAATCACCAGTTGCTGAGCCCCACCCCCAGAGTTTCTGAGTCAGCAGGTCTGAGGTGAATGTGCTGACAATGCATTTCTCGTAAGTTTCCAGGAGATGCGGCTGCTGCTGGTGCTGGGATGGTGCTGAGAACCCCTGGTTAGAGGAAAGGCTGAGCACGAGAGAGCGTGTGCGAGAAAGTTCAATCACATCAGAAGAATGGTATTAATAAATATCACAGCTGCATACTGCATACTGCAATTCCTGCCAAGTTCTGGCTCTCCTGAGGATCATCCGATGATCAACAGAGGATGGGGAAAGGGCAACGCAGATTATTGTCCCTACAATGTCCTCTTTTGGGTGGGGCTTAGTGGAAGGAAGGAATGAGGGCAACTCACCCTTGACCCCTTGAGCTCTGGCCCTAGACCTGCCTGGATGAACGTAGAGGAGATCCATGACCAAGGTGACGCACTGAGCTGGCCGAGCAGTATGAAAGGCCTCCAGCAGGGCTTGGCCTGGCCACTGTTACCCAGACAACTGTCTCAGGCAGGAGTGGAGGGCTGACTGTGCCTTTTCCACTGCCCTTACTACATGTGTTCTGGGGATGACAGCAGGGGGACAAGCCCCCAAATGGTCCTAAGCAGGGCTCCGTGGAGGGCCCTTCTCCCTGCAAACACGTCCACATCTGGCCAGAAAGCCACGTAATCACCATGCCCCATGCCAGCCAATGCCCTCTGAGAGCAGTCAGCGCTCAGCTTAGTGAAGTTTTTGCTTAGTTGAGTTCAGAAAGTTCTCATTTTTACACTCAGCCTGGTGGGTTTTGTTAGGTATCAAGCAAGAAGATTATGAGAAGTTGTGATGTGTTCAAGTAACTTACAGAGATGAAGGTACTCTTTGAAAGAGGTCTTTCCTGGTTTTCTGTTTAGCATGAGGAACATAGAGGTGGCTTCACCAAATACCATTTTCCAGGGCCCCTAGTCATGAAGCTATACTTCCCTGAGTGGAGAAGGGGTGAGCGCATTGTGCTGTCAGCCTTAACCCAGGCAGATGACAAAAGCTTGTTCCAGAAGCTTGATTCTTGGGAGCTGTGTGGCATGTGAAGATTGGAAGAACCCACCTGTAGGAGAAGGCGGCCTCCAGCGAGAAAACGAGCTCAAGGTCAGAGTGTCAACTGGACACTGGACTCCCCCTTCCCAAGGACAGGCCTGACCAGCTTCCAGCCCTCGACACCTCTGGGAGCTAGGCCGGCGGTGAAGCCCACTTCTGTGTTGGTGGAGAGGAGGCCTCCAGGCCGAGTCTGGGGCTCACCCACACAGATGTGAGGCGTTACCAACAACGACATCATGGAAACAGTCCTTGGTGGGGAGGTGAGGAGTCAACAGGCCTTTTATGAGCTCCTAATATCAGACCCAGAGAGGCAGGAGTTTGTGGGCAACGCAAACACTTTCCAACAAGCTACAGAAGCAAAATGGAATGAACCATCTTCCTGCGGAGGCTTCTCCCTGGTTGACAGAGACAGGCCCTGACAAAAAGGACTTAAATCTGGCACTGAGAAGAGGATGGAGAGTCTCCACAGCCATGTGCCAAGCAGGCAGCAGTCCTCCCAAAGATCTCCAGCGAACCATGGGGGCAAATGCAAAGGCTTTCCTTTGGAAAGGGCTCCCGCAGCAGAGACCTATCTGTCCTCTCCAAAGACCACCCATGAGAATGCCAATCGGACCTCTGCATTAGCAGAGCACTGACGATGAGGTGGTTAACAGGCCAGCCTGCATGGGGAGAGTCCCTAAGCTCCACCTGGGTCTCCGGGGGCTCAGAGGGCAGGAGCAGGTGGTGGAGGGAGCCCACTGCTTCCTCCGGTTGCTCTACACCCATGGGAGGCCCAGCTCTCAGCCCTGCCCTGCCGTGTCTGGGGAGAAGAGGGGCGCAAGCTCGATGTGTGTTTGTGCTGACCACGGGCAGGCAGCCTGCCCCACTCCCCACCACCACCACACCAGGGGTGAAAGGGAGCACACAAAGCAAACAGGAAACTGTCCGAAGCACAGCCACTAACAAGTCAGCTGCATCAGGACCAATCATCTGGCATGCCATCCCCTCATCTGTCACACGGGTCCCTCAAAGGTGGACCCGTGTGGCACTGTCAGGTGTGGCAGAGGCTCAGGAAGCGTCTCCTGTGACTTCACAGCACCCCTTCCTGGAAACGGCAGTGACACACATTCCCTGCAATCAGCAATCCCGCAGGAGGTCAGGAGTGGAAATGGAGAGAGCAGGGAGAAAAGAGAGAAGCTGTGAGTCAAGGAAGGGAGCATGGGAAGAAAAGGGGCGAGTCCAGCACTCACGACAAATACCCAGGCTGGGAAAGGAGAGATCCGCCCCGTCACTGAAACAGCCCAACGCACTGTGGCTTTTCTCTTGGTCTCTACGCTCTGTGCCATAATCTTTCCTGGGTAGCTCTCTCTTGACACTGCTTCAGCCAGGGTCAGCTGAAGTCACTGAAGGGAAGCTAACATTTCTGAGCGACTACTCTGTGCTAGGTGCTTTGCTGGCACTTGCGGAAGTCACCTCCTTTAACTCCTATGACCACCTCTGTTTTGGGCTGAGGAGACCGAGCTAGAGGGGTGTGAGACTTGGCCCTGGCTGCCAGCTGCTTAGGGGGAGGGCTGGGATTTGCACCAGGAGCTGACAAAGGCAGGCAGTGATCGGGCTGCGAGAGCAACAGCGACTGTGGCTAAGACCCTGCTCAGGCCTCCATTCACTAAGAGGAACAAAGAAGCCGCCATTTAAGCCTGTGCTCTGTGGGCAAAGATGGGTTTAATTCTGTGTATGTGAGCATGTTTGTGTTGTTTTTTTTTTTTATTAAAAAAAGACAAAAGGGTAAAGACAGTGATAACAATTCAGAGATTAAAAAAATACTGAACTTATACCAACATCTCTGTATCTTATAGTGTTGGCGATTAACAAACCTCTATATTGTTCATACTAAATGATGAGTCACACTTTGTTATACAGCAGAAACTAACACAACATTGTAAAGCAATTATACTCCAATAAAGATGTTAAAAAAAATAAAATAAAAATAAATTTAGTAAGATTTTAAAAAAGAAAAAAAAATCTAAAAAAGAATGAATATATATATGTATAACTGAATCACTTTGCTGTATACCTGAAACTAACACAACATTGTAAATCAACTGTACTCCAATTTAAAAAAAGAATTTTAAAAAATACAATTAAAAAAAAAAATAAACAAATTCTTCATTCAAGGGTAATTCATTCAAATATCATCCCCATCTATTATTACTTACAATAAATATTTACCTTTTTGCTTACTAATCATGTATTAAAATTTGTAATAAGTTTATGCTTTTACAAGTGGTAAAAAAATAAAAATAAATGATGAGTCACTATACCTTATGAATAAAAAATGATCATCACCTGATACAAGGCTATGATTACACCCTTAAAATACACTTGTTAAGAAAATCTATACCCCAAATATGCTTTCTAAATATATTTTCAAAGTTTAGTAATAAAGGACTCTGTCAGGGTAATTACATTCCATTTCTTTTTTAAAAGATAACTGGAGAGAAAGGATGATTAAAGCAAGAACATGCATTAAAATATAAACAGACTAGCACGTCTGTATCGGAAGGTAGACTATTTGATTTTCCAGCAGTGAGTACAAGGTCATGCTGTCCTCCACCCTCACAGCCCGTCCTCCAGCCTCGTGTCTGTCCCGGAAGCACAGACTCCCCAGCTAAGCTGAATGGACCTGTCTCTCTGTTCCTGTTCTAGCGTGCGCTGCGGAGCCGGCTGGCGCCCAGCCCTCACCTCCTCCTCCCGGAGCTTCTGCCTCCTCTTCTCCTCCACGGCAGCCCTCTTCTGCTCCTCTCGCTGCCGCTGCTCTCCCAGCTTCCGCCATCGCTCCTCAATTTGCTTTTCGTACTGGAGCTTGGCCCTCTTCTGTTTCTCCAGGATCTGCTGCTCCCGGGCAGCTGGGGGAAGGAAGGCAGAAGAGAGGTGTCATTACCAGAGCACCCCACACCATTTGGATTAATACCAAAAACGCAGAAGTAAGAGTGACCCCCAAAAAAGAGCCCGGTGGGATCGTAGGCTGAAGTGACTGAGATGAAGGGTTCTGGTGCCTCCGCCACTAGCTGGGTGACCCTGGACATATTAACCACGTCAGCTCTCTGCCTCAGTTTCCTCCTCTGTGAAGTGGGGATGTCGCATGTGCAACGTTACGTGCTGTGGAGACCGAATGAGACAACGCACGGGAAGTGGACAGTCACTGCCCCTGCACGTGGGAGCTCTGCCTGTCATTGCCATCAAGTCAGACTCGTCCCAATGGCTAGGCCACACGCAGGATTGAGAAATGAGAGCTATCAGGGTATCTTCACTCGGGACACGTTAGCTGTACACGCACCACGCACCAGACGCTGAGCTGGGTGAGGGTAAACAGAAGACGATGAACAGGATCGGCCCGCCTCCTTCCTGAGACATTTACTAAGGGCCTTAACTCCACCTGGCCAGGCAGGCAAGGGTTCCCTGGAGGACGCAATGTCTGAGCCGACCAGCAGGAGGCACTCAAGGAGTAGGATTCGAAAGCTCCTCATCTGTCTCAGTGCCCTGGGGAAGCCACTCCACCTACCTCGTGGCACCCTGGGGGGAACAGGTTGGACGAATCTGTCCATAGCCTGCAAGAGGTACGACAGCCTTTCTCAATGGGTTCCCTGTCCTAACACAGAAATGGCCTTCGGTGCCGATTTCCTCCATTCCCCCGAGGATGGCCCTTCTAGCTGCCCTGGGGAGAGGCCGCCTGAGCGGGCGGGGGCGGCGACTGTCTCTTGTTCTCCAGCATCCTACCCACAGCTCTAGCGCAGTGCCAGTAACAGAGGTTCAACGCATGCTCAATGAGTAAATCAACTGTCCTGAGAATTACATAACAACTGTGAACGGGCCAGTGGCAGTGCGGGTTTGCTCCCAGTTTTCCACGTTCACCTAGCAACTGTCCCAGTTCTCTTCCCATTCAGTCACAAATTTCTAAGGGCCTTGAGAAAAGACATCATCACATCTCCACTCCCTTAGACCTAAACAGCCAAAGTGCACAACTTACCAAGACATTTTTCTCTTTCTTCTCGTCTTTCTTTAGCTAGTCGTTGTCTCTCATCAGATTTTAAAAATCCATCCATGCCTACAAGAGAGAAAACACAATGAAAGACTTCACTCTCCCCGTCCGCTGAGTGCCAGGGACCCCCTTGGCCTGCACCCTGGGTCTGGCCACATGCACACATCATCCAACAGCAGTGCTCCGTACCCCACACACGGCCCGATCCTGAGAGTCGAGGGGCAGTAGCCACGGCTGCCACGCTCCCCCACCAAGCTGGGTTGGTAGTGGCCCGATGCCAGCCCCAGAGAACCAACCCTTTCCCTAGTCCTCCGTCCCCAGGCCTGGCCTCACAGGGGTCAGAAAGTGCAAGAAGTGACAGGTCTGGCAATGTGCAGAAAAGCCCACTGGGCCTCCCCCCGTCCGGCTCCCAGGGGAAGGCAGAAGCACAAAAGTAGACACGATTATTACACAGACAGTGAACATCTGACTTTCTGGAAGGAGCCAACTGCTGAGGGACATGTATGAGCTCCTCGGGTGAACACTGAGAAAATACAACACTCAAGTTTGATTTCGTTTCCGCTAAGTTTGCTCCCATGTCAATCTTAGCATTTTAGAATCACAAAGAAGGAATATAACATACTCCTGTTTACAGTAAGTCCCCTACATACGAACGAGTTCTGTTCCGAGAGCACGTTCGTAAGTCCAATTTGTTCATAAGTCCAACAAAGTTAGCCTAGGTACCCAACTAACACAATCGGCTATATAGTACCGTACTGTATTGGTTTATAATACTTTTCATGCAAATAATACATAAAAAACAAATACAAAAAATAAAGAAAACATTTTTAATCTTACAGTACAGTACCTTGAAAAGTACAGTAGTACAGTACAGCAACTGGCATACAGGGGCTGGCATCGCGTGAACAGGCAGGAAGAGTTACTGACTGGAGGAGGGAGAGGAGGTGGGAGGTGGTACAGCTGAAGGATCATCAGTAACAGGAGATGGAGGGCAAGCTGCAATGTCACTCACACCTGATGTTGATGGAATGCATGTTCACAACTTTGAAAGTTCGCAACTTGAAGGTTCGTATGTAGGGGACTTACTGTACTTGTTACTTAAATATCCACAACAAATAAAATGGAACAAATGGCAATTCCCCCCAAGTCTGAGAAACATCCCAGGAGCTCCGCATCTCCACCCATCTTCTACAGGACCCTAAAGTGCTTTCTGAATCAAATGCTAAATGATCTTCACGGCTGTTTTAGGGTTAAAAATAATTTACTGCACTTGGTCACCACTGGTCATTCATGAGTATTACTTATATAATGGTCAAGGACCACATTCTGGAGAAATCGGCTTTAGTGTTACTACAACTGGATTCACCTTCCCAGCGCCTGGGCCCTCCTCCGTGGTAGTGTCACAGCTGACTTCATAGTGTGCCTCGCTGCCACAGTGAGCTGTGCCCCTTTTAGGGATGTTCCTGCCACTGCCCAGGAGAGGGACGTGGAGGCTTGGACCGCAGTGCAGGCAGCAGGAATGCAGATAAGGGTGGACGTGATAAACAATGGTTTGTCACGATTCCCCACGAGCATCTAATCTTGCAGCCTGGATTATGCAGCAGGTATATTAAAGCTCAAGAGAGAAGTCCTGGAAAATAAACCTGACTACAAGTGCCACTCCCCATGTTTGTTTTTAGTCAACTCTTTTTTTTCTTTTTTGTTTAAACTGAAGTATAGTTAATTTACAATGTTGTATTAGTTTCAGGTGTACAGCAAAGTGATTCACATATATATATATATATATATATATATATATATATATATATATATTCTGTTCCATATTCTTTTCCATTATAGTTATTACAAGATATTGAAGGTAGTTCCCTGTGCTATACAGTAGGTCCTTGTTGTTTATCTATTTTATGTGTAGTAGTGTGTATCTGTTAATCCCAAACTCCTAATTTATCCCTCCCCCCATCCCTTTTGGTGATCATAAGTTTGTTTTCTATGTCTGTGAGTCTATTTCTGTTTTGTAAATCAGTTTATTTGGGTTTTGTCAACTCTTAATCATTACAACGCTACCGACGACATGAACAGCATCGAGAATTTAAAGGCCCAATTTCTCAACTCATCACTGCTGGCTCCCCCAATCTGACCCCTTTTCCCCACATCCCTTGCACCTTTTTAAATCCCACTCACCTTGAAGACCCCACAGTTTCTGGCTGGCAGAACCCTAACTTCATTCTGCTTGGCTGCAGAGCGCTCTCGGTCTCCCTGCAGGGAGGGAGGGGCTCCCGAACCAAGGGCGGCTCTGCATCTCTGGGTCGCCTGCTCGGGCCACACCCCACCCCCACAGGCCTCAAGGTGCACACACAAAGCTCAAAGGCAGCCACGTGGTCAGCGGAACGGGAGCAGGGAGACAAAACCAGGTTTCTCTTCAGTGATCCTCCAAACATTTTCAAGCTCTAGTCTCTACCTTAAGCGTTTGACTAATAAGGATTTGTTCTGTGTGAAAAGCTACAAAGAGAAGCCTAGGCCACCTGGACACATGCTGGCATCAGCACCCACATCAACTCCTCGGCTCCAGCGTGACCTGTCACCCTCTAGATCTAAGATACTGCCCGAGAACCACTGCAAGTGTTGTTCAAACAGAAGAAAGAAAGAAAAACAGGGAAAAGGGCCAAGCACATTTGAAACTGGCCATGTTGCCTTGAGGCTTTACTAACAGAAGGCTGTTTGTTCCAGGGACATGCATGATTTTAGGCTGCCCCCTTGTGGGCACTTGTAAGAGTCACATCTTCAAATCATTTCCTTTCCAGAAGATCTTCATTATCAGGCTCCTTAGTCATCACCTGCTTCGTCATAACGGGAGGCTACAATCTACGAACCAAGTCCGTTGCTTGAATTTACTCGGCCCAATCACCCCATGATGACGGAGATACTATTATGATCCTCACCTTATAGGTACAGAAAGGGAGGCAGAGAGGTTAACTTGTTCAAGGCCACACCATCAGAAAGTGGAGACGCCAGATTCCAACCTGAGAACCTGACTCCAGGACCCACACACACTCTTAATTACTGCTTTCCCATGCGGCTCTCTGGCAAAGGAGGAAACTAACAGCTCTATCTTAGCACCCATGAACGAAACCTTCATGGCTTTCTGAGACCCAGTATTGTACGCAGGGAACAAGTCCCATCCTTGTCCCAGGAATGTGCATGCAAATTTGGAGAGAAGTGCAAGTCCAACTCATTAGAGAAGTACCAAGTAGGCACTACTGTGAGCCAGGCACTGGCCAGCTGGGCACAGACGTGCTAATTATTTGCTTCCCCTTCAAACTGATGGTTTGGAAATGTCTGGGCGCTGGGTGGGGAAAGGGGGTAGCCAGATGACGCTGGGGGCAACAGGGCCAAGCCATTCTTCTTTAGCCCCACTGAGTGGGGTGGAGTGACCCAAACAGCCCAAGGTGGGCAGCCTGGAGTCTATGCTGTCATATGGCAGCCACAAGCCATGTGTCTGTTTAAATTTAAGATAATCAAAATTAAACGCAATTAACAGTTCAGTTCCTCCATCACACCGGGCCCATTTCAAGCACTCACTAGCCACATGAGGCTGGGGGCCACCGTACCGAACAGTCCTGGACCAGGAGCCTCCAGGCTCAGTCTTGTGATTCTCTCCCTTCACACGTAACTGCTCTGGGACACCGATGAATAACGAAACTCTCAGAGTCCAATCAGGGTTGAGTTTTGCTGGGTGAGTAAGGCTGGGGTAAGGCCTCCTTCCCCCACACAGCATCTGCCTCTCCTGATTAAAAGAGAACTATCAAGCAATCATTTCCAGAACATCCATTTGAGGAGAAGCCAAATAATTAACTTACATCTCCAACTTCCATCTTGTGATCCCTGATGACCCTCCAGGGACCCCTGCCAAGAGGCCCTGGGCTCATCCTGAAGGAAGAAGGGGTAGAGCACAAACCAGACAGCCCCTACGTGTTAGAGGGCGTGGACCTGACCTGTGATTACCACTACAGCAACACAGCTAGAGCAATCAAGGTAGACTATGATTAACAGACCCAGGGCAAGCGACCTTAGTACAGGAATGCTAACAATACCAGGAGACCTCCTCTAAAGACATGGTATAGTCAAGAGTTAATGCTGAATTCGGTTCACAAGGCACTCTTCTTTCTGGATGGCCCGAAATCCTAGCGTTGTACCCAATCGTCCCTTGTCCCTTGTATTATGTGTGCACACGTATTGTCTCTCTTTTATTAAACCAGAGACCCATTTTATCCTTGAACCCCATGAGAGCAGATGGAGAAGAGATCAGTGCTTGCCAGGCGTTAGGGAAGAGGGGCAGAAGGGAAGTGGTGGCTACAAAGGGGCATCATGAAGGGGCCCTGCAGTGATGACTGTGCCGGCGTCTGCAACCCTAGCTGTGAGAGGGGACGACAGTGCCGCACGTTAGTACCGCTGGGGGAAACTGGGTAAACGGTACACGGGGTCTCTCTGCAATGACCTCAAAGTAGAAAGTTTAATTCTTAAAAATCTGGCCCAAGTGTAAAGCCCTGGGAGGGACCCAAAGACAAAGGGGGCACAGGGGACATGTTCCCAGAGGTGTCCTACCTACCAGAAGGACAAGGGGAACCCACGTCAGAGCCACCCCTGGCCCAGTCTTGATGTAGAATGCTTCCCAGGGCAACAGCGCTCAGGTAGTGTGCACCCCTGAAACGGAGGCCTTTTCCTGGGCAATTCATCCCTACAGGAAATGAGACTCAAACAGGGAGAACGAGCAGCCAAACAACTATTTTATGTGAACAGAACAGCATAAAATTTCATACTTCACTGAACTGCTCTTGCTTGGAGTAACTTCCCGTTATCCTTGGGCTGTGGCAACATATTTTTAAAAACTAATTTAAAAATGTATTTTATTAGCTTGGGGTACTCTCCCACTAGAATATTAATGAGCTGATATTAGTCAATTATTCATGGTATGTAATAACCATTATCGAAATACAAAGTTTTTAGGGGAAGCCAGCTGCGTTCAACTTTTAAAAATTGATTGCATTAAATGAATTTTAAAGTAACCTCCCCAATCACAACTCACACCCATGCAACTGCAATGTCCAGACAAAAGAAAGGGAACCGGGAGTGAAGAGCTCATCAAATAGGAAGTCCAATGCCTGCCAGCCCCCTCCTCTGGGGTGCCTGTCCTTCTATGGGCCGGCAGGCAGGGATGCATTCACACCTCCGTGGTGACTCGTTTGCGCTGTGATGATCTGTCTAAGCGCATGGAGACCACTGCTTCTCAACTGTGGCTACACAATGCAATCACCTGGGGAGCTTTAACAATTACAGGTGCCTGTGCCTCCCTCCCAGAGACTGGCCTTGTCGTCTCAGGTGTGGCCAGGGCGCTGGTGCTCTGAAAGCTCCCGTGTGATGCGCATGTGCAGCAGCAGGACTGAGAATGCTCCTCCCACTGGAACGTGGGTCAGAACCACCCAGAAGGCTTGTGAACCCAGACTGCTGGACGGCACCCCCAGAGTGTTTCATGGAGTGGGCCTGGGGCCGGCCACAGAATGTTGTCCAGGGCCCACACCTTGAGAGCCGCTGTTCTAGACTATGCTGATTCTGCAGGGCAAGGCCCTGCCTGTGGCTCCTCTCTGGATATCCAGAGCCCTGCTAAGTGTGGACTCGAAGACTGGGGCCCAAAACATGTCTGCAGAAGGAAAGATCGGCCACCTGCCTGCACCCCATACACACACAGCGTTTGCCATGGTTGTTACTGTCCCACATGCTATTATCTGAGCCTGTTCATCTGCTCCTTGCCCTCGAATCCCCAGCACCTTGCACATGGTATTCAAGTGTTTGCTGAATGAATGGCCATGAATATCACATCCCATTGATGGAAACCTCTCCATTTGTAGAGCATTTAACCATGTATCAGAAGTGTCCTTAAAAACAAGGAGGACTTCCCTGGTGGCGCAGTGGTTAAGAACCCGCCTGCCAATGCAGAGGACATGGGTTCGAGTCCTGGTTCGGGAAGATCCCACATGAGGTGGAGTAACTAAGCCCATGAGCCACAACTACTGAGCCTGTGCTCTAGAGCCCGTGAGCCACAACTACTGAGCCTGCAAGCCACAACTACTGAGCCCGTGCGCCTAGAGCCCGTGCTCTGCAACAAGAGAAGCTACCGCAATGAGAAGCCCGTGCACTGCAATGAAGAGTAGCCACTGCTCGCTGCAACTAGAGAAAGCCCGCACACAGCAACAAAGACCCAACGCAGCCAAAAAATAAATAAATAATAAATAAATTTAGTTTTTAAAAAAAACAAGGAACATTTTAAAACATCTTTGTAGACATTATCTTGCTGGATCTGTGCAGGAAATTCAAAGGTAAAGAAACGAAGGCAGCTCCCCACACGCCCCACCCCCACTGAAGCTGAAGTGAATCTTTCCTTTAATTTCCATCACTGCTCTGGGGTCCTTCCCTCTCTAGTTCATGGTCCTCAAGCACCAGAAGCTCCACCCTTATAGGCCTTCTCTCAAGGTCCCTCCTTCCAGTCCAATTAGGATATTAGCCTCTCGACGGCAGGGCCCATGAATGTCCCATTCCTTCTTGTAGCCCTCAAAGAGCCTACCACATGGAAAAGAAGAAGTAAAACTGTCACTGTTTGCAGATGACACAATACTATACTTAGAGAATCCTAAAGATGCCACCAGAAAACTACTAGAGCTAATCAATGAATCTGGTAAAGTAGCAGGATACACAATTAATGCACAGAAATCTCTTGCATTCCTATACACTAATGATGAAAAATCTGAAAGAGAAATTATGGAAACACTCCCATTTACCATTGCAACAAAAAGAATAAAATACCTAGGAATAAACCTACCTACGGAGACAAAAGATCTGTATGCAGAAAACTATAAGACAGTGATGAAAGAAATTAAAGATGATATCACCAGATGGAGAGATATACCATGTTCTTGGATTGGAAGAATCAATATTGTGAAAATGACTATACTACCCAAAGCAATCTACAGATTCAATGCAATTCCTATCAAATTACCAATGGCATTTTTTACGGAGCTAGAACAAATCATCTTAAAATTTGTATGGAGACACAAAAGACTCCAAATAGCCAAAGCAGTCTTGAGGGAAAGAAACGGAGCTGGAGGAATCAGACTCCCTGACTTCAGACTATACTACAAAGCTACAGTAATCAAGACAATATGGTACTGGCACAAAAACAGAAACATATATCAATGGAACAAGATAGAAAGCCCAGAGATAAACCCACGCACCTATGGTCAACTAATCTATGACAAAGGAGGCAAAGATATACAGTGGAGAAAAGACAGTCTCTTCAATAAGTGGTGCTGGGAAAAATGGACAGCTACATGTAAAAGAATGAAATTAGAACACTCCCTAACACCATACACAAAAATAAACTCAAAATGGATTAGAGACCTAAATGCAAGACCGGACACTATAAAACTCTTAGAGGAAAACATAGGAAGAACACTCCTTGACATAAATCACAGCAAGATCTTTTTTGATCCACCTCCTAGAGTAATGGAAATAAAAACAAAAATAAACAAGTGGGACCTAATGAAACTTCAAAGCTTTTGCACAGCAAAGGAAACCATAAACAAGATGAAAAGACAACCCTCAGAATGGGAGAAAATATTTGCAAACGAATCAACAGACAAAGGATTAATCTCCAAAATATATAAACAGCTCATGCAGCTCAATATTAAAGAAACAAACAACCCAATCCAAAAATGGGCAGAAGACCTAAATAGACATTTCTCCAAAGAAGACATACAGATGGCCAAGAAGCACATGAAAAGCTGCTCAACATCACTAATTATTAGAGAAATGCAAATCAAAACTACAGTGAGGTATCACCTCACACCAGTTAGAATGGGCATCATAAGAACATCTACAAACAACAAATGCTGGAGAGGCTGTGGAGAAAAGGGAACCCTCTTGCACTGTTGGTGGGAATGTAAATTGATACAGCCACTATGGAGAACAGTATGGAGGTTGCTTAAAAAACTAAAAATAGCATTACCGTATGATCCAGCAATCCCACTACTGGGCATATATGCAGAGAAAACCATAATTCAAAAAGAAACATGCACCCCAATGTTCATTGCAGCACTATTTACAATAGCCAGGTCATGGAAGCAACCTAAATGCCCATCGACAGACGAATGGATAAAGAAGTTGTGGTACATATATACAATGGAATATTACTCAGCCATAAAAAGGAACGAAACTGAGTCATTTGTTGCGACGTGGATGGATCTAGAGACTGTCATACAGAGTGAAGTAAGTCAGGAAGAGAAAAACAAATATCGTATATTAATGCATGTATGTGGAACCTAGAAAAATGGTACAGATGAACCGGTTTGCAGGGCAGAATTTGAGACACAGATGTAGAGAACAAACGTATGGACACCAAGGGGGGAAAACCGTGGTGGGGTGGGGATGGTGGTGTGCTGAATTGGGCGATTGGGATTGACATGTATACACTGATGTGTATAAAATTGATGACTAATAAGAACCTGCAGTATAAAAAAACAAACAAAAAAAAACAACTAATACTAAACTTTCTTTGGGTTATTTGTATGGAAATATGTTAATATAAATGTTTTAGACATTACATGAAATTTCTAAAAATCTTATATGTTCTGGTATAATGTTATAAGTCATAATTCTAGTTATTACTTTAAAATGTATATCTCAGAAATAACTAAATTTCCTTGCCAATTGCATTATTATGAACTTTCATCAAAACTTTAACTGTGGTCAGTTTTAAGTCTTTTGTCATTTACAGACAGTTCTGGGTGTACTCTGATGCTTTTGCAAAAATGTTCCTATAAAAGGGTTTCATCTTCAAGGAATTCATGGAAAAGACTCTGGCAAGTACATGTTTCTGGTAACTGACTATACTGCTGACCTGAATGAATAAGCATTTTCAGAACTCTAATGGAAAACTGATGAATTCATAAAAGTACTAACAAAAGATCAAGATAAAAAAAATTAATTACATGGGACTGAGTGAACTGATGAGGATGATTATAATTTTTGTGACTTTCTGTTTGAATATAAAAAAAAATCCCACAAGGACTCAGAGGCAAAAAATATACAAATCAATTTTCACTGCAAAGTAAAGGAGCTGTTACGGTGGAGGATTACTGGACTGAATGTCAATATTATGACATAGTATGAGTGTGTTTCGTGTCTGGTAATTGCAATCATTGTTGCTTTTGTTGTGGTCATCCATTTACAATGCTTGGTGTCAGTTTATTTATCTCTTGTAAAAATAAAATACAGTGTGTGTGTGTGAAAAACAGAGCCTAGCACAGTATTCTGTACACATTAAGTACTCAATAAACGTGGAGGTCACGAGCACCTACTGTGTGCCAGGCCTGAGTGTTAAGACACATATTTGCTTATTTCCCACAATCCTATGACAGCATCAGGTCAAGGACAATCACTCCCACAGCCTCTGTATCACCTGACCCACTATTTAAACTTCAGAAGCCTCGGTTTCCTACACTTCCAAGGGACACAGGACTCTAGCTTGGGGGAATCACCCTCTCGGAACGCATCACTGCGCTGTGAGAATGCCAAGTCCCACAGCGGGTCCCGGGGAACGGCTCCCATCAATCAGGTGCAGCAGAGTTCCAAGCCAACATCAGCATCAAGGGCCAGCCTCGGAGTGTGCACTGTGGCCCTCCAGCTGCCCTCTCAGGAGAGATCTCAGGTGAGGACCACCCAGCCAAGCCCAGGCAGCACACAGATCCCTGAGAGAGAAGGTGGCATTCGAGACCGCTGAGTGTTGGTGTGGTTAGTTACACAGCGATGGAGCCGGAAAACCAGTCCTCTGATGAACCACAAGCCAACAAGCAGCACTTTCTGATCTCAGCGTGTGGGACCCAGATGACGCCCCAGACTAGTTGGCTCAGTCTCACCTGCTCGCGACCCTGGCCCTCAGCCACCTACACCGAGCCTCAGCCAGAAGCGTTCCAGTGATGGCTTGTGTGCTTCCCGCGGTCACCACACCCCAGAGTGGCTTCCGCCACTGCCCCAACAGCAGCGGGTGACAAGGAGCGACCCCAGCGCCTTGACGGTGACCAGGCCCGACCTGCAGAGGCTGCCCACCAAGGCCAGGAAACATGAGCCAGAGGACAAAGCGGGTAGGGCCCCATGGCGTTCACTCTGACTGAGACAGGAAGGCGACAACAGAGGACCTGTCTGCCCTTCTTTCTGCCGGTGACACGCTCCGAGCCACAGGGAGCCACGTGCCCTCTCTGGACACAGCCCGTGGGTCCGAGCACCCAGCTGTGTTTGGCTGCACAGCCACGGTCAGCTTGACGATGTGGCACCTTTCATTTCCCCCCCTTTCTCCCACGGCTCACCCCCTTCCCTCCCCGCAGCTCGGTGGAGGTGTTCCCCTCAGGAAAGCATCGGTACACGTAGAAATGGAGGGAAACTGAACACGAACGCTCACAGCAGCATTATTCACAGTAGTGGCCGCAATGTTCTGGTATTAAACAGTGGCGACAGTTACACCACATGGAGAATGTACTAAAACCCAACCCACTGAAATTTACACTTCAAAATGGTGAATGTTATGCTATGTTATGTGAATTATACTGCAATAAGAAATTTTCAAAAAGAAAAAACCAAAACCACCTCAGGGAGCGTTCAGCAACAGGGTTTAAAATCCATAGCCTAGTTAATCTCATCTGTGGCCTTCTTCCAAGTCTCCCAGGTTACTGGTTTTACTTTTTCCTCTCAAATATTCAGATGATATATCTGGTTCCAAGAAAGCAGCTTTTTAAAAATAAATTTATTTATTTATTTATTATTTTTTTTGGCTGCGTTGGGTCTTCGTTGCTGCGCGCAGGTTTTCTCTAGTTGCGGCGAGCGGGGGCTACTCTTTGTCATGGTGCGTGGGCTTCTCACTGCGGTGGCTTCTCTTGTTGCGGAGCACGGGCTCCAGGCACACGGGCTTCAGTAGTTGTGGCAAGTGGGCTCAGTAGTTGTGGCTCGCGGGCTCTAGAGCTCAGGCTCAGCAGCTGTGGCGCACGGGCTTAGTTGCTCTGCGGCATGTGGGATCTTCCAGGACCAGGGCTCGAACCCGTGTCCCCTGCATTGGCGGGCAGATTCTTTTAACCACTGCACCACCAGGGAAGCCCCAGCAGTTTTAATATAACATAAATACATGTGGTTCATTTGACTACGTAAAAATCATCTATATCCCCATAAAGTGTCTTTGCCACACAATCTCAAGAGCTTTGTTATATTGTGTAAAACTGGGAAGCAAAAATGAATGTTGATGGGCTTCCCTGGTGGCGCAGTGGTTGAGAATCTGCCTGCCAATGCAGGGGACACGGGTTCGAGCCCTGGTCTGGGAAGATCCCACGTGCCACGGAGCAACTGGGCCCGTGAGCCACAACTACTGAGCCTGCGTGTCTGGAGCCTGTGCTCCGCAACAAGAGAGGCCGCGACAGTGAGAGGCCCGCACACCGCGATGAAGAGTGGTCCCCACTTGCCGCAACTAGAGAAAGCCCTCGCACAGAAACGAAGACTCAACACAGTCATAAATAAATAAATAAATAAATAAAAGAACGTGAATTTCTAAAAAAAAAAAAAAAAAATGAATGTTGACAAGTCTGCTGTTTGTGAAAAAAATGGGGGTAGAGGATGAAAACAATTTGCCAATAAATAATAAATGTGTTGTGATAAACTGTTATTGTGATTACATGAAATAATGTATGTGAAGAACTTTCCATTGTAATAAATGCTCATTAAATGTTCACAGCCATTATTTTTAGGAGGGGGGGGTTATACTTCGAGATTAAAGAAACGGAGACTCAAAAAAGTCAAGTGACCCAGCCACTGTCATATTGAGTGGGCGGATTCTCCTTATCTCTCTGACCCTTAATCCACTGTGATTTCTCCTAGACTCTGCTGTTCTCCTGGGGGAGAGGAGGCAGGATCAGATTCAGATCAACGAAGGGCAGGAAGGTAGAAATTCCAGGCAGGGGTAATGGTATATGCAAAAATATGTTAGAAAATAAGAGGTAAAGCCTGAAATCTCACTGAAGTGCAATCCTACAAGTGGGAACTGAAAATCAAATGACAGAACCTAGAACCTTTTTCATCTTTGCATAAGGGTATATTGTTTTTGTTCAGAAAGCATCACATGTCCCTGCCTCATATTTTTCAATTAAAATCTCAAAACCAATTACAATCCCATAGGGTCACTAAACTTTCCATTTAAATTTCTTTCACTGTGGAGCTAAATCTCAATTCCTAGTAGGTCCTGTTGGCATCCATCCGTACTTCAGGATGACTGCTGTAATGCAGTGAACTGTGATGAAAAGCCACAGCACTAACAGGTCAAGAACATTCTTATCTGGAAACCTGATTTTTCTCCAAAATGAAGTTCAAAACCATTAAAGGCACTCTCTGAGAATATTAATAAATCAATCCTCAATACTGTTAAAACCAGGGCTTAATCATACCAGTGTACGATGCTCAAAAAACCCTAAAAAGTAAGTTTAATGCATGATTGGCACTTTCAAAATCCCAAATCACGGAATTTCGAGTGGAAGAGCTCTCAGGGGTCCAATTCAACCCTCTGCCCTCTACTTGCTTCAAGACAGAGAGATGGGTTTGCTTCTTTTCCTCCGCTGGAAACAGAATTATCTTTATCTTCTCAGCTTCCTCCATTCTGCCATCCAACATGGTGGATCAGTTCCTGGGCTATTGTTATACAGATGAAGAATGTAGGCAGAAAGGGTTTCAGGACTGCAAGAAGTGAATCAGCTTTGATACATCGACATTGGAAAGGGGAGCAAAAGCTGCATGAGGGGGCAAATGAGAGAAGGAACTGAGAGATGGGGGACAAGGGAGTCTGGAGCCATGTTAGGCTGCCTCTGGGGAGAATTCTGCCTGGGAGGTGAGCACAGGAAGGGCTTCCGAGACTCTCAGAAGTGGGGGGTGGGGGGTGGGGTGGGGGGGGGGTGTGTATGCGCGCGTGCGCGAATAGGCAAAGAGCTGTAGGTTAGAATTCAATCCTCTGACACTTTTCTAATCTCCAGTAAAGATCTGAATTGCTTTTGTTCTTTTTTGACTACTGAATTCTATTTCTTTGGCTACCACATGGTGTTCTAGTATTTATCTGGGATATTTATTTCAGAAACAAATACCTAGGCAGGAACTAACCCCAAGATAATTGCAAGGTTACAGAGACCCTTCAGTGGCCATTTATTCCATTTTCTGTCTCTGATAAGAGCAGAACTAGGTGGCTTCAACTTCAATTTGTGGTTTGGGAAGATGTCATTTCTCCCAGTAGCTTACCTGAGAATTTTTGGTGGGGGGCCAAGTAGGGAGCATGAATTCAGTGATGCTCAAGCTTTAGCACATATCCAAAGAATTCCCTGGAGGGCTTATTTTAAAAAGGTTGCTGGGTCCCACCCCAAGAGCTTCTGATTCAGTGGGTCTGGGTGGGGCCTGAAAATCTGTATTTCTAATAAGTTCCCACGTGATGCTGACGCTACTCTTCCGGGGACCATCCTTTGAGAACCACTGATCTAATCCATTTCTCACCTACTATAATCTTCTGAGTTGGCTTAAGTTCTCTTTTCATTGGAGAGAAAAAGTCACTATTACCCTATCACCATCAAATTCATTACTTCCAATGTGCCTCTTTCAAAGATGATGTCATAATTTATACTTCTTAAAGAGGCAGGCCTGGAACTAGCATTTATGTTCAAAAGCCATTGACTACTATAGGATAAAGGTGTAGATACCCAGGTATCAAAATACATTTTTTAAAAATGTATACAGATACCAAAAAGTCCTTGAAAAGTGGAGAAATAGGGAACTACATAAGAATATACACAAATCTAAACTGCTATTATGTTTTTATAAAATACGCTAAATTCCTAGAAGTTTCCTTTAAAACAGCTAACTGAATTAAATTTCCCAGAAAAATGTAGATGTGATAAGAGTATTACTAAATGACTTAAATGCTTCCTGAAAGATTTTCTTAAATCACAATTACACAGCTAAGAGAATGGCCAGTTGTTTTTCTTAAAATATTTATTTATTTGGTTGCATCGGGTCTTAGTTGTGGCAGGCGGGCTCCTTAGTTGCGGCTCGAGGGCTCCTTAGTTGTGGCTCACTGGCTCCTTAGTTGTGGCATGCAAACTCTTAGTAGTAGCATGCATGTGGGATCTAGTTCCTGGACCAGGGGTCAAACCCGGGCCCCCTGCATTGGGAGCGCAGTCTTAACCACTGAACCACCAGGGAAGTCCCAGAGAAGGGCCAGTTTTTTGTTTTTGTTTTTTAAAGTGCAGAATTGGGTGAAGTCCAAACAATCACGAAGAGTATAGCACTTTGACACTGGGTCAAACAATAATGGATCTCGGATTGCATCCTCCTCGCCCTGGAACCTGGAACCTGGCACATAATCGTCACCAATCCACACCAATTTCATAGGGTTACTGGAAGAAGGAAAGCACAACAGCGAAGTCCTATAGCAACTGCTCTAAGTCTCCTCCTCTGTAAGATGGAGAAACAGTAGTGCCTTTCTTACAGTAAGGATGCAACGCAAGCTCACAGGCACTGCTGAACCGTATCTAGCACACAGCAGGAGCACAGCAAATCAAGCTAGTCTAGCCTGCCTGTCCCTAGTTACTGCTCTCCCTCTTCCGCTAATGGGGTCTCCTGCACACAGGCCTGAAAACCAGCCACACTACTTCTCCTAACGTGGGTGATGAGGCAGAGTGCATACAATGCTGCCAGGCTAAAACCACGGTGAGTATTCCTTTTCTATAAAAATTACACTAGAAACAGGTATACATGCCGTTGATTTCTCATCTTCTGCAAAGGTTATCAGTTACCAACCATTATGTATGTCTATACATGCAGACATGCCCCTTCCGGTAATTCAGTAGAAATGAGATCCTGTCTTTAGTAGGACAAGTAACTTCTTACTAAAACAAGAATACATAGATGACATTTCACAAACACTAATTGTGAAGGCGGCATATGATGACGCTGTTCTTCACCATTTCAACAGTAAATTGCCTAGTTATATTCATATACACGTAATCAGCCAACCCAGGAGCTCCTGCCACAGCAACTCAAACTCCCAGAAGCAAATGAAAGCACACCAAGTTATAAAATACAACTGCACCCAGTTTGGGGAACTGTACAAATGTTCATGGGCTAGCCTGTTTTCTTCTAAAGGTACCATTTATTAAGCACCTATCTCCTGCCTGGCATTACACTCTCCAAATGTTATTTAATGTTCACAATAATCCTAGGAGGTGAGACATACCCCCATTTTGCAGATGAAGAAAGTGAGATCCACAGAGGTTAAGACCTCTGTCCAAAGTCACAGCTGCTGTGTAGCAGTGCTTGGATTTGAGGCCAGTCTGGCTGACTCCCAAGCTGACAGTCATCAACTCAATACTGAGAGGCAAGGCCACCTGAAGGAAAGAGCACTGACCTAGGGATCTAGGTGCCCAGAAACCGGGAGCTGTTCTTACTGGGATGCACAAAGGAGCGTGGTAAGAAAAGGAGCTCTGCCTGGATTCTGTCAAATCCCTGCTTAGCAGGCACTTGATAGTGTGACCACTGGGGAAGTGTCCAAGCCTCAGTTTTCTCACAGATTAAATAGGGATAATAATACTACATGTGTCATAGAGTAATGTGAAGCTTAAAGGAGAATATCTGTAAAGCTCTTCGCACATACTAAATGCCTAATAAATATTACCTAAGGGTATCACCATCGCTGTCGTCATTGGTTTAGATATGGCCCTTAAGTGAAAATGTAAATACAAGTGCTTAGGGCATATTAAGCTCTCAGAAAGCATCAGTGTTCATCAATATCACTGTCACCATCCCCCCATCCACCAGCACGGCTACTACTACAGTCCAGAACTAGCCCCGATCCCCCTGATCTTTAAACCCTGCTTTCAAATCAGCAGTGTCTGCAGCTTGCCCCGAGCCCTCCCAGGCAGGCTGGGCCCCTGACTGTTGGAGGACTACCGTGCTAATGAGGGGGAGCCTGGGCCAAGACAATGTATGCATTTGTTAAACTTACCTGATGGCACACTTGAAAGGTGTGCATTTTAGTGTATGATACCTGTTTTTAACGCTACAACAATGGCAACAACACACAGAAAGGGCAAAAATTCAGTGCTGGCTGACCTGCCATATTTCATTAGTGCCCAAGGCTGCAAAGAACAACCCTGGATCTCCCAGGCAACCGCATCCTCACTGCGGCTCCGTGAAGGGGTGAGAGGACTTGGACTCCAAGGGCAGCATGGGATGGGAGACAGGAGGTACACCTCACCAGGGCTGGCGTGGGAACGGAAGTCAGCTGCAAAGGCCCAGGGGCTGGCTCGAGCTGCAGGGCTCTTAAAGGGCACCTGGTGATTTCGGAGAGAAGGGGTCTAACAAGCCAGCTCCTTCGTTCTGGACCCTGCCTTGACAGCCGTTCTCTTCCAGGGTCACGTTACCTGCCTTTCTCATGCCTTTAACTGTCTCCACCCTACACCAGGTCCCAGCTACCACTGTCCAAAAAGGCCTGCCTCTTTCTACAGCCACCAGAAGAACTGCCTCCATTTGGATCACTTCCCCATTCCTATGCAAAGCTCCGTCCTGGGGGCTTCTCGGAGGCTCCAGCTGCGTGGCCTGTCCAATAGTGCCCCAGTCAAGGGAACTGCAGTAATCGCTTCACATCTCAGAGCTGTGGGCTCCTCCTCTACAAATAGGAGCATTACTACCTACTTCCCAGGGTTGCGGTGGCAGCGGGCAGGGGGGCGCTGTGAAAACACTCAGCAGCCGGAGTCACGGTTGGCTCCCTTCTCCTGATGATACCTGAGGACACAGACCAAACAAGCTGTGGCAGCCGCGCACTGGGCCCGGGCCCCAGGCCACGGGATCTGAAGCTCCACCCTTCAGTCTCCCCAAGAACCCCACAAAATTCCCCCAGGAAACCCCCTACAGCTTCCTAAGAGGTCCCCGTTTCCATTCTAAGACTTGCTCTGCTGGGCTGACAATTCACTTAGAAGGTGAGGTGAACAAAGCCAAAGGTAGCTAAAAGAAGACAACCAACAGCTAGAAAAATTCAACTCGATTAATTATCTACTGAGCACCGAGATGCAGAAATTTCCCTCCCACCCTGTCTCGTCATCTGGGAAGCAGGAGTTACCTGGACTCCTGTGTTCCTACAATAAACTTAATACACATATGTATCATTTCAAAAGGACCCAATATGCACATCATACTCTGTTCACAACATGACTTGTTAGTTACATGAAACCTATATAATTTCCCCTCTACCCTTCTGAGTTCTTGGCTGGGACCCCCTGTAATACAGACAGAAGTTTATTAAATATATACGTCACGTACACATAGGAGATTCCCAGGAAAACAATAACACTCTCCAAGATGGCCCGAACCACCACCTTAAATACCATCTGCAGCTAAAGACAAAGGAAAGATGTGTGTGTGGGGTGGAGTTCATGGAAGGTGAGAGGAGGAAGTGCTTGGTAAACACAGGTTGCCCTGCAATGCAGATAAAGCCTCTCAGATAGCTGTCTTCCTAGTACAGGCACCCACTTTCTAATGCAGATTTCCGTTACAAAACGGTAACTTTTACTGTTTTCAGAGCTTCTCTGGCGTCTGTAGTTTCTCAGAATAACCCTACGCCAAAGAGGAGTAGCTGGGTGGCTCCATGCTAAGGACCAAACTCCCAACCTTCTCTCCTCCACCTCCAGGCTCCCCTGCTCTGTGCGCCTCTCATCATCACAGGACCACCTGTAGCCACAGTCCAGGGTGATGACCCAGAAAGAGGGAAGTGGGGGCTGGCGCCGGAAAAGGGTGCGAACACGGACAGCAGAGCAAGTGTAGAGGTTTCTACCACGGACGGGGCACGCAGGACCAGGCGTCTGAGGTTGGCCTCAGGGTCCTTTAGAGATTGAGAAGCTCCGACACAGGGAGCTTTGGCATGAGCATCCAGAGGCTAACCTGCTCCAATCAAGGGGTAAGGCTCCAATCTGCAGACAGAACGACCTTTGAAAAGCCCTCCTATCCCCCAGCAAGTATGGAGAAGAAGCTGGGTTCAGTGCCTGAGCGAGCGTGAGTGCTCTAGAGCCAGGCGGGCTCAGGTTCCACTCCCACAGATATCCTGGAGCACCATGGAGAGGGAGACGGAGGGGGAAAGGAGGGAAGGGGGGGAGGAGGGAGGAGGGCGGGAGAGAGAGAGAAAGACAGAGACAGAGGGTGTGTGCGCACGCACTGTGCTCAGAACGCTGCCTGCTGTGCTCGGTGAAGGTCAGGCATCACCATTCCTAAGCCTAACCCAGGACTGTCCTTCAGTGGTGGGCAGAGGCGGGTTCCGGGGTTGCACACCACAGGGGAAGTGGTTGTTTACAGTGAGGACTCAGAAAGGCCTTGGACATCTGCAAAGAGTGCCAGACACGGGGGAAAAAAGATCACTCTTCTTATTTGCTTTTTTCAGCAACAAAGTACAAGAAATTTAAAAACTTCTCTGAAACTGTGGACCGAATCCAGCAGGTAAAAGCTGGTAAAGAGAAATTAACTGTAGCATTCCCATTATTAGTACTGCCATTTGATGTTCTCTTCAGGGTGGTGTGTATGTTTAATGATGATGAAAGTAAAAGATGTGTAAAGGATCCCAAAGGGTCACTGGAGACCCTTCTGGCCAATTTTCATGCCACTCCTGGCCCAGGTGCCCATCAGATCCCGAGTCCCTACTGTGAGAAGAGCTCTGCCCTTGAGCAGGAGCGAGGCAGGCCAGAAAACCCCTTATTCTGTCCTTGTTTCCGGAGTGTTTCCCACACTGATATGCGCCAGGTGTTGGGGGTCTCTCCACCCTCCCTGTTACAGGGTTGGCAGGAGCCTTCAGGCCCCCCCCAAGAGGACAGCCCCTTGTTCCCAGGCTGCCTGCTTCTCCTCGGTCACCTCACTAGGGTCCAGACCTGAACTTTACCACTCCTGAGCAACGCACGCGTCCAAAGTGACCCTCCTCCCGCTGCAGGCCCCTCTACTCTCAGGCTCAGCTCTGGGCGGCTCAGCCCCACGGCGGAGATGGCCCCAGTTATGCCAGCATAAGGGGCCACTGACAGGGCTACCGGAACTGAACCGGAGGCATCAGTGCGGTGCTCGAGGCTGTGGCTCCAAAAAGATTCCTCAGTTTTAAAACAAAATACAAAGGGGAAATAAAGAGGCTAGAAAAAACCATCACTCTTTGTACTGCAAACAATTTGAAGGCATATTAAGAATTTTGAAAGGTGAATTTTGAAAGGAACCTCCTGTTCCTTTTCTCCCAGAAAAGCATGCCTAGCAGGGTTGCTTGGCCCCGTCCCAACCGACAGGCCCTGCATCTGGCGTCCTTAAACAAGGACCATCTTCAAGGGCACTTTGAGGCCTTGAGGCAGAAACAGCTTCCGGGCTCAACTAGCTTCTTTTTAAGTCGCAAGGGCAGAGCAAAATGTGTGCCCTCACTCAACGTCGTGCAGGACAGTCTGGCATGCCTTTGCAACAGCCTTGCAGAGACTCCCAGCTTGCTAATTAAATTTACCCCACTTCACCCCATCTAAATACCTCTTTGGAAAAACAAAAGGCACATAAATCTTAAAGTTCTACTTATTGCTGCTGGTGGACAAGTTTATTTTGAAAACAGGAAGATTACAGATTGTGATGCTGACAAGAGAAAAGGCAAAACGTGAATCTTGTTATTTGTTTCTGGGAATGATTTTTGCAGAGTAAAACAACAAGGCCTTCAGTGGTGAAGTCCCAAGGTTTACGGCTACGTGCACGCTTCTCTTTGGGTTGTTCACGGAAAAGGCCCCTGCCATTCGAGACAACGCCCGACAAATGCCCTTCTGTGCTCTACAGCTGTGTCTGAGCACGGCTGTCTTGCCTGCCGTGGCTGTCACTGTGTCTCTCCTTCTCGTGGCAGGAAGACAGAAATACACATGTATTTTCAAATCCTGCATGTTGTCTTTACCTGCAAATACCATCACCAAAGAATAACAATATGCTGCTGCTATTTAAGCATGGTAGCCCATCACAGCAACCCAGTTTTGGATTCACATTATTTTAAAGCTTTTTTAAAAAAATTAATTTATTTTATTTTATTTTTGTTTTTGGCTCTGTTGGGTCTTTGTTGCTGCACGCGGGCTTTCTCTAGTTGCGGCGAGCGGGGGATACTCTTCATTGCGGTGCACAGGCTTCTCGTTGCGGTGGCCTCTCTTGCTGCGGAGCACGGGCTCTAGAGCACAGGCTCAGTAGTTGTGCCTCGCGGGTTCTAGAGCACAGGCTCAGTGGTTGTGGCGCACGGGCTTAGTTGCTCCGCGGCATGTGGGATCCTCCCGGACCAGGGCTCGGACCCGTGTCCCCTGCACTGGCAGGTGGATTCTTAACCACTGCGCCACCAGGAAAGCCCCTCACATTATTTAAAATTAGCCAGATTGTCACACTTTAAAGGTCACTACACACATTTCTATTACAGCTGACCCCAAACCAGTGCTTACATGACCACTGCCTTTAAAAACAGCACGCTATACGATCCTTACACTCTAGTACAGGGGTTCTCAACCAGGGGCGATCATGTCTTCTAGGAAACACTTGGACATGTCCAGAGACGTTCTGGGTTGTCACACACTGGGGAGAGGCATGCTACTGGCGTCTAGTACACTGAGGCCAGGGATGCTGCTGAACATCCTACGGTGCCCAGGACAGCCCAGGCTGCCCTGACGTACACACTGAAGAGTTACCCAGCCCAAAAGGTCAGTAGTGTCGAGCTTGAGAAACCCTGCTGTAGTAAGCTGCGCTGCCTGTAAGAAGTAGAAAAACCTCCTCTACACTGAATACAGCTTGGTTCCTGCCACATCAATACACAGTAGTATGAAAAAAACTAGAAAATGATAAATACAGAATAAACATGATTCCCATTTGGGCAAGTTTGTTAAAAACCGTAGCAATTTATAGTAATAGCCACTGTATTTTTTAAATTCTTCTTCAAAAATAGAGAATAAATATCTGACAGGTGTTTGACAGCACCAACAGGCACAACTTGTTCCCCTAGGTAGGCTAAAGGCATTAATAGCAGTGGTAAGGGTTTTGTGACAGTCATCATGGAACAAACTGTCCCAGTGCCTCTTTCGTGGATGGAAGCACAGTGAAACCACGGTGCTAATCCACAAGGGAGGCAAAGGCAATATAATTACAACAAATGTCCTGCCCTTATGGGGGGGGATCAGGGAAGAGGGGGAGAAGAGAGATGGATGGAGCAGCTCTGATTCCTGTTAAATCCCAAAAGCATGTGAAAAGTGGGTTTACTTGATCAGCACTAAAAGGAAATCTTATGTATTTCATCAAAGTTATTTTAAAAATACAGCATTTCCCTTTGGGCACTTTTTTACCATAAAGAATCAGTAAAATGTAGGTTGCCTCACGACTGCAGCCACTGTGTCCCTTTTTATAGTAACAGGAAGGACGTCTCCGTTCCCAAGGCAACCCAAGGTTTCACTCATCAATATGGCACCGAGCATTTTCATGGAGCACAGTATCGATCTTCTGAGGTTTCAAAATTGGAGTTCTCTGCCTAGGACAGGGTATGAAGGTCCCCCCCACACCACAGCTGAGATGGGTACCAAACATAAGAAACAAGGACAAAGAGCAGGCATCGGGTAAAACACTTTCTGAAGTTTTCCTCCAGGTGATCATTCAAGCTGATAACAAGGCATTCGGTCCATCTGGCTCCCAGACCTTCACTCTTTGCAGAGAGGCGTCCACTGGGAACATGTAAAAGCTAAAGGCAGTTCAAGTACAGGGGAGCCCTGTGGCACAGCCTGGTCCTTCTTGGAGCCCTCTCCACACTGCCCTTTTGCCCTGACCTTCACATCGCTGAGGCCATCCCTGTACCCAATCCTGTCGTCCCAGCCCACCCAGGTGGGTCCAGGGCCTGACGCACAGAAACCCTGTCCCCCCATGTGAGCTACACAGTGAATGAATAATCCAGATGAGGGTTCATGGGGATAAGAACAGGAGCGGAATGGAAAGGGAAGAATGCATTCTAGCCCAAAGAGGTAGATGCTACACAAATAGGCATCTGTGATAGAAATAGCAAGTGGTAAGTTTGGTTGTTAAGGAATTTGGGGAGCTTGGAAAATAGCTAAAGAGACTAACGATGGTGATGACAACAATGATGATGATGATGACGATGAGCAACATCAATCGTGCTAGGCCCAGTCCTAAATATGTTACATTCTAAGCTCATTTAAGTTGCCCAACCAATCTATGAGGTAAGTGCTATTATTGACCCTGTTTTCCAGGTGGAGTAATTGAGAGGTTAAACACTGTTCTGGGGTCACACAACTGGTAAATGGCAGAGGTTGAGATGCAAACTCAAGCTGTCTGACTCTAGAAGTACAGACAGGGGGCTTGATAGCTGCCTAGAGGTGAAAGGCAAGGCACTGCCTTAAGGGCACTGAATGCAGAGGAAAATATGTTCCACGTTCACAACAGAAACCTACAATATGTACTCAACTCTGAGCTTCTAACTCACCTAAGGAAAGGACCTTTAGGACCTGCCTCAGACAAGAAAACCACAAAGCTAGCCCTCTGTATTTTCAGAAATTACAATATTTCAGACACATGTGACTAACCGCTGCTGAGCAAAACACTTGAGGAATCTTTTCACCTCTCTGCAAACCAGCTAGTCCAGGCTCAAAAATACATAGAATAAATCAACTTAAGGGTTTAAGAAGGTCAAGAGGGCTTCCCTGGTGGCGCAGTGGTTGAGAATCTGCCTGCCAATGCAGGGGACACGGGTTCGAGCCCTGGTCTGGGACGATCCCACATGCCGCGGAGCGACTGGGCCCGTGCGCCACAACTACTGAGCCTGCGCGTCTGGAGCCTGTGCTCCGCAACAAGAGAGGCCGCGATAGTGAGAGGCCCGCGCACCGCGATGAAGAGTGGCCCCCGCTCGCCGCAACTAGAGAAAGCCCTCGCACAGAAACGAAGACCCAACACAGCCAAAAATAAATAAATAAATTTTAAAAAAAAAGGTCAAGATTCTTTAAACTTATGGATTCAGCAACTAATTTCTACACATTAAAGCTCATGTACATATATGATGCATTATTATGTGACAGAAATATACTAAAAATAACGTCCCGTGTAAAAGTAGTTCTGCGTTTGGAAGCCCAATAAGAAGACACTTCTAGCCAAGTCTGAGCAGTGCTGCTGCACGGCTGGTCCAACTCAAGTCTGGGACTCTCTGTAAACTGTAGGTAGCTACCAGTATTTTAAATAGCATAGAATTGCCTGTAAAGAGGCAAAAGGGAATCTTTGGGGATGATGAAAGTGTTCTAAAACTTGATTGTGGAAAGAGCTGCACAACCACATAAATGCAAACTGTTCAGTGAGAATGGGTGACGTTTACAGTACATAAATTACACCTCAAGAAAGCTATAACAGGAAGAAAGGGAGGGAGGGAGGAATAGGGCTGGAGAGGAAAGGAACAGAAAAGCAACCACCAGGTAGGAAGAGTAAGCATTCTTTTGTAAAGACCTGTTTCAGCTACATTGACATGTACGTTGTTATACGTGTTTCTAACTGTGGAGTTATTCGTGATCCAAAAATCTGTAAAGCCCTGCTTCAGGGTAGTGACACCTAGAAAAGTGCTGTGTAACCTTGATGGGAACCCCGGGGATCTCGTTACAATGCAAGTTCTACTCAGTAGGTCTGGGGCAAGGCCACAGTCTGCATCTTGAACAAGTTCCTGGGTGTTGCCGATGCTGCTTGTCTGTAGACCCCACTCTGAGCAGCAAGGAGTTGGGATATAAATTGAGGCTGTGCTGGCAGGAATACACAGACTTAAGACTGTCATCACCAGAAGGATCCTTAGAAAAATCTAATACATGTTTCCCGAATGGACATGATCATGAGAACCGTCTAGGGGTTCTTTTTAAAAATACAGATTCCTGTAATCAAGACAGTGTGGTATTGGCATTGGCATAAGGACAGACACATAGATCAACAGGACACAGCAGAGAGCCCATAAATAGACCAACACATACACGAGCAGCTGAATAGTTGACAAAGGTGTCAAGGTAATGCAATGGGAAAAGAATAGTGTTTTCAACAAATGGTGCTGGAACAAGTGGGCATCCATATGCAAAAAAATGAACCTTGATCCATACCTTGCATCATATATGAAAACTCAGAATGGACCTATAAAACTTGTAGAAGAAAACATAGGAGAAAATCTTCATGACCTTAGGGTAGGCAAAGATTTCTTAGAACACCCCAAAAAGCTCAAACTATAAAAGAAAAAAATTGATAAATCAAACTTCATCAAAATTTAAGTCTTCTGCTCTTCAAAAGACACCATTAAGAAAATGAAAAGGCAAACCAGACAAAGAGAAAATATTCACAGTACAGATGTGTGACAAGAACTTATACCCAGAATATAATGAAAAATTATTTTTAAAAACACCCGAATTTAACATAAAAAAGAAAACTACTGACCAATCTTACTTGTGAATAAACATGTATAATTCTGAAATAAAATATAAGCAAACAAAAAATTCTTACAGCTAAATAAGCAAACAATTTTAAAAAATGGGCAAAAGATGTGAACAGACATTTCACATGCCAAGAAGCACATGAAAAGATGCTCAATCTTCAATCAGCAGGAAAATGCAAAGTAAAACCACAGTGACAAATCACTATACAACCACTGGAATGGCAAAAAAAATTTTTAATCCAACAAAAAATTGACCATACCAAGTGGTTGCACGGATGCAAAGCAACTAGCCCTCTCCTACACTGTCGGTGAGAATGCCAATTGGTACAAGCACCTAGGAAAAGTGTGGCAGCTCCTTTCCCAGTTAGAGCATTCATGCATCATACCACCCAGCAAGCCCACTCCTAGGGATTTACCCAAGACAAATGCAAACATGTGTCCACAAAGCAGTTTATACCTGAATGTTCACAGTATCTCTGTCCATAATGACCCAAAACTGGAAACAAAACAACTGTGCGTTAGCAAGAGAATGGCTAAGTGGCAATGCAGCAAAAACACTCGTACATTCTCAGTGAGAGAACTACTCTTCAGCAATAAAAGGAATGAATTACTTATAGATACACACAACATGGATGAATCTCAAAAACATACTAAGTGAAAGAAGCCAGAGAGAAAAGAGTACACTCTACATGACTCCATTGATGTGAAATGTTAAAAGTGGCAAAACTAATCTACAGTCACGGAAAGCAGATCAGAGGCTGCCTGGGGCTGAGGGTGAAGCGTGTCTGCAAGGGGCTGTGATAGTGAGAAGTGTATACATTCGTTAAAGCACAGCTATCAGTACACTTAATATAGGTGCATTTTCTTTGTATGTCAATTATACACACAAATCTATGTATAATAAATATATATATACTCAATAAAACTAATTTAAAACATACAGGTTCCCAAACTCTTCAGACCTGGCGAACTGGCATCTCCCAGAAGGAGGCAGAGAAGCTGAATTTGTAACAAGCCGCCCAGATGGTTCCTAGGGTCGGACAACAGAGGGAAATACTACTTTACTTTAGTCCGCTTCATGGGGGCAGGAAAGGGAGGCGTAGTGACATGAAGGTCCCAAATAAATAGTTAGTGAGTGCCTCTGCTCACAGGAATGAGTATATACCAATAAAACGAAGAGGGGACAGGGCAGGACGGAGGGGGAGAAGAGAGCAGCATTTAATGGGCCATAATAAAAAGCAGTAAGTAAATTATTTCCATTTGAGACAGTAAGAGGCCAGTTCACATTAATAAATCATTTAAATATCATTCTGTCTACATCTCAACCTGCTTCTCAGATGCTTCCCTGGGTCTGAGAGCTTGAACAGGACTGTTTCCCAGGTGACTCTGCCTTCCTGCCACACCGATCTCCTGTTCCTTGTTGGAAGGAGCCAGGGTCTCTCTCACCTCCAGGTCTTCGCACAAGCCCTGCCCCCAGCCTGGAACGCTCTCTCCCCAACCCCAGCACACACTTAGTATTGTCAGATGAGTAGCTACTTCCTGCAGGAAGCCTTCCCTGATCTACCCGGGTCTCCCAGGAGGGACAGTTCTACATGCCTCCACAGCCCCATCCGTCTTCATCTTTGCAGCTGTGGTACTCCAGCTCCACACACCCTTTTATCTTCTCTACCACTGTTTCCCCAGCACTCAGCCCAGAGCAGGCTCCCAGGAAGTATCTGTTGTCTGAACACCTCAGATATCAGGAATAGAATATTCTATTCACACATGTGTGAGACCCTTAAGTCTGGTGTCTTCTACATCACTCTCTACTTATTGAATAAAAGAATTCTTTTACTCAGGGAAAACAATAAAATACCTATATTTGTCACATTTGGTTCTGAGGGCAAAATACTTCTGGGGCTCTTCAGGGAGTGGCAGACCCAGACACTGACACCCCAGAACCAGCCAGGTCTGACTGGGCCCCCCCTAGAAAAAGCATCATTAAAGCCACTGAGGCAACAGATCTGTGTCACAGCCACTGGCTGCCAGTGGAGACAAACTTGGACCTCATCGGGGCACGGAGAACTGACTGGTAATGGCAGCCCTTCCCTTGTCGACCCCGCCGGGATCAGTTTTAGGAAAGCTACAAGGGCTTAAACCAGTGGCTCTCAAACTTGAGCTTGCATCAGAATCACCTTGAGGGTGTGTAAAAACAAAAATGCTGGACCCCACACCCAGAGATCCTGATTCAGTAGGGCTGGGGTCTGGCCCAGGAATTTGCACTTCAGACAAGCACCACACTCTGAGAAGCCCAGCCTTAAAACGCTTTAACCACAAAGACATTTGTGATCTCGTTTATCAAGAGGTATTTAGGAAAAGTCTTGGTTGGAAGACTTCAGTGCTTGGAAGATGAAGGATCCGAGATCCTTTTGCTTTTCCATTCAGCCATCTGCAGTGTGTCTCCCCTCCCGATCACAAGATGCTGCCACGGCAGCAGCATTATCTTCTCGCGGGAGAGCAGGCAAGGCGGAATGAAGAGGGGAAGGGCAAAACAGGGAGGAGGAGGCTCCCTCCTCATGCTCATTTCTCTTGGATGCCAGAAAGATCTCCAGTGGTCTTCCCTTTAAGTCTCCTTGGCTGGTACTGGGTCACATGGCTGCACGGGAGGCCAGGAGAGTGAATACACGGCAAAGGGGAATGGAACCACCAAGAGCGACTCAGGCTTGAAGTGGCTCAAAGCCTGGCCCTGGTGCTGACTACCCCAAAACCCCAGCTCTGAAGAAAGAAGGAACAGCTGCTGGGAAGGCAGTCAACAGCCTGCCCCGCTGTTCATCCTCCTGTGTGGATGCCCCGCCGCCGGCCAGTGGTGTCCCCAAACAAAGCCTGGGCCAGCATGCTGCTGAAAGCGAAGCTGGTCCCGGGCACCAGCTGCTGAATAAACGTAAACAGCTCTCTCAGCCTCCTTTTTCCTTGTAAATTGAGATTAGTCCTGCCTTTGCCACAGGGTGGAGGGAAGAACTAAATAAAAAAATGGTCTGTCCACTTTTTTCTTTTTCAGACTGAGCTCTGGAAAACTAGGGCTGTGTTGGCTCTGTCACACATCACAGGCCGGCACACGTCAGGCACTCATAAACGTCTGTGGAGTGGGCCAAGAGCTGCTTTTAAGCGCTTGTCCTTAGATTCTGTAAAGGCTGTTTGTAGAAATACCTTCTGGGGATTTTTACACTAAAAGAGATGCTGCTGAAATAGAAGCTAGAAGGAAACGAGGACTAACATAGATGACAAGGAGAAAAGACTAGCTGCTGTAAAAATAGAGCAAAGAGTGCTACCAGGTTGTGTGGACATTCAAAAGGCACTGCCATGGAGGAGGGGGTGCAGGTCAGCAGCCTCGCCCACACGACATGCTGCAGGGGTGACAACCCGACTGTGTCTCTCCTACTGACCTTGACCGACTGGCAGCTGTCTGCCTGGAGCGTGGGATCAGGAGAATGTTGAGGCCACTTCCAGGTGGTGACTTGAGTCTGGCATGGGGCAGACGGGATAGAGAAGTGTCAGCATACGTGTCACACGTTTTTTCTCTCCCTGGATGAAATAACTGAGGGATGCTATTTTGGCCAAAAGAAATTGCCTGGGACTTCCCTAGTGGTCCAGTGGTTAAGACTCTATGCTTCCATTGCAGGGGGCGCAGGTGTGATCCCTGCTCACGGAGCTAAGAGCCCACATGTCACACGATACGGCCAAAAAAACAAAGACAAAAAGGAAAGAAAAAGAAATTGACTGGCCTGGCCTTTGTGGTCATTTGAAGGGGCTACAAACCAAACTCACCAGTCTTTTCCAGGCATAGAACGGCTACACAACAGCTCTGACCCATGGAAGGCAGCGTGCTATGTGCTTCAGATGTATTTTTTTTTAATATATATATATTTTTAAATTTTTATTCATTTATTCATTTTTTGGCTGTGTTGGGTCTTTGTTGCTGCGTGTGGGCTTTCTCTAGTTTTGGCGAGCGGGGGCTACTCTTCGTTGAGGTGCGCAGGCTTCTCATTGCAGTGGCTTCTCTTGTTGTGGAGCACGGGCTCTAGGCGTGCGAACTTCTGTAGTTGCGGCACGCGGGCTCAGTGGTTGTGGCTCATGGGCTTCAGTAGTTGTAGCACACAGGCTCAGTAGTTGTGGCTCACGGGCTCCAGAGCGCAGGCTCAGTAGTTGTGGCGCACCGGCTTAGTTGCTCCGGGGCCTGTGGGATCTTCCCGGACCAGGGCTTGAACCCGTGTCCCCTGCATTGGCAGGCGGATTCTTAACCACTGTGCCACCAGGGAAGTCCCAAATGTATTTTTCTAATCCTTAATACAACCCCAAGAAGCAGGTGTCATTCATCCCATTTTACTGACAGTAAAGTGAGGGCCTGAAAGATTTTTTTCTAAGACAACACAAGGGGCTGAGGTTATGTGTAAAGATGCCTCTGGGAGGTGCTCTAACGCCTGGCTCCTGGCCCCTGTCCTCCTGGGGGTCTGAAGGACGAGCCTGCAGTCTCCAGCTGACTCTGACATCTAGAGCCAGGTCAAAAGTGGTCTCCCAGGCTAAAACTGATACAAAACCTCTGCCATCAGAATGATCACCATTTTCTGTTTTAAGAAATAAGCAAACCCCCAAACACGAGCTTATACTATTTCTCTCAACCAAAGTGCACAGGAAAGGCAGGACAGGTCTTGTTCTAAGAGTACACCACACTCTGTCTCACATGGCTCAGAAATTCCACAGAGAGGGCCTGCTAGTACTCGCTCCATCGCAGCAGCAGGAGATGGGACGGAAGGCGAGACACACACAGCAAGCCTGCGAACGGACACTGCTGCTGCTCCTCAGCACCAAACACCACTAGCAGATTCATTAAGTAGGACCCTGACTACCCCTTTCTGTCAAGGTTATTTGTTCTGAGCAAGATGGTTTGTCCTGACTAAAGCTACCAGTGGCCAAGAGTAAATGATAAAATGTTTTAATTTGCCCACAAGAAATGAAAATATCTATAACTCCCAGCAAGAAGCTAAGCTTAGCCAAATCTTTCCTGCATTGTTGTTTATAAATCAACATGATGTTTTATGAAAATTATTTAATAAAATTTACAGTCTAAGGAAATGAGTAAAATGTGCATGTCACCCAGCCTCTGCTTCCCCAGCATTAACTGCCCATCTGGGCATGATTGTAACATCAACAGGGCTCAGATTCCATTCACAAGGCTTTGGCTTATTCCTTGCAAAACCTAACCTGGTACCTTGTATACAGCAGGCACACAATACAGGATGCCCCCTTAATACCAGCTAACATTTACAGAGCTCTCACTCTCGGCCAGGCACCGTATTAAATGCTGTGCACACATTCTCTTGTTTAAATCTCACAACAAGCTATGCAGTTGGATTTATTACTCTCCCCTTCCACAGAGGAGGAGAGGAGGCTTCCAGGAAGGTGAACTGACTTGCTCAAGGTTACCTAGGTAATAAAAGGGAGCAGAACCAGGATTCAAACCCAAGGCATCTGGCTGAAAAAGCGAGCAAAGAGCTATGCTGAATGCAGACTACTTATGTCCAAGTGCAACCAATATTTTCTCACCAGCAGCAACAGTGATTAGCATGTTACACACTGATACAGTTGACCCTGGACAGCACGAGTTTGAACTGTGCGGATCCACTTACACACGGATTTTCTTTTTCAATATTAAATACTATGGTACTGTGATTCCATGTTGGTTGAATCTGCAGATGCGGAACCACGTGTACGGAAGAACTGCCTATAAGGAGGAACCATGTATACAGAGCGTCGACTACAAATTATTCTCGGATTTTCAACTGTGGGGAGGTGAGCGCCTCTAACCCCTGCCTTGTTCAAGGGTCAATGGTATTTGCAGATTTTGAAACTGCTCTACCATTAGTGACTATTAAATACTGTTTCTGTTAGAGAAGAAGCAAGTGACTGAATTTACACACCTAGAATCTGCTCATTTGATTTCAGTCTCAGCACTTGTTCACACAGCAAGGCCGATCCAACCCAGAGCAGCTTTCGGCCCTGTGGCTCTGACTGGCCTGGCTCTCAAGGTCCTTGCAGCCCAGCCAGAGAAAAGCAAGCCAACCTGGGAGGAGAAATTGGAGGAAGGGGGTCAAAAGGTACAAACTTCCAGTTACAAGATAAAGAAGTACTAGGGATGTAGTGTACAACACGATGGCTGTAGCTAACACCGCTGCACAAGACACAGGAAAGCTACTAAGAGAGTAAGTCCTATAAGTTGTCATTACAAGGATTACATTTCTTTCCTTTTTCCCTTTTTTATTTGTCTTTATTTTATCTACGTGAGAAGATGGATGTTAGATGAAACGACTGTGGTAATCATTTCATTATGTATGTACATCAAACCATCATGCTATATGCCTTAAACTTATAGAGTGATGTATGTCAATTATTTATCAATAAAACTGAGGGGAAAAAAAAGAAATCCAGCCTCACAGTGACAGAATGAAGGCAGGTGACTTAGAAGGGCATTCCAAGGCTCAACAACGGCCGTCTGTCCATCTGTCGGATGAATTCCTGTAGCTGTGCCCCATCTACCAACTCATCCACTTTGAGAGCTACTTGAGAAGGATTTACAGCTCACCTGCTAATATAAGAAGAGGAAAGGAAGGAAGGAAGCAAGGAAGGAAGGCAGGAAGGAAGGGAGGGAGGGAGGGAGGCAAAAGAAAAGCAAGGGGAGGGGAGGGGAGGGGTGGAGAAGGGAAGGGAAGGGAAGGGAGGTGACAAGAATGCAACAGGGAAAGAAGGCAGAATGGGTGGCTTATACTATAATTTCAGGGGGAAAATCACTGTTAAACAAGGATCTAAGAAAGCTGGCCCCTAATCTGTAGAGACAGAGTACATTAGTGGCTTGGTTCCCTAGGGCTGGGGGTTGGGAGGAAATGGGGAGTGACTGCCAATAGGTGTGCGATTTCTTTCGGGGTGATAAAAATATTCTGGAATTGATTGTGGTATTGGTTGTACATTGCACAACTCTGTGAATACGCTAAAAAAACCCACTGAATTGTACACTCTGAATGGGCAAACTGTATGGTATACCAAAAAAAAAAAAAAAAAAAGAAAGAAAAGAAAGCTGGCAAACTATCAGAAAATCACAATAAAACCATCCCTAAAGCATAAAATGTTAAAAACCACAAGTACACAACCAGAATGAGTGAAAATCAGAGCACCCTGGTATGTATGAATGGTATGTAATAACAAAAGTGGATGAGTTTTATTGTTTGCTTCAAAGCACAGCAATCTGAAATCAAACATTTAAGGCATTTATTGTAAACAATCTGTTTCATGTTTGGAAACACAAGTAGTTGCAGAATATGGGATCAGAACCAGAGAAGGAAGAGAACCAGTTCCAAGCCAGGGAAGGACATCTGACAAAGCAAGCATGGGAGGTGCGACAAAGCAGCAAGAAGCTGCATAAAAGCCTGCCTCATCCTACACAACCAGGCTTCCAGAGCATTCCTGATGAGGGTGACCCATTTGTGAGATTATTCAACATCCTGTTCCATAAAACGAGGCCTCATAAGTAGCTGAAAATATGTCAGGTAGCAGGGGAGCCTTTCTGAATTTTGGTCCTAAAGCCTTGCAGTGGGCAGAGTATTGTTGCTAAAGCCTGAGTGGCATTTCAAGGATTTGGTACAACGATCCTTCTTCTTTAAAGAGTCTCATACTAATCCTGAAAGCTCCCTTCCTTACACCCAAGCCACCTTCAAGGTACTCTCTTTCCCTCTGTGGTTCCTAAGCGGTCATAAAAATCAGTGACTAGTGGGGATGACCGCACAACCTTGTGAATATACTAAAAACCACTGAACTGTACACTTCACAAGGCTGAAATTTATGTTATATGACTAATACCTCAAAATAATTTTTAAGCTGTTTAAAAAATCAGGGCAAAACACAGAGTTACCATATGACCCAGCAATTCCACTTCTGGGTATATATCCCAAAGAATTAAAAGCAGGGTCTCAAGAAGATACCTGTACACCCATGTTCACATCAGCACTATTCACAACAGCCAAAAGGTGGCAGCAACCCAAGTGTCCATCAACAGATGAACAGATAAACAGAATGTGGTTTATACATACAGGGGAATATTATTCTGCCCTAAAAAGGAATGAAATTCAGATACATGTTATGACAATGGATGAACCTTGAAGACACCATGCTAAGTGAAATAAGCCAATCACGAAAGGATAAATACTGTATGATTCTACTTATAGGAGGAGGTATCTAGACTAGGCAAATGTATAGAGACAGAAAATAAAATACTGGTTACCAGGGACTAGGGGGAGGGGATAATGAGGAGTTATTATTTAATGGTTACCGAGTTTCTGTCTAAAATGATGAAAAAGTTCTAGAGATAGATAATGGCAATGGTTACACTACATTGTAAATGCACTTAATGTCACTGAATTGTACACTTAAAAATGGTTAAAATGTCAATGTTTATGTTATGTATATTTTACTACAATAAAAACATAATTTAAAAAAGTCAGAGCCCTTGGGACTTCCCTGGTGGCGCAGTGGTTAAGAATCCGCCTGCCAGTGCAGGGGACACGGGTTCGATCCCTGGCCCGGGAAGATCCCACATGCCACAAAGCAACTAAGTCCACGCGCCACAACTATTGAGCCTGCATGCCACAACTACTGAAGCCCACGCGCCTAGAGCCCGTGCTCCGCAACGAGAGAAGCCACCGCAATGAGAAGCCCGCACACCACAACAAAGAGTGGCCCCCACTCGCCACAACTAGAGAAAGCCAGAAAGCCTGCATGCAGCAACGAAGACCCAACGCAGCCAAAAACCCCACAGAAAACCAAAAAAACCCACAAAAGTCAGAGCCCTCACATCTAAGAATCCATACTTGATATCTGCTTCAAGGTAATAAGGTAGTACAAAAAAGACTTCAGAAAGTGAACACCCTTTTGGGACTTCCCTGGTGGCACAGTGGTTAAGAATCCGCCTGCCAATGCAGGGGACACGGGTTCGAGCCCTGGTCCGGGAAGATCCCACAGGCCCCGGAGCAACTAAGCCCCTGCGCCACAGCTACTGAGCCCGTGCACCTAAAGCCCGTGCTCCGCAACAAGAGAAGCCGCCGCAATGAGAAGCCCGCGCACCACAATGAAGAGTAGCCACCGCTCGCCGCAACTAGAGAAAAGCCTGCGCGCAGCAAAACAAAGACCCAACGCAGCCAAAAATAAAATAAATAAATAAATAATTTCAATATGTAAATTAAGCTCTGAGTGGGAGAAAAAGCAGCACCATTCCTGTGCAGAAGCTCGAGAGCATGGCCGAAACGGGCCCCAAGTAATTATTTGCTGAGTACCTGGCCGTGCTGTCCTGGTAACCATGGGGCACCTAAGTGTAAGTGACCGTGGTGACTCCCACGTGCACAAAGATTGTCTCCAGTCCTCCAGCCAGATTTAACTGTTTGCTCATCTATGGCTTCATGGTCCATTTTCATACTTCCATTTACGGTACTTTTCAGTGTTAGACTTGGATTATAAGTAAGTTAGAAAAAGCATAGCTCAGTAGGTCACTAGGTCCTTGAAAGGCAACACCAGTATAGATCAATGTAAGTACATTATATACAAAAATATATTTTTATGCTCATAGTCGTCTTGTACTCAATACACAGATGATGACAATGACACCCCTGACCTCATGGAGCACAGCTATGTCCGTGCAAGACACCGCACTCGGCACTTTCCATGCACTACCTCATATAATCCTCCTGTCGACCCTGTGAGGAATTTGTTACTATCCTCTTCTTATAAGAAGCTGAGACTGGAACAGCTGAGAAACTAACTCATGGCTCCACAGCTAGTTAGTGGCCACACCAGTACCTGATCAGATGAAGGTCTTAAGTGGTAAATTCTTAAAATTTTTTTAAAATTTTACTTTATTGTGGTAGGAACACTTAAGATGATATTTACACTCTTAATAAAGTTTTACGTGTACAATATGGTACTGACTCTCAGTACCATATTGTACAGCAGATATCTAGAACTTATTAATCTTGTTTAACTGAAACTTTATGACCATTGATGAGTAGCTCTCCATTTCCGCTCAGCCCCTGGCAACCACCATATTACACTCTTTGATGCTATGAATTTGACTCTTTTGGGTACCCTCATGTAAGTGGAATCATGCAGTATTTGTCTTTCTGTGACTGGCTTATTTCGCTTATCATAATGTCCTCAAGGCTCATCCATGTCACATATTGCAGAATTTCCTTGTTTTATGAGGCTGAATAATACTCCACTGCATGTGCATACCACATTTTCTTTATCCATTCATTTGTCCATGGACGTTTAGGTTGTTTCCACAGTTTAGCTACTGTGAAGAGTGTTAATATCTCTTTGAGATCCTGATTTCAATTCTTTTGGATGAATACCCAGAAGTAGGATTGCTGGATCATATGATAGTTTTATTTTAGTTTTCTGAGGAACCTCCACACTGTTTTCCATAGCGGCTGCACCATTTTGCAGTCCCATCAACAGTGCACAGAGGTTTCAATTTCTCCACATCCTCACCAGTGTTTGTTGTCTTCTGTTTTTTTGATAACAGCCATCCTGACAGGTGTAAGGTGATATCTCATTGGTAAATTCTTAACTGAAGAAAGAGGTGAAGAGGCTACTCTATGGGCGACTGGTGCAGAAAGTTAGAGAAGGGAGACACCAACATCCAGGAGTAAGCGCCAGACAAAAAGTCCCATTAGGAGGGTAGACGGAACTGGGTCCCATAGAAGGTCCCAGGTCTCTTTACGGAGACCAGGGGGTTTTGTGGGAAGGGTGCCGGCTGGGTGTGCTCTGCCTGTCCACAGAGGCCACAGCGAGAGGAGAGGCTTTAGAGGAGAGGTGTTTGCATGAACAGGAAGGACTTCTTGCCCGGGGGAGAGGGTGCCCCTCCAGCCTCAGAGGACACGGAGTGAAGATCCACCCTCTGTCCTGACAAAAGTTAACGCGCACCTGCTGACGGGGGCAGCTCAGCCCACGTGGTCTCTGCAGGTTCCCCCGACCCGGAGTCTGCACAGGGCGACTCCAAGCGGCCAGGCTCTCGGCCTCCTTGGTCCAGGATGACGAGGAGCAAAGAGGGAGCAGGGTCCGAGCCCTAGAAGGACATGTCGCAGCAGGAACGCAGGCAGCCGAGTTTCTCCACCACCTGAACACAGCAGGCAGAGCGGCAGACATCCGGGAAGTCACCGGCACCGCAAACGCCCGGCCCCAGCCCTGCTCGGCCCATCCCAGGAGCTCCTGCCCGGAGATAATATTGTTCTCAGAAGACCGGCTCCTTCAGGAGCCGAGCGCTGACCAGCCGGGTCTCGGTCAGTGACACAGAGGTTTTCCCACAAGGGCCGGAAAAGTCCTCTGCCATGTGGACGGCAAGGTTCCTCACGCACACGCCACACCCCAGAGGGTCAAAGTAACGCCAAGCCACAGGCCCCCTGCCAGCACCCCAGCGCCTGGAAAGATAAGCCTGAGGCCTCGAAACCCGAGCGCCCTCCTGAAACCAGGTGCGCCCAGCCGAGGGCAGCAGGCACGAACCGAGCACAGGAAGCGGCTGCTTGCGTCCCCACGCCCCCAGGGGAGCCACAGCCCTGGCTGCCTTTGTCTAACACTCGCCTTGGTCGAACTGCCCGGCCTTCCAGCCCCAGCTCCCAGCGCCAGGACCTCTGCACCCACCCCGCCGTGTCCAAGGGCATCACAACTTCGTTCCTACTCGGCCGTCTCCTTCCTCGGAAATCCCGGCCTCCAGGTTCCAAGGCGGGTTTCGGCCTACACACGCAGCATTTCCTGAGATCAAGGACGCCTGACTTACCTTGGAAGGTTTTCCTTCTGCAGGCGAGAAGCTGCAGCATGCTGCTACATGAACAGAGTCCAGGGAGAAGGAAAACCCGAGTCTGTGCGAAAGGTCCAAGTTCACACTCCCCAGAAGGCGGCCTGTGGGACTGCATTGCCCTCTCTCATTTACATACATGGTGAAGTCATTTCCAACCAACGCCCTGAGGAGTTGAGGCCCACATCCCCTTCCAGGGCATTACTCACTTATAGATTAACTACCTTGGGAAAGAACAGTGTGCAGAAGCTACAAACCAGGTTCTTTGCTCTGGTCCCACTTTTATTTGGGAGAAAACCTACCCTGAGCCAGAGATGGGACTGTAAGCACAGGCTTTCATTTACGTCTTTACTCTGCTTGCTTCTCTGCTGAAAACTGCCCTCAGCCATTTCTTTCTTTCTTTTTTTTTTTTTTTTAAGTTTTGGTTAACTTTTTTTCCTTTTTTTCTTTTTGGCTGCATTGGGTCTTCGTTGCTGTGCGCGGGCTTTCTCTAGTTGCGGCGAGCGGGGGCTACTCTTCGTTGCGGTGCGAGGGCTTCTCATGGCAGTGGCTTCTCTTGTTGCAGAGCACGGGCTCTAGGCGCAGGGGCTTCAGTAGTTGTAGCGCACGGGCTCAGTAGTTGTGGCTTGTGGGCTCTAGAGTGCAGGCTCAGTAGCTGCGGCACACGGGCTTAGTTGCTCCGCAGCATGTGGGATCTTCCCAGAGCAGGGCTCGAACCTGTGTCCCCTGCATTGGCAGGTGGATTCTTAACCACTGCGCCACCAGGGAAGCCCTGCCCTCAGCCATTTCTTACCATCCAAGGAGCACTTATTGAACCAGCTACTCTACGACTTGTCTCATGAAAAAGTGTACAGTTTGACCAAGACAGAGGCATGTAAAAAAATATTTATAATACAATACTGATAAGTTGCAATAAATCTGTATCAGAGCAAAGGAGGACACACTGCCTGGGGGTGGGAGCTGTGGATGTGCCCCCCATATCCCCTCCAGAATGACTACAATTAAAAAGACTGACAAGATCGGGTACTGACAAAGATGTGGAAGAACTGGAACTTTCATGCCTTCCTGGTGGGAATACAAAATGGTAGGCAGAGTAACAAGCCCCCAGAGATGTCCACATTCTAAGCCCTGGACCCGTGAAAATGTTACCGTTTATGACAAAAAGGCCTTTGCAGACGTGATTAAGTTAAGGCTCTTAAGATGGGGAGATTACCCAGGATTTTCCAGGTGGCCCCCATGTAATCACAAGGCAGGTAGGAAAGCTAGAGTGAGAGAGAGGAGATGTGACAATGGAAGCAGAAGTTGGAGAGGAAAAGATTGGAAGATGCTATGCTGCTAGCCTTGGCGATGGAGGAAGGGGCCACGACTCAAGGGATGCGGGCAGCCTCTAGCAGCTGGAGAGGGCAAGGGAACAGATTCTCCCTTAGAGCCTCCAGTAAGGCTTTGCTGACACCTTCACTTTAGCACTTCTGATGTCCAGAATTATAAGATAATGAATTCATGTTGCTATAAGCCATTAAATTTGCAGTAATTGGTTATAACAGCAATAGGGAACTACTTCCAACTGTTTGGAAAACAGTTTGGCACTATATGCAAAAGCTGAACATATGCCTACCTTCTGACCCAGTAATTCAACTCCTAGGTATGCACACAACAGAAACGCATGTATATGGGCACCAAGAGATGTGTGCAAGCATGTTCATAGCAGTTTTAGTCAAAAGAATAGAAAACTGGAAATAACCCAATTGTCTATCAGCAAGAGAATGGATAAACCAAATTGTAGTATGTATAGTCACACAATGTAATACTACTCAGAAATAAAAGGAAATGAACCACTGGGACTTCCCTGGTGGTCCAGTGGGTTAAGAATCTACACTCCCAATGCAGGGGGCCTGGGTTCGATCCCTGGTCGGGGAACTAGATCCCACATGCATGCCACAACTAAGACCTGGCATAGCCAAAATAAGTAAATAAATAATAATTTTTAAAAAAAGAAAAGAAATGAACCACTGATGTCTGCAACATCATGGATGAATCTTACAGACACAATTTTGAGTGGAAAAAAACAGACACAAAAAAATGTATATACTTGAAGAAAAAGTTCTGGAGATGGATGGTGTTGATGATTGTACAACAATATGAATGCACTTAATGCCACTGAACTGTAAGTTAAAAATGGCTAAAATGGTAAATTTTATGTTATGTATATTTTGCTACAATAAAAATGTACATACTACAAGAATCTATTTTTATAAAGCTCAAAAACAAGCAAAACTAATCTATAGTGAAAAGAGGTGAGAACAATGCTCACCTTTAGGGGATACTGTCTAGAAGGAGGCACAGGGGAGCCTTCTGGGTACTGGAAATATTTAGTTTCTTGATCTGGGTGTTGGTTACATGGGTGTATATGTAAACATTCATCAGACTGTATGCTTAAGATCTGTGCACTTTAGTTTCCAAATGCCAACCCCAAGTTTATTTGCACATGATTTAATTTACTTGAATTCGTGTTATCAACACCGTAATGGAAATGGAAGAGAAAAGAAAAACCCACCAAAAGTGTGTGTGGTCAGGGACGGCTTCAGGGAAGAGGTGAGATGTGAGCCAAGTACTGAAGGGTGAACATGGTAGACACAGACAGGAGGAATTCTGGACAGAGGGAAGAGCACGTGTATGGGCGGCGAGGTGCATGCGGATGCAGAGTGCGCCAGACACTACCAGCTGGGGGTGATCACTGGCCAGAGGTGGGGGGCTGGAGGGGTAAGAGGGAGCCCCATCCCAACACACCCAACCTGGGAAACCCCAGCAGCAGTTTGGACTGTGCTTATGCTAGGCTGATGTCAGAGGAGGTCAAACTAGACTGCGATGTGATGAATCCATGACAGGGAGGGTGACCTGGACAGAGATCCCTAGGCTCTTGTGATAACAGTCGGGACCTAGATGACAGGGTCTGACCCAGGCATTGGCAATGCGGACAGGGTCGTGAGAGATGGAGGCAGAGCCCCCTGCCTTGGTTGTAATGGGAGTGGGAGAGGGGAAGGCTGGTAAGTCTGCTGGTTAAGCCCACGTGGCTGGTGATCCCACTCACCAGAGGGGAGAAGACCAGACTACCCTTTCCCCTGCCTCCTGGGCTGGCAGTGGAGGACCACAGTATGTCAGAGTTGGAGAGCATTAGTCAGATGACCTAGTGTGCCAGTGCCCTCACAAGCAACCAAGTTCTTCGCCCAGGCCAGCACAAGGCCACAGTGTGAGGAGCAAGCTGGACGAGAGAGCTAAGGCTCATCGACTTCAGCGAGCAGTCCTAGAGAAGAGGGAACGGATTCCTTCAGCTGTGCTGCTCATGGCTCCCCAACGCCCTCGCCAGCCTCACTTTCCACCACAGGCTTCTCCTGTGATCTCAGTCCCTGCCAACATCCCCCTGTAAAAGTTCTCCCCACAGCCCATCCATATCCTGCATAGCTCATGATTTCATCTCATGATCTGATAATGCCTTATAAGTCAACCTGGTTTCTCCTCCAGCCATGCTGTGTGACCAAAACTGAGGCAGAGACGGAGAGGGCACCCCAGGGCCCCCAGGAGCCAGAGATACGTCTTGGCTAGTAGGTTCTATCACGGCCCTACAGACCTGATGTGAACCACAGGAGCTAAGTGCCAGTTCTGGAGGCCTGTGCACATCTGAGAGGGTCTGAACGACAAGTACCAAATACCAGAGCTTGTAGAGGAGAAACCAAAAATAGATGGGATAAATGAGGAGCTTGGGATGAACACACACACACACACACACACTACTATGTATAAAATAGATAATCAACAAGGACCCACTGTACAGCACAGGGAACTCTATTCAATATTCCGTAATAACCTATATGGGAAAAGAATCTGAAAAAGAATGGACATATGTATAACTTATTCACTTTGCTGTACACTTGAAACTAACACAACACTGTAAACCAACTGTACTCCAAAATAAAAATAAAATTAAAAAAAAAATAGATGGGTATGAAGGAACTTGTTTGAGGCCCGAAACACACTACTACTTATTTCTTTCTTTTTTTTTTTTATAAATTTATTTATTTTATTTATTTATTATTTTTGGCTGCATTGGGTCTTCGCTGCTGCGTGCAGGCTTTCTCTAGTTGCGGCGAGCGGGGGCTACTCTTCGTTGCGGTGCGCGGGCTTCTCATTGCGGTGGCTTCTCTTGTTGTGCAGCACGGGCTCTAGGCATGTGGGCTTCAGTAGTTATGGCTTGTGGGCTTCAGTAGTTATGGCTTGCGGGCTCTAGAGCACAGGCTCAGCAGTTGTGGCACACGGGCTTAGCTGTTCCGTGGCATGTGGGGTCGTCCTGGATCAGGGCTCGAACCCGTGTCCCCTGCATTGGCAGGCGGATTCTTAACCACTGCATCACCAGGGAAGCCCAACACACTCCTTATTTCTGATCTAACCTGGCAAGGTCAGTGAACATCTAGTTAACTGCACAGTCCAATTCAGGAGCCACTACCACATGTGGCTATTTAAATTATTTAAAATCAGATACAATTAAAAAGTCAGTTCCTCAGTGCTCAATAGCCACACGTGGCGAGCGGCTACCATTTGGAACAGACGTAGAACAGAACAGAAAGTTCTACTAGACAGCACTGCGTATAGTATCTCCTGCTTGAATTGGCCTGATCATAAGAGGCACTCATTCTGAAATCACCTTCACACACCTTTACATGTCATCTTTACACACCTTTAAAAAAGGGGGTAAGAATCCTTTTAATTTTTAACTAATAAAGATAAAATTATGTACCACAAAGGACATTCAACATTCCTTAGTAGAAAGGCACCATGTCTTCTTGGGTCGTTCAGTTGAAACAGAGAGAAAGTAAAAGACAAGTAAGAGAAATGAAAGCTGAACAGGGTAGAGTGAAACAGTCCATTTCACTCCCTTGACTGTTCTGCTATAAAAAGAGTTAATCTCACCCCAGAAGATTAGGGATATGTAGAAATTAATGGACCATTAATAAGAAGCAATTATTCTTTAGAAATAATTCGTGACTGACAAAAACAAAATCAAGTGAAGTGGAAACTTAGGTGGGTGAGGAGGGGAAAAAAAGGAGAGCAGGAACATGTTTTGCAGTAAGAAAACTGCAATTACAATAAGTAATTTTTTTTAAGTGCAATTTCATTCCTTATACCTTCTTTTTTTTTAAGATTTTATTTATTTTTGGCTGCGTTGGGTCTTCGTTGCGGTGCGCGGGCTTTCTCTAGTTGCGGCGAGCGGGGGCTACTCTTTGTCGTGGTGTGCGGGCTTCTCATTGCAGTGGCCTCTCTTGTTGCGCAGCATGGGCTCTAGGCGTGTTGGCTTCAGCAGTTGTGGCTTGTGGGCTCTAGAGCACAGGCTCAGTAGTTGTGGCACGCGGGCTTCAGTAGTTATGGCTCACGGGCTCTAGAGCGCAGGCTCAGTAGTTGTGGCGCACGGGCTTAGTTGCTCTGCAGCATGTGGGATCTTCCCGGACCAGGGCTCGAACCTGTGTCCCCTGCATTGGCAGGCGGATTCTTAACCACTGCACCACCAGGGAAGCCCCACAATCAGTAATTTTTTAGAGGGCTTTTCATCTGAAGATGTAACTAAATCTGCTTCAATAATATTGGTTACCCAGCTGATGAAAATGAACGAAATTTTGTTCATAACACATATCTACACTGGGGGAAAATTTACCCACATGCAAGGAAAGCTTCCACTGAAGGCTGTCATAATATTTCACCACGAATTGTCACCCCTGACTGGTGCTCAAGAGAACCGAACGCACACAGTTAATAAGGTAGAGAAGAGGAAACTCTCCTAAGAGGAGACCCGGCCCCCATGCACACGGACGTTTGCTTCTCTAGTCAATGGAATGCTGAAAATGCATGCCTAGTTGCTAAGGAAGAACATAGGGGAATCTTGTGTGTGTGTGTGTGTGTGTGTGTGTGTGTGTGTGTGTGGTGTGGGGTCTTTTTAAAAGTAAGCACAGCAGGAGAATCCTGTTTTGCCCAGTTTATGATTCAGATAGTTATTTCAAGTTAAGGGCAAATATTAAGGTGTTGTTTTGAAACAAAGACACAGAGCACTACTTAATAAAGGACTTTTGGTGCCTGGTGAAAAATTCAAGCTGCAGGGGCGTTTCCTGCTCTGTATTTATTAATTTCAGGTATTCATTTATGCATTCCTCTCTCCCTCCTTCTGCTTATATAAAATACAGCAGAAATGAATATGAAAAGTGTGAGAGAAAGATAAAAACAAGAGTGGGATAGAAAAATGGAGCTAAGAAGGAAGTTAATCCAGTAGCTCTACCATAGCAATTGGGGTTGCACACTGGTTGACCTGCTAAACCAACAGTTAACTCTTTTTTTTTTTAAATTTTTTAAAAAACTTATTTATTTTTATTTTTGGCTGTGTTGGGTCTTCATTGCTGCATGCAGGCTTTCTCTAGTTGTGGCGAGCGGAGGCTACTCTTTGTTGCGGCGCACGGGCTTCTCATTGCAGTGGCTTCTCTTGTTGCGGAGCACGGGCTCTAGATGCGCGGGCTTTAGTAGCTGTGGCTTGCCGGCTCCAGAGCGCAGGCTCAGGTAGTTGTGGCACGCGGGCTTCAGTAGTTGTGGCTCGCGGGCTCTAGAGCGCAGGCTCAGGTAGTTGTGGCACGCGGGCTTCAGTAGTTGTGGCTCGCGGGCTCTAGAGCGCAGGCTCAGTAGTTGTGGTGCACGGGCTAAGTTGCTCTGCGGCATGTGGAATCTTCCCGGACCAGGGCTCGAACCCGTGTCCCCTGCATTGGCAGGCGGATTCTTAACCACTGCGCTACCAGGGAAGCCCCACCAACCGTTAACTCTTAAAGACTCAGTGTCAAAGGCAAAGACAGACCAACTGCTCAGGAGGGGGACAACTTGGTCTGGGCAGGGACTTGTCCTTCAGGCCCTGAAAGCGAATTCGGGTTAACTGGCCCTGCCCAGTAAGTCCCCCTATAGCCAGTGCCAGCTCTGCCACATCATCAAACCTAGGATGCGGGAGGCGGGACCAGCCCCTGAATTCACTGGAACTGTCCAATTATGTGGTCTCCAGAGTTAGGGGGTCTGTCCTGTCAGCCAACCAGAACTTGTTGATCATAATCAGAGTGTGGCTTCTGTGAACAGGAACTAGGAAAGCACAACACTAGCCCTGGGGGGAAATGACCAGACCTGCCCTCACAGAGCCCACCCCGACCCAGCCCAGCAGACCCCACCCCGCACACGGGGTTCCCCACCAGACCCGACACTGAACCCGGGAGAGCCTGCGCTGGCTAATACCGCTCTCCTCCCACTGTTCCATCAGTATTATACCATGCTTTCCCTCCGTAACAGCCCAACATTTACCACGAAGCCAAGCCCGCTCCCTTTCCACAGCCTGCCAGGTCCCCGAGACAATCCGTGCCAGGGCCTCGGCACGTGCCCACCCTGGGGAAAGCAAAAGCAGCTTCTCTCCTCGAGAGCCTGAGGGTCCAGGGCGGTTTTGCCTTATTGTAGGGGAGACCGTCTTATCAAAGCATCTTTTCATTTCCACACAAGAGATCTAAGATAGACTGAATACCACAGCATACATCCTGTTTTTCATACCACACTCAATACCACGGTGCCCTATGTGACCAACAGAACTTTCTGCCATGAGGAAAATGTTCTAGATCACCGCGTCCAGTACGCGAGCCACTAGCCACAGGTGACTACGGGGCAGCTGAACCGTGAGTAGTCCACGCAGAGATGTGCTGAAGTGTAAAGTCCTCCACTGGTTTTGGAAGACTTGGTGCAAAGAACAGAATGTCAGATATCTCATTAATAATTCTCTACACTGATTACATGTTGAAATGACAATATTTTAGATATACTGAGTTAAATAAATTGTATTATTAATTTCCCCTGTTTCTTTTTGCTTTTTCAATGCAGTTATTAGAAAATTTAGGAGTACATATGTGACTAGCACTCTATTGGTATTAGCCAGCACCAACCTATACCATTATTTACTAGTTTTCTTTAAACTGAATTTTTTTTTCATTTTTTACTCATTCTGAAAATATTCATGAAATTACAGTTTGATGTATTAGTTGTATTTTTACAACACAATTAAAGAATCCACAGGACCATTAATCTAAAATTGAGAAGATAAGTTTGTCCACGTGTAACCTAAACCCTCTTGTGTACCACACCCTTTGGGAAATGCTGGCCCAGGACAAAGTTACTCAGAGTGTGGCCTGTGGACAGATGCCAGCCTCCTTATTGTTCATTATCGTCCACAATAAGGACATAAATTGAGAGCATGTATTTAGAAACATTCATAGCAATTTGACAAAGTAATGTGATATCCATTGATATCTTGGAATCTGGTATCTAATCTGATATTTTAAAATTGGGACCTGTATTTTACATGTGCTTTATATTTTGTTTCTAGTAAGTCCTTTAAATTGTATTTAAGAGTTAGAGACACACTGGGCTAGAGTATAAGAGAATCTTCCATGGGCCTTCCAGAGTGATGACCTAAGAGCCGCAGTCCTCAGTCACAGCCAATGCAGTGCTCTAAGACAGGAAAGCATACTAAGGAGATCTTCCAGACCCCAACATAAAGGCTGGCACAGAGGGGATGGGGGCTTAATTCCTGGCAAACAAGAAATTCTGTTAAATGAAACTTCTCTTCCTCTAAGCATTTTTGTTGATAAAACTTTTGCTGTAATTCTAAGAAATGAAGGTCCTCATCACCTCTGTAGAGAAAAACAACTGTGTACTATAAAAAAAGGCACACAAAATCCTTATAAAATGTGTGTCAATAGTACTGAGCTAGATCTTGAGAGGGGTACAGAAAATGCGGGAGGCATGACCCATGTGCAAAAGGAATTTGTTATAATCTATCTGGAAGGGCACAGAAGAATGGAGATTAAAAATACTTAACTCTAGAGTCAAACGCACTTGGGTGTGAGTCCTGGCTTGCCACTTACTGTGTGACCTTGACCAACTTATTGAACCTCTCTCTTTTTTTTTTTGCCCTGCCACACGGCATGCAGGATCTTACTTTCCTGACCAGGGATCGAACCTGGGCCCTGGCAGTGAAAGGGCTGAGTCAGGGAATTCCCTTACTTAACTTCTCTTAATGTCTATGTACTTACCTGTTACAGTAGAGAATCTCCAAAAGGGGAGATTCCTCCTCTCCCAGTAGGCGCTTACCATGCCTCATCTCAAGAGGTGGAGTCTATTTCCCCTCCCCTTGAATCTGGGCTGGCTTTGTGACTTGCTTTGACCACCAAATGCAGCAGAAGGGACATTCTGGGACTTCCAAGTCTGGGCCATAAGAGAACTGGCAACTTGTACTTCCTGGCTCTTGAAGAACAGCTGCCACACTGTGAGGAAGGCCAGGACAGACTCCTTGTGTAATATGAGACACCCGGACCATGAGAGGCCATCTTGAACATTTCAACCCCACTGAGCTCCCAGCTGACAGCACACGCAGCAGGAGAACCACTCAACTGAGCCCAACCAACCCCCTGAATGGTGAGAAATAGTAAGGTTGGAGTGTTTTGCTACACAGGAATAGAAAATTACAAATCTCTAAAATGAGAATAAAAATAGTATAAAGGATGGCTATGAGGAATAAAGTAAATAACGTACGACAAGTTCTTATAATGGTGCTTGGGACAGAAGTGCTCAACAATTAGCAGCTGTTACTATTTGAGGAGCTAAAATGAACACATGTGCAATATATGACTGCAGACTACTTGGGAGGTTCCATTCAGGTTCTCAGTGCCCTGCAGGCCCTGAGCAGAGGAATGCCCAGGAGGTGAAAAGACAAGGCTTTGCGGTGAAAGCAAGTATCGGACCTGAAGGATGGAGCGTGCAGAACGATGGTTTCTAAATCCCTGATGCATGGAGAGCCACCCGAGAACTTCCGGGCAACCACAATATGTGCGCACATCAAGGGCTGAAGCCTAGAGGTCTCCATGGAGACAGTGTAAATGGGTGGCTGCCAGGACCTGGGGAGTGGATGACGGGTGAGGGGGAATGGGGAATGACAGCTAATGGTTATGGGGTTTCTCTGCGGGATGACGAAAATGTTCTAAAATTGATTGTGGTGATAGCTGTACAATTCTGTGAATATACTGACAACCACTGAATTGGGCATTTTAAATGGGTGAAATGTATGGTATGTGAATGTTGCCTCAATAAAGCTATTATTACATAAATGGGCACGGGGAGGGTAAAAATTAAGAGGCTGAGATGACAAAGGAGCAAGAAACGTTCCATAGGGTTGTCTGGGGGCTATAAGTCGCCAGCTTATTTGGCATGGAGGGGAAAAGCGGTTATTTTCAGATAGTGAATGAACTCAGAGCCAGCCAGGAGCTATGTACCCTGGGGACAGACCCTGCCGTTCCAACGGATCATGGGCACTTGGCATGACTGCTGTTCCCTCCAACACTTTGCAGGGGTGCGCCTCACTCATACCTGTTTTCCTTTTGCTTAAATCACAACCTGAACTCCACTAATCACAAGGTTCTTAAAAAGAGGAAAACTTCCTAGGCAAGAGGAAAGCTACCGCTTCCCAAGAGAGAAGCAGACCAAGGCCTCCATTCAGACAGACCTCAGAGGCGGATGAAGGGGATCCCGAGGCCCAGCCTGCCCCGGAGCCTCAGGTGCTGAGCCGGCAGACTCGTCACTGGAAGGTGGTCACCTCAGACGTGAGGTGGGCGGTGAGCAATCCCTCCTGGGCCACGGCGCCCCAAGGGCAGCCACCCTCGACCACTGCCTCTTCCTTCTTCTGGTGTAACTCGTTCATAAGAGGCTAGAGGGCAGGGCCATGGAAAGTTTCCAAATGATCAAACTGCTGCCAGAGTCAGCTCAGCATGCCAACCCTCCCTCCCCCACCCCCCAAAACCAGGCAATGCCATCATAAGCATCACCATACTACCTGCCCCGTGAGCACTTACTATGCTGAGCCATTATGAGTTCTACCTTGTTAAATCCTCCCAACAAAGCCCACTAGACTATTGACCAGCATCCCCCAGAAAACCACATCTCTCGTCTGCCCAAATCAACCCTGCAAATCCTACTGTGTTATAAATCAATCAGTATAACTACTACAGAAGGCAAGATGTTCTTTCAAAAAGTGAACCATGGCAGAAGATGGGGCATCTGAATGAGAGGAAAACATCCTTTAATTGTGGAGAGGGAGAAGGGATAGAGATAGAAATGACAGACTTTGACCAGTTGGGTCACTAGGGTCAGTACATCAGAAAAGAAACAGTTGATGGTCAGACTTTCAGGAATGTGCCCTGAAGGTCCTGCCAAGTCCGAGTCCTTCAGTGCCATCATTCCACAAAGCCAGAAGCCCCAGACCAAATACAACTTTGTTTCTTTCTCTCCTGACCTTGGCCCTTCTCACTGCCGAAGGGACATGCAATGTTAGGATGCACGCACAAGCTCAATCTGCTCCTCTTGGTCCAAACAGCTTTAGGATGAGAGTGGTCGATAACGGTTTTAGGGGATTCCCCGGCGGTCCAGGGGTTAGGACTCCGCACTTTCATTGCTGAGGGCCCGGGTTCAGTCCCTGGTCGGGGAACTAAGATCCCACAAGCCGTGCAGTGCAGCAAAAAAAAAAAAAAAGAATGGTTTTAAATGCAACTTTGAGAAAGGATGAAGAACTCTGATTTCTTGGGGCCCTACTCTCAGCCTTTCCAACTCGGCCCCACCCTACTGTGGCCCCTGGGGGGAGGCTCTCCTGAACTTCCAGTCTGCACCCTCCATTCTCCTGATCCAGGACGGGGGATGGAAGACAGGCAGATGGAAAGACAGCAGGGAACCTCGTCTTACCTCAAAGCAATTCCCTCCTTACCAGGGAACCATGGGCAAATGGACTGAACTCAGTAAACAGTATTTACCTACAGAAAGCACTGGAAAGTTCAACAAGCCTCAGGAAACATGCTTTGTAATTCCACTATCTCAAACTCCTCCACCGACACACTTCTTTAATCCAACTCACGAGTATTTACTCAACCCAGTGGAGCTGCTCCCAGCATAATGCAATTGTCAAACATCAGTTACACACCTACTGCGTGCAAAAACTCTTAACAGAAGGGACAATGGCTAACCAGCTTCAGCATTTACTGTGTGTCAAGCACTGCTTTACAGATGTCAATTCCTTCATCTTCAAGGCAGTGCTTCTATCCCCCCCCCACGGTGTTCTTAAGCCCATTTTAAAGGTGAGAAAACTGAAGCTCAGCGATGTCTCCCCGAGGTGAGACATCAGGAAGGGGAGAGGCGGCATTCACACCCAGGCAGTCTGGATCTCGATCGCCCGAGCTCCAATGACAGCAGGAGCCACCAGCACAGGGCCCTGCTCACAGTGGGCACCCAATGAACATCTGCCGAGAGGAACTGGGAGGTTAATGTCGTCACACGGGCAGAATAAGAAGAGTGCTTTCCTGCAGGTGCCGCAGGCACAGGCAAGACGAGTTCCTTAATTCAGACTGAGAGAAGCCTAGAGGAAGTGAACGCCCGAAGGGAAAAGGGGAGAAGGGGGCATTTCAGACTGAGCGGCGCCCAGGACCTGTGTAACACCGAGGCAGTCTGACAGCGGTGACCTGGTGACTCTGCCCGCCCTCTAAAGGTCCTGAGGCAGAACCAAGCAACAGGCGCTTGCTTTCTCATTCCTTATACTGTGATATAACACAAGCACTGAAGAGAACAGCACATCGGGTAATTTCTCTTCTGGGAGTAATTAAAAGGAAAGAAAGAAAGCATCGCTGGTGGGTAATGGGGAAAAATGCACAGGATTTCAGTATTGGAAGAACCTGTTGCTAGAGGAAACAACCAGAGAGGTATTCCCCTGCGACCTTCTACAACAGCTCCCAGGAAAACCACTTGCCGGCCCATATCGCCCAGCTGTGCCGCCGTGAAATTGTCCGAGAGCCTAAACATCTCAGGCCTCTTTGTCTTTTCTGCCCCTCACAGCACTCAGCACAAACTTAGGATCAATGGTTGACTCTCAAGAAATGCAGGTTCACTCTCATCAAGAATGGGTCCCAAATGATAAGGCCTTGGGCAGCCAAGAGTAATCAGTACCAAGATGGATTATAATACAACCTCAAAGGGCTTCCCTGGTGGCGCAGAGGTTAAGAATCCGCCTGCCAAGGCAGGGGACACGGGTTCGAGCCCTGGTCTGGGAAGATCCCACATGCCGCGGAGCAACTAAGCCCGTGCGCCACAACTACTGAGCCTGCGCTCTAGAGCCCGCGAGCCACAACCACTGAAGCCTGTGCGCCTAGAGCCCGTGCTCCGCAACAAGAGAAGCTACTGCAATGGGAAGCCCACGCACCTCAACAAAGAGTAGCCCCCGCTCGCCGCAACTAGAGAAAGCCCGCGCACAGCAACGAAGACCCAATGCAGACAAAAGTAAATAAATAAATATTTTAAAAACCCAAAAAACTCAATAATCAAGACTTCTCTGAGGATGACATTATTTTTCTAAGTACCTAGCCTCACAAAACCCGCTTTGAAAGAACAAACCATGGTACTACCTGGCACCTAAATTGAATACTCCAATTTTTCCACATCAACCTTTATGCACATAGAAGTTTATGGAATATATATATATATTTTTTGGCCGCATCGTGCGGTTTGTGGAATCTTAGTTCCCGGAGCAGGGATTGAACCCATGCCCCCTACAGTGGAAGCACGGAGTCTTAACCACTGGACCACCAGGGAACTCCTTGAAATATTTTAAACCTTCACACAACACATCTTTCCATATTTCTAATTTCAAATGAAGGAAAAGAGCTTTAAGCTATTTTTCTACAATAAAGTTTCCAACTAGAACTTAATAAGGATGTCCCCTTATTAAGTGCCTTCAAATAAATTAAAATATCACAGATATTTCAGGCCCAACCATACAGCTCCGCCCTGCCTCTAAAACATCGAAACAACCTAATTGTTTAAACTCTCGACCAAATAAAAATGTGAACTTTAACAACCTCCCTTTTCCAATGTTATATTCTACTAGGTCCCCCTCCCCCAAGGCTGGTTCTGATGGATTGGTGGGTTTTGGGTTTCTCCCTAGCATATGCAGCCGAGTTTCTCAAACAAAAAGGACGAAAACAGAAGTACATCTTTTTAGTATTTATATCACTATCCTGTGATATTTGTGAAATTCTGCCTTCAAAACAAATGCGTGATGAAAAACGCAAACTGGGAAAGATTTAAGCCACCTCCTCCTTCTCTAAATGATGCAAATGAAGGCCCAATCAGAACATACCCCCTCCCCCATGAAAACCATGTTTTAAGCGACTAAAGAACATTTCCGTTTATTTCCTTCCCTTCCTTGGTACACCTTACATAAAATAGACGCAGATCTTCACTATGTGATAATTCTCCAAATCCTATACTTAAGATCTGTGCGCTTTTGTGGGATGCACGTTATACTGCGGTAAAACACGCCTTAAAAATAGCTCACATTAACTTAAAAAAAAGAAAAAAAAAAAGGTGTTGCCAGGAGAAACATGAAATCGGTTTCCAAGTTGCTTACACACCCGCACTACCTGCAACCACTTTACAAAACGTTAGAGGATGCGAGACCAGCTTATCTAAAATTCTGCCAAATGTCCTCAAAATCTCTCCCTGCTTCGCTCGTTTCCAGGCAGCCAATCCGGGGACCGTCCCTCCTTAGCTCCCAGCAGCTGCAGCCTCTAGGGCCGGGGGACTCATCCGTCGCGCTGCCACGCGAGGGAGCCGCGACCCCGCCAGACCCCTGGGCAGCGCACCCGCGGCCGCCGGGAGCGCAAGCGGGCGGCAGGGGAACCCGGCCCGGGGCTCGCAGCTGGCCACCCCTGCCAGTGGGTGACGCGCCGGTTCTGCCCCCCGGAGACGCCGCGAAGCACGAAGCTGGGCTGCCCCTCGCGCGCGACGCCCGAGACGCAGATTGGGCAGGCGCGCAGGCCCCGGCCACCCCCCGCGCCCGCTCGGTCGA